>NW_003852406.1:20686106-20690195 GCF_000181295.1 Otolemur garnettii
TCGAACCCGCCACCTTAGGTGTACATGGCTGGCACGTCAGCCGGTTGAGCTATAGGTGCCGAGCCCAGCTATTTTTTAGAGATGAGATCTCGCTCTAGCTCAAGCTGTTCTTGAACTCATGTGCTCACGCAATCCACCCGCCTCAGCCTCCCAGAGTGTTGGGATTACAGGTGTGAGCCACTGTGTGGGGCCCTTCTTTCCACATTTAAACGGTGACATGTAAACTTTACAAAAAATCTGTAGAAATGAGAGCCAGCATCCACCATAACTCCCTTCCCCCACTACCAGGACAGCTTCCTTTATCCCCACTGAGTCTTTGATCTGAGGTAGACAAAACTATTAACTGACTTGCAGTCAGTCAGGCTATGTGCCATGGAGGCATCTTTTTTCTCCTGAAGTATTCCAGCTTGTTCTATAGTATCCATAACTTCTGTTTCTGCCAGGAAACATCCTCTATAATGAATACAGTGAGGCTGATTTACCCAGTCCCTACTGTTGGACACTGAAGTCACTTCCAAGTTTTGGCTTTTTTTTTTTTTTTTTTTTTTGAGACAGAGCCTCATGCAGTCACTCTGGGTAGAGTGCTGTGGCATTACAGTTCACAGCAACCTCCAACTCCTGGGCTCAAGCGATTCTCCTGCCTCTGCCTCCCAAGTAGCTGGGACCACAGGCGCCTGCCACAATGCTGCCCGGCTATTTTTTGGTTGCAGCCATCATTGTTGTTTGGCAGGCCCGGACTGGGTTCAAGCCCGCCACCTCAGGTGTAGGTGGCTGGTGCCTTAGCCACTTAAGCCACAGGCACCGAGCCAAGTTTTGACTTTTATAAGTAACACTGCAATGAACATCTTTGGGTAGAGAAGCTGTTGTCTTCTTGCTGATCACATCCTCAGGGCAGATTCTTAGAAGGGGTGTTTTTGGGTCAGGATATTAGGGTTCTGGATACTTATGTGACAGACAATTGAACCTTGTCATGAAGGGGCCAGAGTGCCCGAGTTCAGGTGCTGGCTCCTCTGCTTACTAGTTGGGTGACCTTGAGCCAGTTACTCACTCTACCCTCAAGTTTCCTTATCTATAAAATAGGGATGAATAATAGTGTTGATGTGAGAATAGAATTAAACATGTAAAGAGCTCAGAGGGCGGCGCCTGTGGCTCAAAGGAGTAGGGCGCCAGCCCCATATGGAGGTGGTGGGTTCAAACCCAGCCCTGGCCAAAAAAAAAAAAAAAAAAAGAGCTCAGAACAGAGTAAGTACTCATTGTATGCTAGCTGCTGTATTTATCATGCTATAATTATTATTTCATTTAATAAAAAGGTATTACGTCCTTATTGTGTTAGGTACTAGTACAAGTACCAGTTATTAGCTTGCCAAACTGCTTTTCAGAGGGCTTTGCTGATTGCATCATCACTAGCACATATGGGGTACAGTTTCAGCATCTAGTATTGTTATTTGCATGCCCCCAGTTCCCACAAATAAGAACTTGGTAAATGGTGGTACCTCACTGAATATTTTTCCCATTCTGTTGTCTGTCTGTCTATCCATCCATCTGTCTGTTATCAGTAAGGGGCTTTGGTGTTCTTCCGGTATTAATCCCTTGTGTGGAGGCCGCCACTGTATACTGAGGTATGAAGCAGCCTTAGAACGAAAGGGATGGTTTCACCAGATGGCACAAAAAAGCAGCTAAGGCTCAGAGGCCTGTGCAGAATCAGCCTAAACTCTTCACCTCCACAAAAACGGTGCAGGCCCTAGGTAGTGGGGAAGGATGGTGGGGATACCCTTTGTCTCCCATAGCCCTTTGGCCTGAAATTTGGTTAAGCCTGGTTTACCTGCTTCAAGACACAGGCTGCAGGCATTATACTGTGATTGTTCAGAGTTAGGACACAGTTCCCCGACCCCCACTTGCTGGCAGGTGCCTGACTTCCTAGTCACAGAGCTAAAGCACATGAAGCCATCGAGGCCTGTTCTTTCAGTTCACTAGGAGATAAAGGCAAAGGGACTTGTCTACAGCCACTAGCTGATCCACATCACACTAAGTCTCTCCAGTGTCAGTCAGGGCTCTGTCCACACTCCCACACTCACCATGGCAATGGGACGGCCAAAGTCCAGAACCCAGTTCTGCAGCGTGAAGTAGAACCAGAGGTCAAGGTGGAAGGGCGCCGTGCAGGTGGCCTCCTCAGCCTTGATGGAGCTGTGCCTGGGAGAAGCAGACAAGAGGAGTCAGCTCTTGTGTCCCGTCAGAATCTTTCCCGGGGATGAGCCATAAAAGGGGGTGGGGACCTGTGAGCAGGAGGAGATGCTCCCAATTGAGTTCTAGGGATAGAATTTTGCTGGAAATATTGGGGACTGGCCCTGTGGTCATGGGGGAGGAGAACTTTAGCTTCCCTGACTGTAGCTTCCCTGTGAGTCAGAAAGGAAACTCACAAACAGGTCTGATGACTGCTGGACATTCTCCCCTATAGAATAATGGGGAAATAAATAAGGCAAAGGATGTTAACGTGGCTAAAAACCATGAAACATGATGATGGATGACAGCAGCTAAGTTTTATTGAGTGCTTATATATTCCAGGCACTACTGTTAGCTGCTTACGTATATCATCTCATTTAACCCATCTAATTCTCACAGAAATCCTCTGAGGTTGGAATACTGCCCTCATTTTACAAGTGAAAAAATGAGGCCCAAGTGGTTAAGTGACTTGCCCAAGGTCATACAGCCCAGGATGTGACCCCAAATGATTATGCCCCAGAGCTTATACTTCTAAGTCCATTCCATGGTTGTGTCCACAGCAACTGGTCTATGGGAAGGGCATGTGAGTGAGTGAGAGTGATCACAGCCCTCCAGTGAAATGTGCCTTGCAGTGGCTGAGGTGAGAGGGCCTCTGTGCCCCTCAGCTGTGAGGAGGTAAGCTTGGGCTTCTGGTGGTTCTCTTCTCACTGATCCACAGTGGGGCCTGAGAAGGAAGCCTGCAGTGACACGTTGATGTGACAACGTGACAGCCTGACAGGCTGACAAGATGACAGCCTCGCAAAGCGAGAGGTCATCTGCTGTCTATAGTTGTGCTGAAGTTCAAGGGCCAGTACTGCCTCCTTTAGGAAGGCTTCCCTGAGGAAGCTTTTCCCAAAGTCCCACCAGCCTACTACAGGGAACGAATGCTTCTCTGCTAACGCAGTCTAGCCATGCCAGAGTGGGGCTGGAGCCATGCTCTCCCATCTCAACCCTCAAGAACAGTGGTCCCCTTTAAGGTTCTCCCCACTCACATACCACCCCATCAGAGTCCAAACCCTCTTTACTAGCATCCCTGCCATTACTTGCACATCTCCAGTGGTAAGCAGCCCACTACCTCCTAAGATGCTGGTGCTGTGAGTTGGCATTGTCCTGTTTATGCCAAGGACGGGTGCTGTGGGACATAGATCTGCATTCTCCAGCATTCTCAGCTCAGTACTTGGTTCATGCTCAGTAATGGCAAATTAGCTTAGAGCAGTGGTTCTCAATCCTCCTAATGCTTCGAACCTTCAATACAGTCCAAAGGGATCTCGACCCACAGGTTGAGAACCGCTGGCTTAGAGGCACCATAAAGACCTCCCTCTGTCAATTATGGAATCAATGCTGTGATTGCTTCCATAATTTTCCGGGATCCTTTGAACCAGGTCCAAGGATGAGCCACACTGGGTTGGTAGATCAACAAGAGGGAGGCAAACTCTTGGCAGGCAAGACAGGTGGAATAGCCCTTCCCTGGGTTAACTAAGTCTTCCTGTCCCCTCTGCTCAGTCCCCACCACTTATCAAGTACCAGCTGTGTGCTATGCTAGGAGCTTTACCCACACAGTCTCATCTGATCCTTGCAATAACTCTAGGAAGCAGGAACAGTTACCCTCCTACTTACAGATGAGGATGCTGAAGCCTAGAGGGTTAAGCGCTTGGTCCAGGCCCTCCATACAGTAAGAAGCTGCAAAAACTAGTCCTTCTGGCTCAGCGCCTATAGCTCAACCAGCTAAGGCGCCAGCCACGTACACCTAAGGTGGCGGCTTCGAATCCCCAGCCCGGACCTGCCAAACAACAATGACGGCTGCAACCAAAAAATAGCCGGGCGTTGTGG
>NW_003852406.1:20690235-20715100 GCF_000181295.1 Otolemur garnettii
CAGGAGACTCGCTTGAGCCCAGGAATTGGAGGTTGCTGTGAGCTGTAATGCCACGGCACTCTACCCAGGGGGACAGCTTGAGGCTCTGTCTCAAAAAAACAAACAAACAACAACAACAAAAAAAACTAGTCCTTCTTCAGCACCTGCTGCTCCTTCTGGTGAGAGATGATGTTTCCTTGGCCATAGGGAGGGCCAGTGACCCAGACTGGCCTGGTGGGACTTCTGTATTAATAACCAGAGTTGGGGGAAAGAGCTCCTTTCTTTCTGGCGCTGGGACTGTAAGGATGCAAGCCTAGTGCTGCTTGCAGCCAAGTTTCCACCCTCAGGAGACAGCCAGGTGAGAATATAGCAGCCTTGCAGAGGATCAAGAGAGGGAAAAAGGGCCCCGATAGTGTTCGTACTCCCTGTTTGAACTCCCTGGCATCCCCAGGCCAGTGGCCTGGCCATGTGAGCAAACATATTTCCTTTTGCTAAGGATCCTGCAGTTCACATTGGCTTTCTGTTACTTGCAACCCAGGAGTCCTGTCTGGCCAGAACTTTGAATTCTGAACCAGAATTCAAACCCTGGTTTATAGGAATTCAAGACATGCTCGTGACAGCTTGCTCTTCCATTGTGATGATTACAGTAAGCCTTGTGGCTTATCAGGAGATCAAGTTAGAAAGGGATTGGCATGCAATGGAGTTGTATGCAAAGCCTACACATGAAGGAAGAGAGCCTTGAAGCACCACTGGGGGGATTTAACTGGGCAGAAAGCAGCAGGAGGGTAGGGTTAGAGGCCTGCAGGTGCTACTGAGAAAGACCCTGCAGGGAGTTGAGGTACTCAGCTTACTGAAGGCAGAGGAAGAGAGGGAAGGGGGTTGGATTTTCAGAATGGGCAGATACTCAGGGAGTAACTGTGACAGCTCAGGGGTCTGACACAAGTAACCAGCATAGAGGCCCCACCCTGCCCCTTCCTCTCAGTGACCATCATGGCAAAACCTCTAAAAGAAGACGGTGACAACCTCCTGAAGATGGATAAGGGAGAATAAGGGCCCTTAGTGTTTTGCTCTGAAACCTCCAAACTGGGCAAAGAACTTAGTACAAGGAATAAAGGGATTCTAAAAGCCTTGGGAAACACTTAGGTGTGTGTCTCTGGAAGTCATGGGCATATACGGACATATTAGGGGCTCAGGAACTATTTTTTACTTAGGAAGCATCTCAGTCAAAGGGAATCCTTATCATTAGTCAGCCTAACTTAGCAGGGCAAGAAAACAAAAACGCAAGCCCATGGCAGACGCCCAGGTTGGGAACAAGACTGGCCAGTGTCTGACTGGTTTTCTTCTCTTGGGACTCTGACTACAGGAGGCAGATCATTAAAGGTAGAGGCAGCCTCTCCACCCCCCCCCCATCCTGGGGATGAGAAAACTTGTCCCAAGGTCCTGAGTCCACACATTGAGCCCCCAGCCTGTGCCAGCTCTTGGTCTCAATCACCAGCAACTCCTGCTGGGAGTAATGGTGAAAGCACAATGGCCAGTAATCTGCAAGAAGGTGATCTCTCCTCCATATCTACCATGTGGGGAAACTGATACCATGACAGGTGGGGAGTGCGTACCATATGGTGAAAATCAGCAGCCTCCGCAGGACTGCCTATCGGAAAAGGAAGGGGTCTCATCTGAAAAAGTCAAGCAATGACCCATGAATTGGGTTATTTAAAAAGATAAATTTAACTGTGGTAGAAACAGCTAAAAGAAGCTAATGTGATTGTCTCTGGTGCCAAGGAGAGATGGAACAGGGGACTGCTGTTTTTTAAAGCTGTAAGCCCTTCTGTGTTATTTGATTTAATCATGTGCATTAACTACAATACTTTGATCGTAATATAAAAACTGTCAACAGATCAGGTAGAATGAAATGGGTTACCTTGATAGGTAGTGAGCATTTTGTCAACAGAGATATATAAGCAAAGTGTGGCTGTAGCAGAGGGGACCCAAGGATCCTAAGAACTGGAAAAGATGATTCTGTCTACTGTCTCAAACAGGTGATAGTGGGAATGGACCCAGGGGTTCCACTGAGGGGGCAGAGATACCCTTGTAGAGAACCCCTCACACTATATTCTGTAACACCCTGGCTGCTGGGGAGCCCATACAGGAATACAGAGGGAACTACCCCTCAGCAGCTAACATGGAGTAGGAAGAACAAAACCCCTGGATTTTGGCTCTGGTTTTTGTCAGCAAATAACATAACCTCTTTGGGTCTCAGTTTCCGCACCCGTACATTGGAAGTGATATTAGGCAGCTCATTGTAGAGGCTAAGTAAGATGCTAGACATGGGAGGCCCGCATGTGAGATAAAGTGGTGACCATAACTGACTAATCTGGCTACCAGAGAGGGCAGGCAAAGACCCCCAACTTGGCAGAGATCCAGAACAAAGACATCCCTCAGGTAGGGGTGGCTCCATGAAGAGGAGAGCTGACAACTGGACTGGATAGAAGCCACAGCACAAGTACAGGCCTGCACACAGAGCTGGGAATCAGACTCAGTTCTCAGGCTCCTTAGCCCATCCTGGCCTGTTTCCTCAACAATAAAATAAATGTAACTCATAGGCCAAGCTGAGACTTAGAAGAGTTAATGGGTCTACACTTTATATACCTTATAAATTATTTCTAAGTGAAAAAGGAAACAGTCTGCAGTTTCTTAGTTGATGTGCCCCCAGTAGCAGGTATGATCCCAAATTATACCACAAAATTCCTAAAATCAACTCTGAGCACACAAGTACTCAAAAACCTTCCATGGCTCTCCAGTGCCTATGAAACAAAGACTGTATCCTTAACCTGTCATTTAAGACAGTAACTAGGGTGAGGCAAGTGAGCCACGTATGGCTTAACATTTGAGTAGACAGTCACTCCCAGGGTCCTAATGCCTTTACCTTAAATTGTGCTCTGTAGGCCCTCACTCTAGTCCCAGCCCTGCTGCCATTAAAGGGCCTTCACTATCAGTCTGCATCCTCCTTTCACTTCCTTTATACACAGAAAGCTCCAGCCTCAATACACTGCTTGTCTTTCCCTACACTCTTTCCCTAGCTGGAACAGTTTTTCTTCCCTGCATCCTCTATGAAGTCCTCTGAGACTCAGCTCAAGCGCTACTTCTTCCACGAAGCCCTCCAAGATGACCTCTCACCTGCCCCTTGGGCTATATCCCTCCTGGTCCCTACTGGACTGTAAGCCCCTCTCAGTTTCACCTTGCCCACCCCTTAGTGCCTGGCACACAGCTGGGCACACTAGAGGTGCTTAACGAACGCCCGCTGCACGCGATAAACGTTTCTGGTCAGTAAAACCGGACGAAGGCAGAATGGAGCTCTGCCTGGTCTCAACTAGATAATCCAAAAACGTTTCCTTTTTTGTGAGAGAAGGGTTCCTCATTCATCCATCCAGAGATGGGAGCTGCCACCCTCTGATGTCTCTTCCATAACATTCTCTCCTTCTTGGGTTCTCCAGGGCAAGGCGTGAGCCTCCTGATTAACAGCAGAATCCAAGTCCTATTCAGGGCTGGGGACCCCGAAAACTTGGAGGCGGCAGCCCAAACTTGCAGATGAGTTGGAGGCCCAAATGAACTAACGTGCGTCTTCCGAGCCCACCACCCCCACCCACTTCCCTGACCCCTGGAGAGCTCTCCCCAGCAGCGCGACCGTCCTAGCCTGGGACCGGTCGTGGGAGATTGCGCGGGAAAAACCCAAACTCTGGAAGGGGGCTCCTCCACCAAGCGACAGCAGAGGGGGGGGTTCTCTGAGCCTCGCTGGGCCCGAAGTTCCCCAGGAAGCAAAAGGAACGCGAAGGCGGGGCTCGGGCGAGCAGCCCTGAGGGCAGCGCGCCTCCGAGCCCCCCGGGTCCCTCTACACCGGCCCGTGCCGCAGGAAAG
The DNA here is from genome assembly GCF_000181295.1 of Otolemur garnettii. NCBI lineage: Eukaryota > Metazoa > Chordata > Mammalia > Primates > Galagidae > Otolemur > Otolemur garnettii. Next base: position 20,694,127 of record NW_003852406.1, read on the forward strand.
TCTGCCCCCGGCCGCCCTCTCCCGGTCACGAGGGTGAGAACCCTGGGCCAGTGGCCAGGCGTCGAGCATTCCCGCTCCACCCGGCCGGCGCGCGCCCACCTGGTCTGCAGGAAGGAGGTGCCCGGACCGCCCGCCGCTCCCGGGTGCTGCCGCCTCCGCGCTGCCGCTTCCATGGCTGCCCCGTTGGCCTGCCCCTGGGCCCTGCCTTCCTGGGGAATAGTCCGCCACAGCTTCTCTGGCTGAGGCGACCGCAAATACCGAGCGCGGGGGCGGGCCGGGGCGAGAAGGCAGGAGAGCCCTGGGCCGGGTCAGGAGCCGCGAGGCGGGCGGGAGGAGGAAGAGAGCCGGAGGGAGGAAGGAAAAGGAGGCGGGGGCGGGGCGAGAAGGCGGGGCCAGCTGTGCTCGGGGAAGGGGGCGTGGCGAGGGCGGTGTCCTCGGCCTACAGCGGAGGCCGCGGATCGGCTCTAGGGGAGCGCGTGACCGGAAGGGGTCCGCGATCTGTCCGGGTTCTCGGCGTTGGGGACAGGAATCTTAACCTAGGTTGTCTAAGGCCGGGGTATTGGGCTGGGGCGGAGTCGGGACCTGGGAAAGACTAAGTTGACTCAGATGCTCCTCCGGGGAGGAAGGGAGGCGGAATTTCTCTCGTTCTTACGGTCAGGAAGGCCTGTGGTTTCATGTACTTCCAGGCTGTGCTAGGCGCCTTCTTCCTCAGATGAAAGCAGTCTCTTCTTAAAATGTGGCTCTTGATGTTAGGAGCTAGGTATAGTCTGTGGTCTAGGAGGGTAGGACACAGGAAAGCGGCAAATTCTCTCCAAGGTGAGTGGAGGTGGTCCAGATTCCAGTGATGGCCTTGTAACTGTCTTAGAGTTTGTGGCTTTGGAAAAGTTTCTTCTGCACGCTTGCTCATGTTCTCTCTGTTTCTCACTCTCATATTCATTTTTTTTTTTTTTTTGAGACGGAGCCTCAAGCTATCCCCCTGGGTAGAGTGCCATGGCATCACAGCCAACAGCAACCTCCAACTCCTGGGCTCAAGCGAGTCTCCTGCCTCCGCCTCCCAACTAGTTGGGACTACAGGCGCCCGCCACAGCGCCTGGCCATTTTTTGGTTGCAGCCATCGTTGTTTGGCGGGCCCGGGAAGGGGATTCGAACCCGCCACCTTAGATGTATGTGGCTGGTGCCTTAGCCGCTTGAGCCATAGGCGCCGAGCCGTCACTCTCATATTCAGACTCGAGCTAACTCTCTGCTGTGCACTGCACTCTGTGCTGGGAGGAACAGATAAACCCTCCTCTAGCAGTGCTCACATTTGGGTTTATTGGTAAGTGGTGTCACGGGGAAAGTATCGTGAGGGCCAAGACACAGAGGTTGTTTAGTCAGTCTACGCTTCAGGAGAATGGCCCTCATAGCTGTGATCTTGAACTTCCGAGCTGACAATGAAGTGTGAGCTGGCCAAATACAAGGGATAGGGAAGAGTATTCTGCATGAGAGGGCTGTCTGCCTAGAGGCCCAGTGTCTGGAGGGAGGCTGGCGTTTGTGGAGGAATGGAGACAGCAGCAGAGTGCAGGAAGGAAGAGGGATAGGTGTAGGTAGGGAGGCCTTTATCCTGGGAAAGATGGGGAGCATACCCAGGATATTGGGCATGGGGGAGGCACATCATGTTTGCATTCAATCCTCACCATGTCATAAGCAGAGCTTATGATGTCTCTATTTTGCAGCAGAGGAAACTAGAGTCCTGAAGAAGTGTGCCTAAGGTGAGCTAATGGCAGTGGTCAGGCTTAATAGTCGGGTTTAATGGCAATGGTCAGGTTTAATTCTGATGAATCTGATCTATAGGTTGACCTAGGTAGTCACCAGAGAAGAAAGAGTGAGCCTTCTGCTCTGACCCAAATTTCTCATCCTTTGCAGGCTTTGCAAGCCTGCTGGGCACTGGAGGGAGGGGCATAAAATGCCCATAATATAATCACTGATTTAGTATGTGGTGGGCTTCAGAGGATGAGGCTGCGTAGCAGAAGCCTCGCTGGCGCATTTAATCCTCCAATCCCTTAAATACCAACAAATCTGCCTTCTGCCTGTAAGCCAGCAGCTGCCCTCTGTCTCAGGGGAGGGGAGTCCGAGTTGGCAGGGTGAACAGACCTTCCTGAATGAACAAAATGAGAATTTCCCCAGGCTTATGGCATTATCTGCCCCTCTCTTTCCAGGACACTTTAAAAACATCATATTCTTTAGGTGTTAAATTTCATGGAAATTTGAATGTAGAGGGTAAAGTTGGTGCCACCTCTTGGGCACTGAGGGGTACAATTTTTAGGGTCTTGTTTGCACCTCTCTGAAGACATAGTCCCTGCACACCAGAAAGGCATATGGTCTTGGCTGTCTGAGCTGCAGTTTCAGAGACCAGCATCAACAAATCTCTCAGCTGAGAAAGTCCTTTGGGATTAGCCAGCTCAGTGCTTTTGACTTTTATTTTAGTAGAGGTTCCCACTCCTTTTCAATTATGAATGTATCAGATGCTTTCTTTTTTATGTTTTTTTTTTTTTTAAACAGAGTCTCACTATGTCGCCCTTGGTACAGTGCCGTGGTGTCATAGCTTACAGCAACCTCAAACTCCTGGGCTTAAGTGATTCTCTTGCCTCAGCCTCCCAAGTAGCTTAGACTACAGGCGCCCACCACAATGCCCAGCTATTTTTTTGTTGCAGTTGTCATTGTTCTTTAGCAGGCCTGAGCTGGGCTCGAACCTGCCAGCCTTGGTGTATGTGGCTGGTGCTGTAACCACTGTGCTATGGGTGCCGAGCTGATGTATCAGATGCTTTCAATGTACCACCTAAGACCCTCTCAGCCACACCTGTCTTCTAGGTCCTTGCCACTTGTTTTATTTCAGGTTCTGTGACAAGTAATCCCTCCTGCTCCTTGACCCTACATGTTTGGCCTCAAAAGTGCAGGAGCATTGGACTCTCCATGGGGTGAACTTTTGAACTGTAAGAGACAGGGGTTGGCAGATAAACTCTTTTCTCTTCTTTCTGGATGGACTAGCTTAAGCTTTCAAAGTCCACACACGTTCTTTGAAGAAGGTCCCAGACGACCTCACATGGTGGCCATCTGAGCAGTGTACTGCCATGTGTGCTCTCCCTCCTCGGTCTCACTGCCCTCTTTCCTCACTTGCTTTCCCAGCCATCCCAGCTCTTATAGTCCCCCAGGTAGTGTTAGGACGTATATTGCTGCCTTGACTCTACTTCTTAGAGAACCTGGGCTAAGCCAAGTGTCTTATTAGGATGTGTATAAGATGCATCAAAGTTTGGCTACTCGGAAGCAGGACAAACAGGGCCTGGGTGCTGTCTCTTCCCCTGCTACGTTCTAGGGCCATGGCCAAGGCGTCTCCACAGGGCTCCCTGAAAAGCCTTTGATCTTGTTCAGTTCTATCATTTTGCAGCTGAAGAAACTGGAGCCTAAAGTCACAGTGAGTTTGAAGCAAAGCCGGGCTAGAATCTAGTCTCCACTCCTAATCCAGTACCCTTCCTATCCTGTCAATTTAAGAGCTTTTGAAAAATCTTCCTTCCCCAAAACATCTTCCCACACTGGCCTGCCACTTACCACTAGAAAGTTTTGAGGGCCCCTGTTAAGCTGCAGCTACCACTTGGAAGTCATGACACACAGACCCCTGGACTTAGGCTGGGACCCAAGAAGACAGGTAGAGGAAGGAGACAGATAGTGGACAGGGAAGAGCCAGTTATTCTGGAAAAAGGCAGCTAAGAAGAGTCTGACCAGGGACCTGTATGTGTGGGAGACTATTCATGCTTAGAGGGCTGTACGTGGGGACTGTCTGTGTCAAGTGGTGTTGCCTGTAGGTCCTTGTCCTTCAGGCTGAAGTCACCCTTAAGGAAGCTGGGCAGGACCAGAAGTCACACGGTGGGGAAAGAGAAGAAGATATTTGCCCCAAATGACTTGAAGATTCTTGTGATTGTGACTTCTCAAAATAACTGGGTACAGGTTAATGATGAAAGAGGTTTTATACTACAAGGATAACAGGGCATCTTAGAGACCTGTGCGGGAGGATGCAGCTAGGCCTTGGGAACTAACAAGAACCTGGACTTAGGAAGCCCAGGAAGTCACCTCTGCCAGCACTGTTCCTGTGTCGTCCTCCTCTTTCGCTGCAAGCTGGTTTTCCCTCCTTTCTAGGAAACATGGCAACACGTGGTCTCCTTCAACAGCTTCCAAATTTGTCTCTCTTCCCTTATGTGCCAGGACTCTTTGGGCCAAATTCTAAGTTCCCATGAAGGGATTCAGATTTGGCCCAGCTTGAGCCTACCTGCATCAGGTGGTGTACAAATACAAATGCTCTCCCTCTAACCAGGCAGCCAAGCGCCCGAGAAGGGGACCGTTCCCCATCCTGGGCTTGCACAATTGAACAAAAACCCTGAGGTAGGAGGATGTGTGCTCTTAACACACAAACGTGTTGTAAGGGATCCCTCCCTCGTACATGTGTGAATTCAGACCCTGCCAGAAGCCCACTGCCCCGCGGCCAGCCCCTTCGCCTCCCATCTGCTGCTGTCAGCTGGGAGATGCTGACAGGGTCCCAGGGTCTGCCATTGTCCTAGTGTCTTCCCTTTTTCTTTTCATTTCTTTCACTTTTAAACAGTTACCATCTCTTGCACATTACTGTGTGCTAATCCCTGGTCTCAATGCTTCTTGTATGTTCTCTCACTGAACCCTCACAGCAGCCCTAAGAGATGGGAATAAACTTGGTCCCTGCTTCACTGGCCTGTCCATGGGGAGCCTGGGCAGCCTGCCTGTGGGGCCTACATTCTCCAGAAAACACCACACAGACTACCTGAGCAGACGACCAGGGAGGCTACTGGGGCTGGGGTTGGGGGTCAACAACTGCTTTGAAAACTGTTTAAGAATTGTCAGCCCTGAGAGTACGAGAGAGGGGGAAGAGGGAGGGGGGTCCGTATGCTCTTACCTAATGGGCACAAAATAAGAGTCTACGGCACACCTCCTGGGTGCCAGACACAAGTACAACCGGGACTTTACCTAACAAATGCAAATATTATAACCTAGTTGTTTATACCCTCACATTAACCTGAAATTAAAAGAATTGTCAACCCTAAAAAGATTAAATTATAATTTTAAAAAAATTGTCAATCCTGAACTCCTTGTAGTCAGATTTTGAAATTTAATCATCTATTGGAGTGTTGTAGGAGGCCCAGAGCTATTAGTCTTTAGAAAATTTTGACTTGGGCAGCGCCTGTGGCTCGGTGGGTAGGGCCGGCCCCATATACGGAAGGCGGTGGGTTCGAACCTGGTGTCAGCCAAACTGCAACAAAAAAAATACCTGGGAGTTGTGGCGGGTGCCTATAGTCCCAGCTACTGAGGCTGAGGCAAGAGAATCACTTAAGCCCAGGAGTTGGAGGTTGCTGTGAGCTGTGACGCTACAGCACTCTACCAAGGGCAATAAAGGTAGACTCTATCTCTAAAAAAAAAAAAGAAAGAAAGAAAATTTTGACTCTTCCTGAAGGCATCTTCCTAGGCCTCATCTTCTGAAACTTGGGAAGCTGTTCTCTGAGAGGATAGCCACGCTGCCCAGAGCCTTGCCTTTGTAATTGGCCCTGTCTACTGGAGGGAATATGGCCTTTGGAGACGGAAACTCTGGTTCCCTCCTGTCTCATCCAGGTTGATTCAAGGCCGTGTGATCCTGGGAAACTCAGGTTCTCTGAGTCTTGGTTTCTTTACTTATAAAATGAGCATGATCATAGCAACCTTCTCTGAGGTTGCTGGGAGGCTCAAAGAAGGCAGTGGAAGCCTGACAACTCATAGCCATCGTGCTGATGGTGAGATGTGGAAAGTTCTGGGGAGGCAAAATTTAATTCAGAGGATGGTTAGCACCAACGTGGAGGTTTGGAGGAGAACTTCCCGAGTCCTCTCCACGTTTACCAAGTGGCTCAGCATCCCTTCCACATCAGAGGAGTGGCCCTGAATTCCTGTGTGTGTGTTGATTCTATGGAAGTAGAAAACACCACCTCCAGGTCTGGATTTAGAAGCCTCTTGTCAGACTGGGCCTGGTGACTCACACCTATAATCCTAGCACTCTGGGAGGCTGAGGCAGGTGGGTTGCTTGAGCTCAGGAGTTCTAGGCCAAGCTGAGCAAGAGTGAGAACCTGTCACTACTACTAAAATAAGAAAAACTAGATGGGTGTTGGGACAGGCGCCTGTAAGTCCCAGCTACTTGGGAGACTGGGGCAAGAGGATCACTTAAGCTCTGGAGTTTGAGGTTCTGTGAGCTGTGATGCCACCGTGGGCACTCTAGCCTAGGTAATGGGATGAGACTTGATCTCAAAAAAGAAAAAAAAAAAAACCTCACATCACCCTTTTCTACCATGGCCTCAAAAGCAGGTCCTTGGGAATTTTTTGGAGGCCCACTGGCCTGCCTAGAAAATGAGTCTAAGAATAAACTGAAGTAAACTTCTCTAATTTGAGAAATAAACATGATAACTGCATTACATCATTTTTTTCTGAAACGGGGTCTCTCCCTATTGCCCAGGCTACCATGTGGGGAGATCATCATAGCTCACAGAAGCCTCAAATTCCTAGGCTGCAGTAGTCTTCCTGCCTCAGCCTTCCTAGTAGCTGGGACTACAAGTGTGTGGTACCACTCTTTGCTAATTTTTCTAGTTTTCATAGGGACAGGATCTCACTCTTGCTCAGGCTGGGTCTCAAACTCCTGGCCTAAAGCAATCCTCCTGCCTCAGCCTTCCAAAGTGATATGATTACAGGTGTGAACCAGTGCACTTGGCCACATCTTATTTTTAAAATTAAGCTTTATTAAGGTATACCGTGTTTCCCTGAAAATAAGACACTGTCTTATATTTATTTTCCTCAGGAAGGCACACTTTTTTTTTTTTTTGCAGTTTTTGGCCAGGGCTGGGTTTGAACCTGCCACCTCTGGCATATGGGGTCAGCGCCCTACTCCTTTGAGCCACAGATGCTGTCCGGGATGTCTTATTTTTATTAAGCATAATATAACAATCTACATTTATTCAAATACAGTTAAGTCATCTTCTTCTGGAACCTGACAGGGGGAACTGACCTTGGTGGGGCTGATGCTAGTGATGCGTGAACTCCTTTCCCCTACCCATTCTCATGTGTGTAATAGGATGCCTGCCACTGCGATTATCACACATGCACCCGCGCAAGTGCAGACAGCTCAGAGAAAGCTGTGGCAGATAAAAGGTATTCCAGTCTTCCTTGCTGCTCCCTGCCGACAGGGCGTTGCTATGCAGATATGCTGCATAGCCATGCCAATCACTAGGTCTTCTTATGGGGTAGGGCTTATATTTAACAAATGCACAGAAACCCTGCTAGGGCTTATTTTTTGGGTAGGTCTTATTTTCGGGAAAACACGGTAATTTACACACAATGAAATTCTTTAATTTTAAGTGCAATTTGATGAGTCTTGATAAATATATATTCTCATGGAACCACCACAGTCATGATACAGAATAGTTTCAATGCCTCAAAATATCCCTTGTGTCCCTCTGCAGTCAGTCCCCTCCATCACCCTCAGCTCCTGGCTGTTGGGAAGCAGCCCCAACACGCTATGGGTCCCCTTCTAGTGGCTTGGTGGAATGAGAGGTCGTCAGAAAAATGAAAAGGCAACCACTGATCTTTCTGTCACTGTAATCTTACATTTCATATGTATGGAATCATGAGCTTTATCTGTCTGGATGCATGATATTTTTGAGATTCATTTCTGTTGTTGTAGGTATTAAGATCTCAGTTCTGGGCTCGGCGCCTATAGCTCAACAGGCTAAGGCGCCAGCCACGTACACCTAAGGTGGTGGGTTCAAATCCCCAGCCTGGACCCGCCAAACAACAATGACGGCTGCAACCAAAAAATAGCCGGGCGTTGTGGCGGGCGCCTGTGGTCCCAGCTACTTGGGAGGCGGAGGCAGGAGACTCGCTTGAGCCCAGGAGTTGGAGGTTGCTGTGAGCTGTAATGCCACGACACTCTACCCAGGGGGACAGCTGGAGGCTCTGTCTCAAAAAAAAAAAAAAAAAAGATCTCAGTTCTGTTGTTTACTGAGTCAAATTTTGTTGTTTGCATGTATCACAGTTTGTTAATCCATGAGCCACTTGAAGGACTTTTGGATTGTTTCCAATTTGAGGTTATTATGATAAAACTGCTGGGAATATATCATGTACAAGTGTCTGTGTGGATAGATGTCTCATTTCTCCCGGGTAAATACCTAGAAATGGGATTGCTGGGTCATAGGGTTAAGTATATGTTTATCTATGTAAGATACTGCAGACTGTTTTCCAAAGTAGCTACATGTATATATCATGTCAAGTGATCTTTAATCTTATAAACTTCAGATACACTGCCTGGTAGTAGCAGTCAAGTAAGATTACTTTCTGGGCTTAGAGCAGCAGGTAACTTATGGCTACATCCTCCTGCTGGCAAATCAAGTTGGGCGTTTAACTCCTCTATCCTGGGGTTCCTCATCCCTGCAGTGGAAGAGGGAAACTTTATACCAGGTCATCTACCCCCACCCTATCTCTCATGCTCCCTTGCCCTTCCATGATCTTCCTGTGCTGGGCCTTGGCCTGAGTGTCAGGAGCAGAATCAGGTGAAGGCACTCTATACATAATGTATGGATCGTCTGGGAATTATGTTTCCACCCAAAGCAAAAAGCCCTAGTTGTCTGACTTTAAATTAACTATTCATTTGTTTGGCTACAGGATCCCCCATCAAACAATGGGCAAGTCATAATTCTAAATGGACCCAGCAGACAAAGCTGGATCCCTCACCCGGGCGAGGCGATTCACCAGAGGCAGTTCTCAGTTACTTGGTAAGCATTTGTGATGCTGCGCCAGGATGAGGCACACACAGAGCCAGTATTTCTTGCAACCTGACTGTGCTAGCCTGACCACTCTGTGAGTATTGTCGTTTCTCCTTGACAGATGATTAAACAGAAACTTGGAGATGTGAACTAAGTTGTTCAAGGTAACCCAGCAGGAGCCAGAGTAGATTACCTTGGTCTTTCTGCTCTGCTATTCCTTCCCTGGGGAACCAAGTTAACATGCATGAAACAAGGCAATCCAGACTTTCGGCCTGAAAACAGTTGAAAACACTGAATACTGCATAAAACTGTGCTCTCTCTGTAAGAACATTGCTTCAGTTAGGAGTTTGGTTCTGATTGAGGCATTGACATCATGATGAAAAGCTCACATAAGCAAAGTTACTACAAATAGAAACCCTTATAATAATTTGTTAGTAAAACTGCCTAGTGTTTATGAGACATACATAAAGGTATTAATTATACAAGGGGACCTATTCTGCAATTTTTTTATACAATATGACAAACTTTACTATGTCTTTAATATAATTTAAAACCAATATGCTAACAACAGTGAGCAGGGAACATTTAATTAGAAAAGCTTTTATGTGTGTTCAGAAAAGCATTGAGAGAAAAACTCTGGTGGTCTTGGTCTAAAGAGACATAATTGCTAGACTGAGGTTTTATATGTGACTTCTTACTTTTTTTGATTAGGTGCTTATTCTCCATGAACAGGGTCCACAGATGGACATGGGGGATCTTTGAACTGCCCAAAATTATATGCAGCATGTTTTGAGGATATGTATATATATATATATATATATTTTTTTTTTTTTTTTTTTTTTCCTGGAACCACTAGCTTTCTTCAGATACTCAAAGGCCTCTGTGATACAGTCATAAGTTTGAATCATGTATGTCTTCATTTTTTTCTATTGTGAGCACTGGGATAAAAATTATTACACTGACTTTATAGGAATATTTCTGGTTGTAATCATTCTTTTAAAGAGGAGTTAGATCTTTCTGTTTTGGGCAGTGTAATTGAATTAGAATCTAGTTGAATTATAGTTGAATTACAGTTGAATTAGAATTCTAGTTGAATTATAAAACAACTAGATGGGGGGGTGCTTTTAATGCATCGCTGGGTATTCAAGAAGTACAGGAAATCTCCAAGGTTCCCCCCACTAAAATCAAACAAACAAAAATCATGGAGCTGAGAATGGAGTAGGGAGCAAAGGTGAGGCTGGGCTGCCCTGTGGGTAAATGCTCAGTCAGCTGCTGCTGGGAAGCCTGCCCTGGGAACAATGACCCAAGACCCCACACTTCTTAGGTCTCTCTAAGGGACTGTGTGTTGTCTCTGCCTGCCCCTTCTGAGGTAGCCTCTGCATCACAGAGAAGAAGCCATGAGAGCATTTTCTAAATTCCTCTGCCAAGTGGGGCTTCCGCTGAACCCCCAAAGGAGAGGCCCTGAAGGGAGATTTGGAATGCAGGAGAAAGGGAGAGAGCACAACTTTCCGGTTGTGTAGCAGGCAGGTGTGCAGGCAGCTTCTGAGTGCCTCCTGACAGTCTCCTGCAATGGCTCTGAGCAGGAGCAGGAGCCGCAGGGCAAGCCCTTGAGGTCACCCACTTTGGGTGCCACAGACTGAAGGGTAGTGGAGGGTTCCCTTACTTTTGCCCCCGTAGCCTTCCAGTGGATGTTTAAACCTCTATTTCTCTGTATGCAAAACTTAGGTACTTGGGATGCCAATGATCACTTTCTGGCCTCTGAGCTCTAAATTCACTTTTTAAAAATTATATCATTAACTGTGTACATTTATGCTGTACAATGTGCTGATTTGATATACAATGTGGAATGCTTACATCAGTGGTATTTCAAAACTATTAAGAGTAGAGTATAAATGTCTCACCTCAACAAACAAGTAAGTGAGGTGATAGTTATGTTAATCATGTTAAATTCACTTTTTGATACCTGTTCTGTGATAATGGGCAAAACTCCTTAAACATATCTCCTTACTTGAGCATGATTTAAACCTTTTTGGAAACACAAAACAAAACACAAAATAAACCTTTTTAGTAGAGGCTCAGAGCTTGTAGCTCAGCGGCTAGGATGTCAGCCACATATACCAGAGCTGGCGGGTTTGAATCTAGCCAGGGCCTGCCAGGCAACAATGACAACTACACCCCCGCCAAAAAAAATAGCTGGGTGTTGTGGCAGGCACCTGTAGTCCCAGCTACTTGGGAGGCTAAGGCAAAAGAATCACTTAGGCCCAAGAGTTTGAGGTTGCTGTGAGCTGTGACATCACAGCTCTCTATCCAGGTCAACATAGTGAGACTCTGTCTCAAAAAAAAAAAAAGCAGGAACTGGAAGGCCGCTGGGGGAGGAATCAGCTTTTGTGGCTGGCTCTAGCCCTGTACCTTCAGCCGGTGGTGTGGGTAGGAGGTGTGGTGTGGGTCTGGTGATGCTCCGTCCCAGTCACACATGCAGAACACACGGTCCCTCAGTGACATCAAAGCCTCTGCCTGGCTTGGTGATCACCTTCCTGTCACCCTCCAACATGGACAATGACACTCGAGGCTTCCCTCCCCCATTGATGCCCTGACTCCCCGGGGCACCTGTATGTCCACCCACCTGCCCCCAGGTGCAACTCAGCTGTGTCCCAGAAAGTTGTTCTTGCCTGCCCAGTGACTACAGACAAGTGGTCAGGCCACCAGTGGGCCTCAGCCAGCTCTCCAAAGAGGTCTGAACCCTAGCTTGGGAAAGGATCCCCCCCAAGTTTGTCTTTCCTTAGGTAGTTACCCTTAGCCCTATAGTCCTCTTTACATCTTGTAGTTACCTTTTTATCATAGCTTAATCTTTATATTAAACTTTGCCTGTTGAAATACTGTGGTCTCCTGACTGGACACAGATAGACATATGTGGAGTACACAGAGTGGAGGCTTCTCCTTTCCTAATAACAGCCTGACTGATACAGGCTAACTTAGCTCTAGATCTCGAAACACTCTGGCACCCAGCAGGAGCAAAAGCACATCCTTTCTGGGGTTTACTCTCCTGTTTAGATCCTCAGGACTCATTTATACATTTAAGAAAGGTTTGTTCTCTTTTCCTCTCCCAGGGATGCCACCTAGAGGCACGCAGGATGGTGGTGTAGCGTTTGACATACCATCACAGGCTTTCCTACAATACAGCCTCTAACCAAACTAGGCTGTCCTGAACCCCTGGTAATAGAATTGTTTGCCTTTATACTGAGAAGGTTGGGGAAACACCCAAATCTGCATGTGGCATGTGCCCAGGCAGACGTCCAGAGGTTGGTGCTATGAGACCTAAAATTCTTATGAGGTTATCTAAAACAAAAAACCCAGCAACAGGGCCTGTGGGGGTTCCATGTGCGCTAAATATGTTTGCAGTAAGATCAAGCATGCTTTCCTTATTGAGGAGCAGAAAATCGTTGTAAAAGTGTTGACAGTACAAGCACAGAGTCAGAAAGCTAAATAAGAAATGAAGCTTTTTTGAGTAATAAAAATTAAAAGACTTTAAAAAATTGTTGAGTGTCTATTGCATGTTGGTCATTGTTCTAGAGCAGTGATTTCTTTTCTTTCTTTCTTTCTTTCTTTTTTTTTTGTATAGACAGAGTCTGATTTTATTGCCCTTGGTAGAGTGTCGTGGCGTCACATAGTTCACAGCAACCTCCAACTCCTGGGCTTAGGCAATTCTCCTGCCTCAGCATCCCGAGTAGCTGGGACTACAGGCGCCTGCCATAAGGCCCGGCTATCTTTTTGTTGCAATCTGGCCGGGGCCGGGTTCAAACCTGCCATCCTGGGCATATGGGGCCTGCACCCTACCCACTAAGCCATAGGTGCTGCCCTAGAGCAGTGGTTTTCAACCAGTATGCCGTGAGAGGATCTTAGGTGTGCCATGAAAAATTTTAAAGATCACTAAATTATTTTCAAAAGAAGTTCAAAGCATAGTAAGTATATTCTTTTGGGGGAGGGGTACTGTATCACCCTTGGTAGAGTGCTGTATCATCACAGCTCACAGCAACCTTAGCTTGGCTTGGGTTAAGTGATTCTCTTGCCTCAGCCTCCCAAATAGCTGGGACTACAGGCTCCTGCCACAACACTCAGCTAGTTTTTTTGTTGTTGTTGTTGCAGTTGTTGTTTAGCTGGCTTGGGGCTGGTTGGTACCCGCCAGCCTGGGTGTATGTGGCTAGTGCTGAGCCTTTATTCTTTTCTTTTTTTATCCTTTTTTTTTTTGATCAACATAATTTAACGGTTCTATGGAAGTTAACGATGGGTTCAAGTGTGCTGTGAGGTTAAAAAGAAAAGATTGAAGAACACACTGTTCTAGAGGATAGGGATGTAGCAATGAGCAAAAGTCCTACCTTACAATTTCCCAGAAATGTATCATCAAGCACAGATAGAAACAAGCCACCATGAATGATAACAGATGACAAGAAATAACATTTAGGCCCCTACAGTTTTTTGTCATTACAATTATCAGATAGAAAATATCAAATAACTAGATAGGAAATGCGTGTAAGAAATAAAAGCTTATTCATGGGAATGAGCTAGGGCTCAAAAAGATGAATAATAACAAATGTGGGTGAAGTTGTAGAGAAATTGAGCCCATCATATGCTGCTGGTGGGATTGTAAAATGGTGCAGCCCCTTTGGAAAACAGTCTGGCGGTTCCTGAAACTATTGAACATATAGTTACCACATGACCCCAACCACTCCACTTCTAGGTATATGACCAAGAGAACTGCAAAAAAAGTCCACACAAAAACTTACACATGAATATTCATGGCAGCATTATTCATAATAGCAACAAGTGAGAACAACCCAAAGGCCTATCAACTAGAAAGTAAATTTGGTATCTACATATAATGGAATATGATTCAGCCATAGAAGGAACAAAGTACCCATACATGTATGAAACTTGGAAACATTTTGCTAAGTGAAAAGAATCAAGTCATAAAGGCCATATGCTGTATTAGTCTGTCTATGTGAAAAGTCTAGTATAGGCAAATCCATACAGACAGAAAATAGATTAATGGTTTCCAAAGGCTCGGGATAGAAGGAAATTGGTAATGACTGCTGCTAGGTACAGGGTTCCTTTTTGGGTTGATAGAAATGTTCTGGGGTTAAATAGTGGTAATGGTTGTACAACTCCTGTAAATATACATACTGAACTGTATACTTCAAAAAGAGTAGATTTTTTCCCCTGGTTTTCTAGTGGTTAGAGGAAAATAGGTAAATTTTGTGGCATGTGAATTATCTCTCAATATAAAGCTATTACTTTTTAAAAATAAGCCAGGCAAAGAGATTACTGCAAATGACCAAATGTATGTGAAAAAGAAGCACAAAGAAACTTTAAAGAGCTTAACAATTTAAGTATTGAAATTAATGACTCGGTAGGCAGGATAGGCTAAAGATTAAGTATAGCTGAATAGTGAATTAGTAAGCAGGGAGACAGATTTGAGAAAATTACCTAGAATGTAGCACAGCAATTAGAAATGAGAAATATGAAAAAACAGTTAGGAATGAAAAGATACAGCCAAAGCAGTCCTAAGAGTGTAGCTCATAGCAATGAACATACATCAGAAAAGCAGGAAAACTTCAAAGGAACAACCTAATGGTGCACTTCAAGGAACTAGAAAAGAAAGAACAAACTAAACCCACAATTAGTAGGAAATAAATAACAGATCAGAGCAGAAATAAAATTGAGACCAACATATAGAAGATCAACAAAATGGACAGCTGATTTTTGAAAAGGTAAATAAAATCCACAAATCTTTAGCTAACCAAGAAAAACAGAGAGAAAACCCAAATAAACAGATTTAGATACAAAAAAGAAGACGTGGCTCTGCACCTGTAGCTCAAGCAGCTAAGGCACCAGCCACATACACCAGAGCTGGTGGGTTCGAATCCAGCCCAGGCCCGCCAAACAACAATGACAGCTGTAACCAAAAAAATAGCCCGGCATTGTGGCAGGCACCTGTGGTCCCAGCTACTTGGGAGGCTGAGGCAGGAGACTCGCTTGAGCCCAGGAGTTGGAGGTTTCTGTGAGCTGTGATGCCACGGCACTCTACCCAGGGCAACAGCTTGAGACTTGTCTCAAAAAAAAGAAAAAAAAAAAAAGAAAGAAGACATAACAACTGAGACAGAAATACAGTCAGAGACTATTATGAACAACTATGGGCCACCAAATTATTTTATATGAAAATGTACAAGAAATAGATAAATTCCTCAACATATTCAATCCGCCAAGACTGAACACTGAAGAAATAGAAAACCCAGGGCAGTGCCTGTGGCTCAGTGAGTAGGACGCTGGCCCCATATACTGAGGGTGGCAGGTTCAAACCTGGCCCCAGCCAAACTGCAACAAAAAAATAGCCAGGCGCCTGTAGTCCCAGCTACTCAGGAGGCTGAGGCAAGAGAATCGCCTAAGCCCAGGAGTTGGAGGTTGCTGTGAGCTGTGACACCACAACACTCTACTGAGGGCGATAAAGTGAGACTCTGTCTCTACCAAAAAAGAAAGAAAGAAAGAAATAGAAAACCCAAACAAACCAATAGCAAGTTGAGACCAAAGCTGTAATTAAAAAGTCTCTCACCAAAGAAAAGCTCACAACCTGAGGGCTTCACTGCTGAATTCTCCCAAACATTAAAAGGACTAAAGCCAATTCTACTCAAAACTCTCCCAAAGAATTGAACAGGAGGGAATACTTCCAAACTCATTCTAGGAGGCCAGCATTATCCATGTAACAAAACCAGACAAGGACACAACGAAAAAAGACAACTAAGGTTAGTCTCCATGACTCTGTGACTACTTAAAACAAACAAAGAAACAGGGGTGGTGCCTGTGGCTCAGAGGAATAGGGCACCAGCCCCATATGCCAGAGGTGGCGGGTTCAAACCCAGCCCTGGCCAAAAACTGCAAAACAAACAAAAAAACTATACAATATCACTACTGAGCATGGCTGCAAAAATCCTCAACGAAATCTAGCAGACAGACTACAGCAGGATGTTAAAAACATTTGCCAGGACGGTGGGATTCATCCCAGGGGTGCAAGGATGTTTCAGCATAAGCAATCAATAAATATGATACATCACATTACCAGAACCAGTAACGAAAACCATATGATCATTTCAATACATACTAAAACACAGTCAATAAAATTCAACATCCCTCTATGATAAAAACCCTCAATAAACTCAGTATAGAAGGAACATACCTCAAAATATTAAAGGCCATATATGCAAAATCCCCAGCCAACATCATACTGAATGGAGAAAATTGAAAATTCCTCTAATATCTGGAACAAAATAAGGATACTCACTTTCACCACTTTTGTTGATGATAATACTAAAAGTCCTGGCCATAGCAACTAGGCAAGGCAAGAGAAAGAAATAAAGGGGATCTAAACTGGAGAAGAAGTCAAGGTAGGCTTGAGTGCAGATGACATGATCTCATATATAGGAAGACTTAATGAAGGCTTGGTGCCATAGCTTAGTGAGTAGGGCACGAGCCACACACACCAAGGCTGACGGGTTTGAGCCTGGCCCGGGCCTGCTAAACAATGACAACTGCAACCAAAAAAAAATCCCAGGTATTGTGGTGGATGCCTGGAGTCCCAGCTTCCCGGGAGGCTGAGGCAAAACAATTGCTTAAGCCCAAGAGTTTGAGGTTGCTGTGAGCTGTGACACCACGGCATTCTACCAAGGGTGACATGGTGAGACTCTGCCTCAAAAAACAAACAAACAAAAAACAAACTAATGACCCCACCAAAAATCCATTAGAACTAATAAACAAATTTAGTGAAGTTGTGGGTTACAAAATTAAGGTGAAAAGTGATAACATTTTTATGTGCCAACCGTGAGCAATCTGAAATAGAAAGCAATCCCATTTCCAATAGCTACAAAGAATATAAACACCTAGGGATCAATTTAACCAAAGAGGTGAAAGATCTATACAAGGAAAACTAAAACACTGATGAAAGAAACTGAAGAGGACACAAAGAAATGGAAAGATATTCCATGCTCATGGATTGGAAGAATTAATATTTTTTAAGTAATATTACTACCCAAAGCAACTATAAATTTGATGCAATTTCTATCAAAATACCAATGTCATTCTTCACAGAAATAGAAAAAACAATCCTAAAATTTATATGGAACCACAAAAGACCCTAGATACTCAAAGCAATTCTGATCAAACAGAACAGAGCTGGAGGCATCACCCTACCTAAATTTAAAATATACTACAAAGATAGAGTAACCAAATCAGCATGGCACTGGCATACTAATAGACACATGGACCAATGGAACAGAATAGGGAACCCATATATAAATCCACATGTTTTCAGCCAACTCATTTTCAACAAAGGTGCCAAGAATAGGACCATTCTTCACTTAATGGTGCTGGGGAAAACTGGATGACTATATGCAGAAGAGTGAAACTATCTCCTATTTCTCACTATATACAAAAGTAAAATCAAAAGGAACTCAAGATTTAAATCTAAGACCTAAAAGTATGAAACAAGTAGAAGAAAACATTGGGGAAATGCTCCAAGACATTAGTCTGGGTAAAGATTTTTTGGTTAAGACTTCAAAATTAGAGACACCAAAAGCAAAAATAGACAAATAGGCTTACATCAAACTAAAATCCTTCTGTACAAATGGCTGGGTATGGTGCTCACACTTGTAATCCTAGTACTCTAGGAGGCTGAGATGAGAGGATTCCTTGAGCTCAAGAATTTGAGACCAGCCTGAGCAAGAGTGAGAGCCTGGTCTCTATTAAAAATAGAAAAATATCTGGGTGCTATGGTACTAACTTATAGTCCCAGCTGCTTGGGAGGCTGAGGCAGGAGGATGGCTTTAGTCCAGGAGTTTGAGGCTTCAGTGAGCTATGATGAAGCCACTGTGTTCTAGCCAGGGCAACAGAAAAATACTTTGTCTCAAAAACAAAAAACAAATCAAAACAAAACAAAAAAACCACAGCTAAGGAAACAATTATCAAGAAATTGACAAGACAACTCACAGATAGCAAATTCCCAAATAATCCAATTTAAAAATGGACAAAAGTGGGCAGCACCTGTGGCTCAAAGGAGTAGGGCGCTGGCTCCATATACCAGAGGTGGGGGGTTCAAACCCAGCCCTGGCCAAAAACTGCAAAAAAAAAAAAAAAGGGCAAAAGATCTGAATAAACAGATCTCAAATTTCTCAAAAGAACATATAGAAATGGCCAATAGATATTTAAAAAAATGCTCAACATCACTATCATCAGAGAAATGCAGCTCAAAACCACAATGAGATATCATCTTACGCAGTTAAAGTGGCCTTCACACAAGAAAGGGAATAACAAATGCTGGCCGGGATGTGGAGAAAGGGGAACCCTTGTACATTGTTGGTGGGAGTGTACATTAGTATAGCCTCTAATGGAGAACAGCATGAAGGTTTTTTTTTTTTTTTTTTTTTTTTTTTTTTTTTTTTGAGATGGAGCCTCAAGCTATCCCCCTGGGTAGAGTGCTATGGCATCATGCTCACAGCAACCTCCAACTCCTGGGCTCAAGCGAGTCTCCTGCCTCAGCCTCCCAAGTAGCTGGGACTACAGGCGCCCGCCACAACGCCTGGCCATTTTTTGGTTGCAGCCACCATTGTTGTTTTGGCGGGCCGGGTTGGGGATTCGAACCGGCCACCTTAGGTGTATGTGGCTGGCGCCTTAGCCGCTTGAGCCACAGGCGCTGAGCCATGAAGGTTTTTTTTAAAAACTTAAAATAGGACTATTATTCCAGCAATTCCACTACTGGGGATGTATCCAAAAGAAAAGAAATCAATTTATCAATATATCTTCACTCCCATGTTTATTGCAGCACTATTCACAGTAGTCAAAATATGGGGTCAACTTAAGCGCTCCTTGATGGATGAAGGGATAAAAAAAATGTGGTATATTCTAGGTATACACAGTGGAATATGATTCAACCCTCAAAAGAATAAAACCCTGTTATTTTTAACAATGTGACTGGAATGAAGGTCATTATTGTAAGTGGAATAAAACAAACACAGAAAGACAAATATCACATGTATATCACTTACAGATGGGAGATAAAAAAAGTGGATCTCATGAAGACAGAGAGTAGAGGCTCGGCGCCTGTAGTATAGTGGTTACAGCTCCAGCCACATACATGGAGGCTAGCGGGTTCTAACCCAGCCCGGGCCAGCTAGAACAACAATGGCAACTGCAACAAAAACTAGGCGGGTGTTGTGGCAGGCGCCTGTCATCCCAGCTATTTGGGAGGCTGAAGCAAGAGAATGGCTTAAGCCCAAGAGTTTGAGGTTGCTGTGATCTGTGAGGCCACAGCACTCTACTGAGGGTGACATAGTGAGTCTCAAAAAAAAGAAGAAGAAGAAGATAGAGCATACAGTGGTAATTACCAAAGGTCAGGAAGGGTAGGGGAGAGCAGAAATGAAGAGAGGTTGATTTGTGGGTTCAAATATACAATTAGATAGAAGAAAGAAGACCTGGTGTTCAATAGATCAGTAGTATGAACATAGTTAATAATCTACTGTATGTTTTAAAACAGCTAGAAGAGAATAATTCTAATGCTCCTAGCATAAATAAAAGATAAATATTTAAGGTAATGGTATCCAATTACCCTGATTTGATTATATGAATGTATCACATTATCACATGTACCCTGAAAATAATGTGCATCTATTATGTGTTGATAAAAAATTAAAAATGAACATAATAAAAATAAAATAAAGCATGAGTAGTTCAATAATTATTGATGAAATTGAATCACTGGCTTAAAAAAGCTCAAGCCTAGATGGTTTTCAGGCAATTCCTAGAAGATTTTCAGGGAAAAAATTACAAATGCACCTCAATTTAGGATGGAATTATATCTTGATAAACCCTGATAAGTTGAAAATATTGTTAAGTTGGAAATCCATCTAATACACCTAACCTGCCAAACATCATATTTTATCCTAGCTTACCTTAAACATACTCAGAATACTCACTTTAGCCTATAGTTAGGAAAAGATCAAAATTCAAAATTTGAAGTATGATTTCCATCAAATGCAAATCTCTGAAGACTTTATGATTATAAAGACAAAAGAAATCATAAATTGGGAGCCATCTGTATTCTAATTTTATGCAAACTCTTTTTTTTTTTTGAGACAGAGTCTCAATTTGTTGCTCTCAGTGGAGTGCCATGCATCATAGCTCACAGCAACTTCAAACTCTTGTGCTCAAGTGAGTCTTTTGCCTTAGCCACTCAAGTAGCTGGTACTGTAGGAAACTGCCGCAACATCCAAATATTTTTAGACATGGAGTCTCGCTCTTGCTTGGGTTGGTTTTGAATTCCTGAGCATTCCACCTGCCTCAGCCTCCCAGAGTGCTGGGCTTACAGGCATGAGCCACGCTGCCTGGACTCCACTAGTTTTAAATCAAATTTACTTTAACCTCATATAGAATTAGGGAGTATGGCATCTTTTGACATTTTAAAGAAGATTATGCCTGTAATCCTAGCACTCTGAGAGGCCAAGGCCGGTGTATTGCCTAGAGCTCGGGAGTTGTGGACCCCTGTAGTCCTAGCTACTCGGGAGGCTGAGGCAAGAAAATCACTTGAGCCCAGGAGTTTGAGGTTGCTGTGAGCTATGATGCCACAGTACTCTTTGGAGGGCAATAAAGTGAGACTCTGTCTCAAAAAACAACAACAAAAATTAGTGGAGACTATATGAGAATGAAAGTAACAGACCAGAATCTCTTATGAACATGGATAGAAATATTATAAACAAAATATTAGCAAACTGAATCTAATAGTGTATAACAAAGACAATTTATCATAACTAAGCTGGATTTATCCCAACAATATCAGGATGATTTAACATAAAAATTCATAACTTCAATTGAGTTAAAGGAGAAAATTTATATGATTATCTCAATAGATGTAGTAAAGGCATTTGGTAAAAGTCAACATCCATTCATGACAAAAGCTCTTGGTAAAGCGGAAACAAGATGAAATTTTCTAACATTTTAATGATAAAATGTTATTTTTTCCAAGGCCTACAGTAGTCATCATTCTTTTTTTTTTTTTTTTTTTTTGAGACAGAGCCTCAAGCTGTTGCCCTGGGTAGAGTGCTATGGCATCA
>NW_003852406.1:20715120-20747128 GCF_000181295.1 Otolemur garnettii
GCTCACAGCAACCTCCAACTCCTGGGCTCAAGCGAGTCTCCTGCCTCCGCCTCCCAAGTAGCTGGGACTATAGGCGCCCGCCACAACGCCTGGCTGTATTTTGGTTGTAGCCATCATTGTTGGTTGGTGGGTCCGGGCTGGATTCGAACCCTCCAGCTCAGGTGTATGTGGCTGGCGCCTTAGCTGCTTGAGCCACAGGCGCTGAGCCTAGTCATCATTCTTAATGATAAATCATTGTGAGCCTTGTTCCTTTAAGAGCAGAGTAAGACAAAGATCTGCTATCACCTCTTCTGTTCGATAAAGCAAAGGTAGGACTGATGTAAGAAAAGAAGAAACAACATTGTGATTATTTGCCATCCATATAATTGTATATATAGAAAATCCCAAAATAATCTACGGACACATTATTAGAATTATAGGAATCCAGCAAGATTGTTAACTACAAAAATATAAAAACTGGAAGAAAGTATTTGTGACATACGTAACTGAAAAAAATTAATAACCAGCATATGGGTATGTATCTTAAATAAGAAAAAGACAAACCAGTAGAAAATGGGCCAAAGACAAGAATAAACATTTTACCAAAAAGAAAAGGAAACACAAAAAGATGCTCAACTTCATCGACAATCAGGTAAGTATAAATCAATGCCACATGGCTCGGCGCCCATAGCACAGTGGTTACAGTGTTAGCCAGATACACCGAGGCTGGCAGGTTCGAACCCAGCCTGGCCCAGCTAAACAACAATGACAACTGCAACAAAAAATAGCTGGGCATTGTGGTGGGCACCTGTAGTCCCAACTACTTGGGAGGCTGAGGCAAGAGAACCCAAGTGTTTGAGGTTGCTGTGAGCTGTGATGCGACAGCACTCTACTGAGGGTGACATAGACTCTGTTTCAAAAAAAAAAAAATCAATGCCACAATAAGATAGCATTTTATGCCAACTCTATTGGCAAAAATTAAGAAATTTAGTAACAGCAAATGCTGGTGAAGATGTGGATCAGTATATACCACCAATGTTAGTATAAATTGGCACAACTCTGAAGAAACACTTTGGCCATATTTTGCTAACTTGAATTAGATATATTGCAGGGAAATTCTTGCACATGTATAAGGATATTTACTGCAGTACTATTTACAAAAAATGGAGGCTACCAAATGTCCATTGATGGAAGACTGGAAAAGTTGAGTGAATGTATTCACAGAGTGAATGCACAACTACATACCTCAACGTGGTCAAATATAATGTATGAGAAATGAAGTTGTGGATAATTAAATCAAGTCAAACTTTTATAAAGCAAAAAAAAAAGTAAATATTTTGTTTAGTGATACAGACGTGATAAAATGACACTTATTTATTTATTTATTTAGAGATAGTCTCACTCTGTCACCCTGGGTAGAGTACTGTGGTGTCACAGCTCACAGCAACCTCAAACTCTTAGGCTTAAGCCATTGTCTCACCTCAGCCTCCTGAGTAGTTGGGACTACAGATACCAGTCACAACACCCAGCTATTTTGAGTGATGGGGGTCTCACTCTTGCTCAGGCTGGTCTTGAATTCCTAAATTCCCAAGCTTAAGCAGTCCACCCACCTCGGTCTCCCAGACCATAGTGCCCAGCCTTAAAAGTACATATTTTTAAAATAACTGGGTGTGGTGGTATATTTCTGTAGCCCCAGCTACTCGGGAGGCTAAGGTGAGAGGACCATTTGTGCACAGAAATTCAAGGCTGCAGTGCTCTATGATCACTGCTATGTGAATAGCCACTGTACTGAAGCCTGGGCAATGTGGTAAGACACCAGTTCTATTTAAAGAAAAATCAAAAGGAAAAAATTCAAGAAAATGTTCAATATGAAGTTCAAGCTAGTATTACCTTTGGTGAAGAGGTAGGGCAAGATAAGAAAGGGACCCATGGGGGATGCATTAATAGGTAATTCTGCAGTTCTTAAGTTGGATGATGGGTTTTTTGTTTAGTTTAGTTTTGTTTGAGACGGAGCCTCAAGCTGTTGCCCTGGGTAGAGTGCCATGTTATCACTGCTTACAGCAACCTCAAACTTTTGGGCTTAAATGATCCTCTTGCCTCAGCCTCCCAAGTAGCTGGGACTACAGGTGTTTGCCACAGCACCCAGCTATTTTTTGGTTATAGTTGTCATTGTTGTTTGGTGGGCGCAGGCTAGATTTGAACCCGCCAGCTCTGGTGTATGTGGCTGGCGCCTTAGCTTGAGCTACAGATGCCAAGCCTTTTTTTGTTGTTGAGACAGAGTCTCACTTTGTAGCCTTCTGTAGAGTGCTCTGGGTCACAGCTCACAGCAACTTCCAACTGTTCATGTCAAGTGATTCTCTTGCCTCAGCCTCCCAAGTGGCTGGAACTGCAGGCGTCTGCCCCAACACCCAGCTATTTTTTTGTTTATTTTTTGTTGGTTGCAGTTTTCATTGTTGTTTGGCAGGTCTGGGCTGGATTCGAACCTGCCAGCTCTGGCGTGTGTGGCTGGCCCCCTTAGCTGCTGAGCTACAGGCTCTGAGCCAGATGATGGGTTTTGAGTGTTCATTTATGTTGCATTTGTTCTTTCGATGTATCAAATACTACATAGTATATTAAAAGATTTTAAGAGGCCTGTAGTTTCTCTCTTTCACCACTGGATGGCAGGCTAGCATGCCAGTAAAGTAAGTCCTGTGTGGGAAAGGCTGGGGAAAATGCATCCTAATTTCTCCATAGGGATATATATAACATAGGGCTTTATGTTCTCAGAGTGTTTAAATGCACAACCACAGCAGGTCAGATGTACATTGCTGTGGCACTGCAGCCATTTGTCCGAGGTTTGTTTGTTCTTTTTGCCTGGTTACATAACCATTTTTGCAAACTTAGAAGTGTATCTGCTTGAATGTTCATTCTTCTTTCTCAGAATTTTCCAGTATTTCTAAATTAATAAGATGGCACATGAGGGTAGTCCTTCATGGTAACCGACACATCTAACTTGCCCTTTTATGTCTATTGATTTGGGGTACACTTTCTCATCACTAGCATTAGAACTACCGTTCAAGGAATGCCTGGATGACACTGTTGTAACATACAAAAGAACATTTAAAATTTGGCAACCATCAATGTTGAAATAGCAACACAATAGTCATCAAATCCGCTCATAGAATGTCCGATGCCAAATAGCTTGTTCCCATGATGTGATTGATGTGATACTGACAAATGTTGGCGGGTATTTTTATTTTAGCATCCAATGTTATGCCACCAGGTGGCAACAACACAAACAGTACCCCAGTCACCCACTTGAGGTCTCACTCTCTAGACCTGACCTGTCCACTACACATGTGATGACAATTGAGCACTTGGAATACGATGTGCCAGTAAATGTAAAATACACGTGGATTCTGAAGACTTTTTTTTTAGATAAAAGTCTAATTTCTTTTAATTTTTATATTGATTACATGTTGAAATGATAATATTTTAGATCATGTTGCGTTAAATAAAATATTTATTAAAATTCTTTCTGCACCCTGGGCAACACAGCAAGGCCCTTTGTCTAAAAAAAAAAAAAAAATAGTTGGCAAGACAGCAAAAGCCTGTCTCAAAAAAACAAAACCAAAACCAAAACCAAACTGGGCACAGTGGCTCACACCTGTAATCCTAGCACTCTGAGAGATTGAGACTGGCAGATTGCTTGAGCTCAGGAGTTCGAGACGAGCCTGAACAAGACCCCCCTCTCCACTAAAACCAGAAAGATTAGCCTGGCATTGTAGCTGGTGCCTGTAGTCCCAGCTGGTGAAGAGGCTGAGGCAGGAGGATCCCTTGAGCCCAAGAGACTGAGGTTGCTGTGAGGGCACAATGGCTCTCAATCCAGGGCGAAAGAGAATTTGTTCCCCTCCCCAAAGCAAATGAAAACAAAACATTTCACCTATTTCCTTATACCTTTTAAAAAAGGGGCCTGGTGAGGTGTCTCAGGCCTGTAATCCTAGCACTCTGGGAAGCCAAGGTTGGTAGATCGCTTAAGCTCAGGAGTTGGAGACCAGCCTGAGTAAGAGCAAGACCCCTGTCTCTAAAACTAGCCAGACCGTGTGGCAGGTGACTGTAGTCCCAGCTACTTGGGAGGCTGAGGCAAGAGGATCGCTTGAACCCAGAAATTTTAGGTTGCTGTGAGCTGCAGTGATGCCATGGCATTCTGCCAAGGGCGAAAGTGAGATTGTCTCAAACAAACAAACAAACAAGTGGCTGTTAGATAACAACCTTACACACGTGGCTTGCACTGTATTTCTAGCGGACAGCATTACTTTAAAAGTTGCTACCAATACAGTATCTGTGTATTACAGTATTAGTCATTCCAAAGCTGTGTTTGTGATCCCTACAGAAGTAGCTGGCTTCAGGGGTGTGGCCGCAGTCGCGCAGGGACCCAGATTCTGAAGGTCTGGGATGTGGTTTAATGATCTGCTGACACTGCCTGGAAATCTCCAGTTTTATCTTTGAGTTCTTTTTCTTTTCTTTCTTTCTTTCTTTTTTTTTTTTTGAGACAGAGCCTCATGCTGTCGCCCTGGGTAGAGTACTGTGGCATCACAGCTCACAGCAACCTCCAACTCCTGGGCTCAAGCGATTCTCCTGTCTCAGCCTCCCAAGTAGCTGGGACCACAGGCGCCCGCCACAACGCCTGGCCATTTTTTGGTTGCAGCCATCATTGTTGTTTGGCGGGTCCGGGCTGGATTCGAACCTGCCAGCTCAGGTGTATGTGGCTGGCGCCTTAGCAGGTTGAGCCATAGGCACCGAGCCAAACAGAAATGAAACAAAGATACAAGGTTTTTTTGTTTTGTTTCTTTTTTTTTTTTTTTAGTTTTTGGCCGGGTCTGGGTTTGAACCTGCCACCTCCAGCATATGGGGCTGGCGCCTGACTCCTTTGAGCCACAGGTGCCGCCCCTTTGAGTTGTTTTTCTAAGTGAAGTCCTGTAGGACAATGGAGACGTTCCAGGTCCTTGCATTCTTGGCTCCTGCGGGGTCCCATCTGCTCCGCCTCCTGGGCACGGCTGTCCTGCCTCCCCGCGCTCTGGCCCAGGCCTGCCTCTCCTTCCCAGCCCTTGCCCCGCCACCGCTGCCATTTCCCGCCCCCGGCCGCGTCCTGGGCGGGGCCTTGGGAGGCTCGCGCAGCGCGCCCCGGGCGTCGTGGGCGGGCAGGGGTGGTGGCCTCGCACCCCTCCTCTGTTCTGGCCGCGGATGCCCTGGCAGGAGCGAGTCTCTACTAGATCCGCGCAGAGGTCCTAATACTGTTGGGGATCGCCTTCTGCCACGGGTTTGGACAGCGAGTTCGGCACGGGGGAGGCGAGACCCTTGGCCTGAGTACTTCAGACCCCTCCTGCGGGAGCTGGAATGCACGCACCCGGCATAGAGGGGTCACCCGGCCGCCTCTGAGGATCTGCGCCGGCCGGAGAGAGTCCACGTGCCCGACAGAGCATGCCCGGGTCTGACGCCGGCCTGCTGGGAGGAGAGGGGCCAGGCAGGGGAGCAGGGATGCTGTCTTCCTCCTCCCAACCTTCCTCAACTTTTCTTTCTTTTTGTTCTGTTTTGTTTGAGACAGTCTCACTATGTCGCCCAGTGCCGTATACGTGTCACAGCTCACAGCAACCTCCAGCTCTTGGGCTTAAGCGATTCTCTTGCCTCAGCCTCCCGAGTAGCTGGGTCTGCAGGCGCCCACCACAATGCCCGGCTATTATTGTTGTTGTTGCAGTTGTCATTGTTGTTTAGCTGGCCTGGGCCAGATTCATACCCTCCAGCCTGGGTGTATGTGGCCCAGCGTCCTACCCATTGAACTAGAGGCGCTGCCTCCTCAACCTTTCTTGTGCTTGTCTTAGACATCCTCTGGGGTACAAGCTACAACAATCGAATTGGGTAATTAGGTGATGCCACATGCAAGTTAAATACTATGGTATTTGCTTTTAAAAGTGGCATTGCACAATATGAACCTGGATGGTGAAATTCTTGCCAATAACTTAAAATTTAAGTTTTCTGTACTTAGTTAAGTGGCAAATAAAAAATGCAATGGCAAGTCAAGAGAGAGAAATGGGTGGAAGGAAAAAAAAAGTTTCTGCCTTTTGTAACAAGGGGCCCTGCATCTTCATTTTGCAGTGGGCCCACAAATTATGTAACCCATCTTACTTCCACAATCTAAATTCCATTCAGTCAAGGCTGTGAGCCTCCTTCCAGTTGTCAAGCTTGTTACACCCAGCACCCCAAGTCTTTGACTCTAGTGTGGAGGTTCTCAACCTGTGGGTCGCGACCCCTTTGTAGCAATAAAAATACATCCTGCATATCAGATATTTACATTACGATTCATAACAGTAGCAAAATGACAGTTATGAAGTAGCAACAAAAATAATTTTATGGTTGGGGGTCCCCACAACGTGAGGAACTGTATTAAAGGGTGGCGGCATTAGGAAGGCTGAGAATCACAGTGCTAAATGAAAGAAGCCAGACACAAAAGATCCCAGATGGTATGATTCCTTTTATATGCAATATCCAGAATAGATAAATCACAGAGACATAAAGCAGATTCCTAGTTGCCAGTGGCTGGAGGGTAGGACCACTTTATAGGTACAGAGTTTCTGTTTGGGGTGATGAAAAAGTTTAGAACTAGATAATGGTGATAGTCACACGGTGTTGTAAATGTACTTAATGCCACTGAATGGTACACTTCAAAGTTATCACAGTAGTACATTTTATGTTATATGTATTTTACCACATCACAAAAAAAAAAAAAAAAAAAGAAGAAGAAAAAGCTGCCCAAAAGGTACACAAGACTGTAGAGTGAAACAAGGTCTTCCTCACATTCCTGTCTTCTAACACCAAATTTCGCTCCCCAGTAGTCACTACTTACTGCTATGAGATTCTTCCATGTTTGTACTGACAAATTTGGTGTGTCCACTAGCTGTATATTTATATTTAGTTGAATATATATATTTTTTGAGACAGAGTTTCATTTTGTCACCCTTGGTAGAGTGCTGTGGTGTGATAGCTCATAGAAACATCAAACTCTTGGTTTCACGTGATCTTTTTGTTTCAGCCTTGCGAGTAGCTGGGACTACAGGCATCGCCACAGTGCCCAGCTATTTTTAGAGACAGGATCTCATTCTTGCTCAGGCTG
The DNA here is from genome assembly GCF_000181295.1 of Otolemur garnettii. Taxonomy (NCBI): domain Eukaryota; kingdom Metazoa; phylum Chordata; class Mammalia; order Primates; family Galagidae; genus Otolemur; species Otolemur garnettii. The sequence goes on from NW_003852406.1 coordinate 20,722,247, forward strand.
TTCTGGAACTCCTGAGCTAAAGTGATCCACCTGCCTCGGCTTCCCAGAGTACTAGGATTACAGGCCCAAACCAATTGTTATTCCCATCTGTAGTTATGAGAATTGCTGTTGCACAATTGGTATGATCAATTTTTTAAGGTTTAGCCAGTCTGGTGAGTGCATATTGATATTCAGAGTCTTTTAATGTATACTGATGACCAGTAATACTAAACTCTTTTTTTATATGCTTATTGAACAATTGAATATACTCTTTTGTAAAGTACTTACGTAAGTCTTTTGTTAACTTCCCTTGTTGGTGGTCATTTTTTCAATGATTTGTAGGAGTTCTTTGTATATTTTAGATCTGAGTCCCTTGTTGGGTAAGTATATTTTAAAGATTTTCTCTTCTTTGGTGGTCTTTCTCTTGACTTTTTTTTTCTCAACTTTCTTAATTTTTTTTTGTGAAATATAAAAATTTTAAGGTCAAATGGGTGGGTTCAGTATGTTAAAAAATTGCTTTCTGCTCTGTTTAAAAGATCTTTGCCTACTTTAGGTCATGAAGGTACCAGGTCTGACAATTAAGCTCATGAACTCATCCTAGAAAAAGTGCTACATACCTCATTGCTGAATATCACTACCATTACCTTCAAAGTACTCCCCTTGGGAAGTTATGCACTGATGCCATTGTCCAGTTCACTCTTCAAAGCAATTTTGGAACTCTTTTTGTGGAATAACCATCAGGGCTGTCATCATAGGCTGTCTGAAGTTAAGTTCATGAACTTATCACAGTGTGCTTATGTTGGCAGCACCATACAAACAACTAAGGAAGGTTTTATAACCTTGGTATATCAGTGCCTCACAGCTGCGTTTGTATCAACTGACATGGGAGGATTCAGTCAGCAATGTCTTGCTGAGTGGCATTCATTATTGTGGGTTTTTGTGTGCCATATGATGATGCATTTTATATTTTTTCTTATGCCTGTTTTGCAGAGTTGGGTTTCCCAAAAGAATTGATTTATGTTCTTCAACTTTTCAAATTTATTAGCATAAATTTTTTATATTATCTTTATTGTAGGATCTGTTATGGTATCTTGCTTTTTATTTCAGATATTTGTACTTTCTTTTTTTTTTTTTTTTTTTTTGAGACAGAGCCTCAAGCTGTGCCCCTGGGTAGAGTGCCGTGGCATTATAGCTCACAGCAACCTCCAACTCCTGGGCTCAAGCGAGTCTCCTGCCTCCGCCCAGCCATTTTTTGGTTGCAGCCATCATTGTTGTTTGGTGGGTCCGGGCTGGGGATTCAAACCCGCCACCTTAGGTGTACATGGCTGGCGCCTTAGCCAGTTGAGCTCTAGGTGCCAAGCCCTTTCTTTTTTTCTTTATCAGTCTTGTTAGCATTTATCATTTTTTTAATCCTCTCAAAGAATAGACATTTATATTTATTTTCCATATTGCAAGATTATTTTATTTTGTATTTAACATATTTCTGTTCCTTACTACTTGCTTTTTCTTCACTTGATTCTAATTTGATTTTTTTTCTAGATTCTCAAACTTCTATTTTTAGTCTTTTTTTCCATTTCTAATATATACATTTAAGGCCGTACATTTTCCTCTGACCACTGTCTGGATGGTAACCTACAATTAAAAAAAATAAAATTCTATATATTTATTATAAAAGTCAAGTTAAGAAATTGCATCAGCTTCTCTAAAACACTTACTTTCCAGCAAATATACCATGATGATGCAGATCTTTCAAAAATGTCAAGCCATAGTTTTCTTTGCTTTCAGTTTAAAAGATGTTATTATTCTATCTCATCTCTTTTTTTCATAAGTGGCTCTTCTCTTAACCCTTTAATTTTGCTAAATTCAAAGACTTAGGGAATCAAAAAAGTATTTAGAAAAGTATAAATAAAATCATGAGCTGAGCAACTTTGAAGCAACAAATTTACATTTGAGTTACTTTTAGTTGTAATGACCCTACAAGTTTTGGTATGTTGTGTTTTCATTATTGTTCTGTTAAAAATATTTTCTAATTCTCATTGTGATTTATTTTGGATATAGGAATTGTTTAGAAGTATTACCTAACTTCAAAGCAGTTGCAGGTTATATGATACATATCTGGCTTAATTCTATAGCTGAAGAACACAATCTGTAGGATTTCATTATTTTGAAATTTTAAATTTAGGAAATTTAAAGGTTGAGGTTGATTTTGTGTCTGCATGTGGCTTATTTAGGGGAGATGTTCAATGTGTACTTGAAAAGAACATGTTTTCTATAGTTGTTGGGTATACAGTGATTTTTGTTTGTTTGTTTTTAAGACAGAATCTTGCTCTGTTGCCCTGGTTAGAGTGTGGTAGTAGTATCAGAGCTCAACTGCAACCTCAAACTTCTAGGCTTGAGTGATGCTTCTATCTCAGACTTTCAAGTAGCTGAGACTGTAGGCATGCACCACTATGCCTGGTTAGTTTTTCTATATTTTGTAGAGATAGGGTCTTGCTCTTGCTCAGGCTGATTCTTGAACTCTTGATCTCAAGGAATCCTCCTACCTCAGCCTCCCAGAGTCCTAGGATTACTGCGTGAGCAACTGCACCTGGCCTAGGTATAATGTTTTCATTTCGCTAGTCAGGGCAATTATGTCAAGCCCTTTGCTGAACTATTTTATATTGTCATTGTTTTGGGGGGGCTTATACTGCCAGTTACTGACAAAAGAAAGTTAGAAGTTTCAACCATGATTGTGCATTTGTCTATTTTTAAAATTCTTTTTGTCTATTTTTACATGATAAATATTAAGGTTATATTATTACATCATACAAAATTTTGATTATAAAATTAACCACTTATTAATAGAAGTGTTCCTCTTTATCTCTATTAATATTTATTCCTTTAAAGTTTACATTGTTTTATATTAGTAAAGCTACATTAGTTTCCTTCAGGTGTCTTTTACATTATTTTAGTTTCAAATTTTTTTAATCTTTAAATTTAAAAAAATATATATATTTTTGAGACAGAGTCTCAAGCTGTTGTCCTGGGTAGAGTGCTGTGACATCACAGCTCACAGCAACCTCAAACTCCTGGGCTCAAGAATTCTCTTGCCTCAGCCTCCCAAGGAGCTGGGACTACAGGCACCCACCACAATGCCCAGCTTTTTTTTTTGGTGTAGTTGTCATTGTTGCTTGGCAGGCCCAGGCTGGATTTGAACCTGCCAGGTCTGGTGCATGTGGCTGGTGCCCTAGCCTCTTGAGCTACAGGTGCTGAGCCTAAAGTGTATTTCTTATAGGCAGAATATACTTGCTTAAAAAATCCACTATGGCAATTTTAGGCTTTTAATTAAAGTATATAGTCCATTTATATTTAATGTAATTACTGATACAATTTGACATTAAGCTACCATATTATTTTTCTCATTTGTGTTTTGTTCCTTTTTCCCCCTCTTCTTTTTATATTAATTAACTTTCCACTCTTCATTAGCGTGTTTGTCATGAATTCTATCCATAATTATTTTCCTTCTGCCTGAAGAACTCTTTTTTCATATTTGTTTTACTCAGTTTATTATTTGCAAATGCTCTTTTTTCCTGGGTCTGAAGTTTCTCCAAGTCTTTGTTTGAAATATTTTTGTTGGCTAGGTGCCTGTGGCTCAAGTGGCTAAGGTGCCAGCCACGTACACCCAAGGTGGCGGGTTCGAATCCAGCCCAGGCCCACCAAACAACAATGACGGCTGCAACCAAAAAATAGCTGTTGTGGTGGGCGCCTGTGGTCCCAGCTACTTGGGAGGCTGAGGCAGGAGACTCGCTTGCGCCCAGGATTTGGAGTTGCTGTGAGCTGTAATGCCAAAGCACTCTACCCAGGGGGGACAGCTTGAGGCTCTGTCTCTAAAATAAAATAAAAGAAAATAAAAAAGAAATATTTTTGTTGTTCCTCCATTTTTGAAGGCCATAACTATGGATATAAAATTCTAGGTTGACCATGATTTCTACTTTGTTTCTTAACCTTTTCTCACATAAATAAAGCTTAGAAATTGACAAAGGTAAACTGCACACAAATTTAGGCTTTCTTTTCTGTGGATTCTGCTTCTTCGGGATCTTAGCTCCGAACCTGTCCAATGCCTTGGTAACCCTATATGCAAACATCTTTCTTCCCAGTCATCAAGTTCTGCTCAACCACTCTTTACCAGCTTAAAGAATCAGAAACTACCCCCACAGAAAAAAAATGTAATGATATAATCTCTACGACTCAACAATTTCAATAATAGAACCATCAAAATGGTTTTTATAAAAATTACATAATGGGAAAATATTTATGATGCAATATGGAGTTTAAAAAAATAAGAAAATAAAAGCAAATATAAGTAATGAATATATGCGGCTACAAATAAATAAAAATTAAACAAAGCCCACATTTAGGAGTGTAAAATTTATTTCCTAACTACAGTAAACTCACAATATAGGAAGGATAAACAACAATAGGCAAAAACAACAACAAAAAAAAAGTAGGGCTCTATTTTCATGAGAAAGGAGATTTTAGAGCAGGGGTTCTCAAACTTTTTAAACAAGGGTCCAGTTCACTGTCCCTCAGACCATTGGAGGGCTGGACTGCGGGCCCTGGGATGAGTCAGCTGCTAAGCAGGACAGGCAGCTGTGGCAAAAACACCCGGTGGACTGGATAAGTGTCCTAGGTGGGCCCCATGTGGCCCATGGGCCGTAGTTTGAGGACACCTGTTTTAGAGTAAGAAGTTGGAAATTGGTCTTGTTGAATGATAACTGAGACCATCCTGGTCAAGATAACACAACTCTTCCAGGAAATTCTTGCCTGGGAAGATAAGATGGTAAACCAATAAACAGATTTATAGTTTGGTTCAATAAATTAATATATCTGGGCAAGTTGTTTGCTCATCTGTCCAAAGAGCTCTTCTATTGGGATAATAGACTGCTCATGTAGACAAATAGTTCACTTGTATGCCTTTGTTTCTCTGTGACTACTAATTCTAAACTCTCCTAAATATTATAAACTGTGCCCAATCCCCATCAGTTTCTTGCTTTGTAAAATCACCTTAAACCACTTGAGCTCATACCCCAAAATTCTGTAAATATCCCTTTTTTGAAATCTGCCATTGGCATACTACCAATTCTCTGTCAAGCTGGTGTTCTCCATTTCTGTAGTAAGTCTAACATGAATTGTGCGTTACCCACTTACTTTAACATAAATACTAAAATAAATACTTAGACTTCTGTTGCTTGATCAAGAAGTTTTTCTGGTATTCTTTTCAAGAGTTGGCAGTAGATGAGAGTTTTCACAAAATCTGTGAACTTGAATGAGATAAAAATTGTATAGTTTCATAGACCTTTAAGTTAAATTTATCCTTTCCTTTAATTATGAGTGTAAACAACAAATCTCAGTGACTTCATTTTCAGTCTGCATTACGGTTGTTGTATATATCTCAAAATTATCATTTATGCTCACCAGTACTTTGTGATTATTGTAAGGTCAGAACTTTGAAGCCACTGGGATTTTACCCTTGCCACAGTTTCACGCATAATAACAGAAGACACAAAACTCCTGCATCAGAGATGAAAGACTATTACAGGAAACACAGTAGCCAGACTTCCAGTATATTTGTGCCATTTCTCTGAGCTTTAATTTCCACAGGCAATCGACATGGAAAACAAGCACAAGAAAGCAGATAGATTGTGTCACAAGAGAGGAATTTAGGGCCAAGGGTCCAGCACTTTTTGAGCAAACAAGCCTGTCTGATTGCTTAAGTGACTAGCAATAGAAACTGGTCAGTATCTGGCAATAGATAAGCTCTTGGACTGTGGTGCACTCAGCAAGAATGCTCAGGGAAATTCAGCACTCCTGAGGGATTGCCTCTCAATGTAGTACTAGCCCTGTTCTTCAAAGCATTTATAAAGGAGTGCATATATGACTATATCATTTTGCTTTTGTTTTTTTTAATATACCTCATTTCCTATGTATTTTATTACATGTATAAAAATACATCATTCTGAGAGGGGTTGGTTGTCTCTTTTTATTATTATTATTATTGTTTGAGACAGAGCCTCAAGCTGTCACCCTGGGTAGAGTGCTGTCGCATCACAGCTCACAGCAACCTCCAACTCCTGGGCTCAAGCAATTCTCCTGCCTCTGCCTCTCACGTAGCTGGGACCACAGGCATCCGCCACAACACCCGGCTATTTTTTGGTTGCAGCCGTCATTGTTGTTTGGCGGGCCAGGGCTGGATATGAACCCTCCAGGTCAGGTGTATGTGGCTGGCGCCTTAGCCACTTGAGCCACAGGTGCCAAGCTGAAAGGTTGTCTTAACGAGACTGCCAAAGGGTCCATGGCACAAGTAAGGTCAAGAAACTGAAGATTTTCAAAAATATTTTCACCAATAAGTATTAATATAAAAATTTTTATACAATTCCTTTACTAAGGAAAATGTTTTCAGAGCTTTCTGGACGGCTGAGTGGGTAGGGTCCTGACACCAGCTTCAGCAGGCTGGAGTTTGGGTCTCAGTTGTAGGCACCTGAGCTATTTATTTAACCTCTTTGTGTCTAATTTTCTTCAGCTGCAACATGAGACCCTTGTTACCTAACTCACTGGCTTATAGGCTCAAAACAAAGAGCGAGAGGCGCATTCTCACACATTGCTGGAGGAATTGTGAACTGAATACATTTTCTGGAGAGTAATTTGGCTATATACGTTAAAAAATATTCAATTCATTCAAGCCAGTAATTCCATCACTAGAAATTGATTATTGGGACATACAGACAAAAATGTAGGTAAGAAGATGTTTGTGGAAGTATTATTTATAATAGTAATATTTTGGTAAGCATCTTGAATATCCATCAATCAGGACATGGCTATAGAGATTCCATCTATTCACATCAATGTGGCCAGTAAGATTTGTTATAGCAGAATGTTTGGTAACACTGGAAAATGCCTTTGACTTTATGTCAAGGAGGAAGAAAAGATACAGAAGTCTTTTTGTGGTATGGCTCCGGTTTTGTTTAATGAACTATATAATGTTTACCTGCTTAGAAAAAAAAGACTAGTTGGGAAGTTCCTGAAAACCTTATTGCTCATGGTATATATCTATATACACCTTAAATTTTAAAATTTATATTTGAAAAAATTTCCCAGTATTCCTCAATAAACATGTTTGCTTTCTAATAGGAAAAGCAAATTATTTTAAAGAAAAAACTGAAAATCAAAGTTATTTGCGGGAAAAGGCTTTGAAAATCATTGTGCTATACCAATGTGAGATGTTACTAGTGTGTTTCTGGGGCTTTAGAAGCACAGTTGGATCCACATTTAAAACTATCTGTTTGATTTAAACTGCAGGAGGGGCTTGGTGCCCGTAGTACAGTGGTTACGGCGCCAGCCACATACACCGAGGGTGACGACGTGTTTGAACCCCGCCCGGGCCAGCTAAACAACCGCAACAAAAAAATTGCCAGGCGTTGTGGTGGGCGCCTGTAGTCCCAGCTACTTGGGAGGCTGAGGCAAGAGAATTGCTTAAGCCCAAGAATTTGAGCTTTGCCGTGAGCTGTGATGTGACCGCATTCTACCAAGGGTGACATAATGACACTCTGTCTCAAAAAAAAAAAAGTATATATATGTAATAAACTGCAGGAGGATGAGTGGGCGAGCATGAGTCTGGCACCCTCCCTGCGCGGACCGCCCCCTCTTTGAGGTCCCCATAGCAGCTGTGCACCGGTCTCTGTGTGTTATTCTTCCGGCCCAATCCACTGCCCAGCCCGCCTCTCTCCGGTATGGGTCTCTAACCCTTGTGTGTGATTCTTCTGGCCAGATCCACTGCCCAGCCCGCCTCTCTCCAGTACTAACGAGTCTGTCTGGTCTTGTCTGCTGCGTGAATCATGCCTCAGAAATGGAAAAAGCCTTAAGGCCAGGGCCTGCCTGGGTGCAAGAGCTGGGTCCAGCCTGGAGCGTGACATCAGCCTGCGTGATGAGGGCTTTGCTGCAGCTTCCCGGCTGCAGGGCAGGCAAGGGTGTGGCTGTTTTTGAGTTTCTTGGAAGCCCCCGTGGAATGCTAACGCGATGCTGCCAGACACAGGTGAGGAAGAAAAGGCAGCTTCTTGTGTGGTAGGATCCGAGGGCATCCGTGTTTGCCTGCGCCCAGGACTCAGTGCTGACTTTCACTTCCTCTCCTGGTATCGCCACCATCAGACAAACTCCTTTGTCAGGGAAGACAACTGGAAGGAGGGGACACAGAAGGCTCCTGCTAGAATGCTCATGCTCATAGCAGTCAGCAACATATCCTAAGCTTAGGACTGAGGCTCTGGAATCCGCCAAATCCGGGTTTGGATCTCAACTTCACTACTGCTTGGGTATGTCACTTGGTATCTCTGACTGTGTGTCTCCTCATCTGTAAACAATGATAAAAAGCACTTGTACACACCTAACATATACAACTCCATGTGCCCTTCTTCTATCAACTCGATCTACACAGCAATCTCAACTGGCAGTCACTGTCATCATCATGCCCATGATACAGATGAGAAAACTGAGGCAGTGTGGTTAATGAATTTGCTGAAGGTTAATTAATCAGCTCTAGGATGAAGCCATACCCAGTGTGGTTCCCAAGTCTATGTTTGGGAGCCTTATCAATACAAGATGGGATAATAATTAACTATGATTCCTTACGTACGAGCTTCCTCAGTGCTCAGCACTGTGCTAAATACTATATAGAAATTTTCTGATTTGTTTATCCCAATGCCCAGATGAGGCAAGGACTATTGTTACATGGTAACATGGACCTGGCAGGACACTCAATTGTAAGCAAGGCCCTGTATTAAGGGCTAGGCCTTCAGGAGATTGCTACAGCTCAAAGAGCTTAAGATGTGTCCATAAATAACTGTGATTCATGGTAGACTCATAGCTTGATGGAGCTGAAAGAGAGCTTAAGAGGTCATCTGGTTTAAAGTCATTTTTACTGATGATAAGAACTGACTTGCTTTGTTTATTCCCACAGAATTTGTGTATGTGGGGAGATTCAGTGAGATGATAAAAATAGCTAACAAAGAGTTTGAGTGTTGTGTGTGTATTTATCATATTAAACTCTCCATCAGATGGCGAAGCACTATTATTATCTCCACTTCAGATAGGGAAACTGAGATGTTAAGAAGCAAAGGCTCGGCACCCATAGCAAAGTGGTTACGGCCTCAGCCATAGACTGAGGCTGGTGGGTTTAAACCAGGGCCAGCTAAACAATAATGACAACAGGAACAAAACATAGCTGGGCATCGTGGCGGGCTCTTGTAGTCCCAGGTACTAGAGAGGTTGAGGCAAGGGAATCACTTGAGCCTAAGAGTTTGAGGTTGCAGTGCACTGTGCTCCTATGCCATTCTACCAAGGGCAACATAGTGACACTCTGTCTAAAAAACAAAAGTTAAGTAATTTGCCCAATGCCACTCAGCTAGCAAGACGTGGACCTAGGGTGCAGGCAAAGAGCATTCCAGAGCTCGTGCGCCTCCATGCTTTGTGCCATCCCAGTTAGAGAAGGTAGTTAAAAGGCCTTGGAAAGGCTTGGCGCCTATAGCTCAACCGGCTAAGGCGCCAGCCACGTACACCTAAGGTGGCAGGTTCAAATCCCCAGCCTGGACCCGCCAAACAACAATGACGGCTGCAACCAAAAAATAGCTGGGCGTTGTGGTGGGCGACTGTGGTCCCCTGTGGTCCCAGCTACTTGGGAGGCGGAGGCAGGAGACTCGCTTGAGCCCAGGAGTTGGAGGTTGCTGTGAGCTGTAATGCCATGGCACTCTACCCAGGTGGACAGCTTGAGGCTCTGTCTCAAAAAAAAAAAAAAAAAAAAAAGGCCTTGGAAAAAAGGAGATGGATTAGGTGGAAATGAAAGTGCTTTGCAAACTACAAAGTAGAGTACAGAAATGAGTTATCATCAGAGAAAGGGAAGGGTCCCAGGAGAGATATAAAATGGTATAGACCTCAGGGCAAAATCAAGGAAGATCTCCGGGATGAGATGGCATTTGCTTTGGGTTTGAACCTGTGTTCCTGGAGAAGGAATGAGGAATGTCCAGACTGTGTGTGGGATGGTAATCAGGAAGTTTCTACAAGATGGCTCATTAAGTTAGCTAGTTGGCACCTTGGCCTCGATGAAGTGATTAGGAATACAGAAAACTTGGCTATCTAAAATAGGGATTCCAGCTGCACAGAGCATTTGGGCAGGCACATCTGAGAGGGGGATAAAGGAAGGCACAGAAGTTAGCAGAGGCAGGGGAGGTCAAGCAGCCTGAGAGTGTTTGACGACACTCTAGTTATGAGGCCATGGGCAAGCTATTCAATATCTCCCTGACTCAGTTTCCTCATCTGAAGAATGGGAATGATAATGATGGTGTATATACTTCAGAGGCTTCTGTAAATTTAACATGCTAATCTGTGTTAACTATGTACTATGATGCCCGGTACAGATAAGCACTCTGTAAGAGCTATTGTTATTCCTGTCACAATTCTAGGATAACCTGATTGGTACCACTATCCGGGGAAGAACAGGGTTAGAACAAAGCAGACACACACACCTACTTCAACCTACTTTCCTGGCAGACCTATATCTAGCAGGAGTCAGATGGTTTGAAAATAACCCAGACTAGCTGCCCCCTCTCTTCCACCATTGGTGTTGTTTTTGCCAATCATAAGAGTTGTTTTTCAGGAAGGGCACAGACTGTGGGAGGCAGAAGGGGTAGAGGCCAGTGGCTTCCAGTTCTGGGCAATCGGGACAACAGACAGGTCCTAAGTGCTTTTTTGGTCGTCACACTGATTTTTGGCCTCTTCTTTGTGGCTTTTTTGGAATTTATGAATCCTGTTCATTACCCGCCCCCCGCCAGGTCTTTGCATACTGGGGATTTGCTGTCCATTCTCAGGGGCAGACCCGCTCCTGCAGAGAAAACGCAGACAGGGAGGAAGTCCTCTCTTGAGCAAGTTAATGGCCTAATAGAAGGGTGGCTGCTGGGGTGGGGGTTACAGGAAAGGGAAATATGAGAAAGGAAAATATAATATGTCCTGAGGCACCTTTTGATAGGACTAAGGCTCAGTAAAGGAGCTGGCGTGTGCCCATCACCTCAGCCCTCTGAGGAAAGGATTTATAAACTCCATTGTACAGATGAAGAAACTTGCCCAGAGCCCCAGCTAGCCTGTAGATATGGGAGTCCCACCCAGATCTATTCAAAACCAAGTCACCTTATTCCTTGATCGTATGTGGAAGGGTGATAGGACTAAAATAAATTGTCTTTACTAGTATTGGAAAATTGACATTTTGCATACACTTTGTCTGGCAAACTTCACTGACTCCGTGCTGTAGTCTGGGCCAGCCTGGCTTAGAAAAAGGAATGCTCATGGAAGTAGCCATTGTTGTTCACAGACCACCATAATCCAGGAAGCAAAGGGCTGGAAAAGTTCAGTCCTGCCTTTTATCCAGGCAGAAGGCTATAGTTTGTAGTTATCAGCAAATCCAGCTCCATCAGGATATAACTACTTGTGGTTATGTTTTACTATTGCTCATTGGCTTGGTGGCTTTCTGTCCAGGGAGAGGGAAATAGGTCAGAAGTACAAGGAAGTATTTCTGGGTTCTGGCAGCCTTGTCCTGTTTACACATCCTCTCTCCAGATTTGCACAACCTGACCACAGAAACGTCATCCTCCAAACTCAGGTAAACAGAGGCAACTAAAGAGTTTCCGGTCAGCCAGTGGCTATTGAGCAACCATGGGGACTCAGAACCCTATACTAAGCAACTGTGATATATACACAAGACCCCAGTTTCCTGACTTTGGGCGCTGGAGCAGAGGTGTATTGCTGTTGGGGGTGGTGGTCACACAATGCAAGATCTGAGCCTCTTCCTGGCATGACTCAGGCCCAGATACCCCTCCTACACTCACCCAGTGACACCACCAAATTGGGATGGGAAAGGCAAGTAGAGGATGAAGGAAGTCTGTAATTTAGCAATAAATGTCTGGATGAATCCAGATCTCCTTTAGAAAACAAAACTGGATGAAGGGGTCTGTGTCTGGACTTCTTAAGAAAGTCAGGTGCAAACAGAACCATGCAGGAATTCTTTCAAATTTTGCAAATTCTTGCAAAAGGCTGTGGGGAGGGGGTTTTCTTAAAGAGGCAGGCACAAATGAGGGGAAGGCTATGTTAACCAGTTTGATGAAAGTTTTTCAAATTGTATATAAAACCAGCACATTGTACTCCATAATTGCATTAATGTACACAGCTATGATTAAAAAAAAAAAAAAAAGAGGCAGGCACTCCTCCATGGCTGCTCTCTTATGTCTAGGTAATTAGGTGTGGCGAGGGGAAGGAGTGGGCGAGATAGAGACTGATAGATACCGAAAGTGATACGAAGAAAGAGAGGTGGTGGCTCAGGAGCCTGGTTGTTCTGCAGAGACAGAGAAGGTTATCAGAAGACAGTCCCAAGTCACACATCTGAATGTGTCAGTCATGCCCTCCCTCACTGGCCAAAAAGCCTGGGTCAGTCTGTCAAACACTGCATTTTCTTACAACCTTGAAGCCCCAGAATGAAAACAACTAGCTTCTTCCTCTTTTCCATTAGCGATTCAGAAACAGCAGCAGCAGAATCTCATCTCCAGCCCTTACTGCCATGCTGTTTTTATTTAATATGATAAGAAAAGACAAAATCCCAATGTTTTTGTATGTATTTGCAGATAGGTAAAGTTGTACTGTAGAATGAAGGAGAGAATTTGAGAAGTGGCCCAAACCCCCACCAATAGCTCTTCATCTGAGGTGAGGTTTTCACCTCCTAGGATTGGAATGGTGGGGTGCAAATAAAATAATTTATGTGAACTTGTCGAGCCCAGCCCCATCCCTTGGAGCCAAATACATTAATCTGTTCTTTTTCTAGGGTAGATATTATTTTGGGGGGCGGGGAGAAAAGGGAGAGGAAGTAACTCTGACACTGAGCTTGTACTTTTTGTTACTGCTGCAGGAGCCTCATCACTTCCACTCCTACCATCCTAATCTAAGACCTGGCCTCCTTACCAACCTCCCCACTTCTACTCTTGTCTCCTCTAGTTTATTCTCCACATAGCAGTTAGCATGATCTAAACTTGCACTAGCATCTTGTCCCATCCTTCCAATGTCCCTGGGGTCCCTGGTACAGAGTAGAATTTAAAACCCTTTGCCAAGGACTATCAGGCGTAACAAGCATCTTCTGCCTTCTTCCTGTGGCCCACTCTGCTGCACTGACTTTCTGTTCCTGAGCTCACCGGACTGTTCCCTCCTAAGTGTTTTTGTATAGCTATCCCCTCTGCCAAGAACCCCTGTTCTTGTTACCTGTCATGGAGGACTTGTCTGACCACCCAAGGTAATTTAGCCCCCCATCACTCTATTTCATGTGCTTCATAGCAAATGGTAATGATACTAGCTCAACCATGTAGTCTGTCATTTACTTGTTTATTGTCTGTTTCCCCCATGACAACACAAGCCCCGGGAGAAAAGGACTGGTCCATCACTGAATCCCTAGTGCCAAGCAGAGCCTGGCACACAGTAGACTTGTAGAATTTGTTGCATAAATGATCTTTTCAAATCCTAACAACCATTTTGCGTGTCGTGTGGGAGAACCGAGGCTCTGGCGGCACAGGATTAGATTCCCGCTGTCTGAACACGGAACTCGCCTTCCTTCCCAGGATACCTCGACACTTTCCACCGCGCGTGCAGTTTCCCTTCGCGCTCCATCTTTGTCACACACTTAATCCCGTTCTCCAGAGACAGCAAGGCTGGTCTTCCACTCCCTTCTCAGACTGTAGCTCTCTTACGCGGTCTCACTTTTCCGGCTCTTGGAGACGCCTCCCTTTTCCTAAAAAGGACCCCCAGGCTGCGCGCACCGCCCCCCCACCTTGGGTCCCCGATCAGGGGCAGAGAGGGGTTCCCACACCATCTATGGCAAAATGGGGTGGTCCCTCTAGCCCACCGGTGTTGCGCCCTCACTCCGCCTCCTACCCTTGGTAGGGACCCTGGGGCCCGTGTGGGGACGAGGAGGAGGCTCCAGGCATCAAGGGCACTGGGGGCACCCAGGCCGGATTGGGGATGGGCTAACTCCGCACAGCAGAACCTTTCTTCACCAAGTCCCCGTCTGCCCGCCGGTCGGCTTTGGAGGAGACACCCCACTTAACCGTCCCTCCTTCTCCTCCGCCCCCCTCCCGGCCCTGTCTGCTAAAGCTCGTCGTCTTCCCGGCCCCAACTTCTTACGCTGCTCCTCCTGGAGCGCTCCGCATCGCTCCGGGGACCCCCCGCGTGGATCTTCGAAGCCATCGTCAGCGCCTGGTACTTTTGAGCTCAGTGGGCGAGGGCTTGCGGGGTTCCTCCAGCCAGGAGTCGCGAAGAGCGAAGAGCGAAGAACAGAGGCAGAGGCAATTTTAGGCCTTTGGCCGGGTGGGCCGGGTCGGGAGAGGCGCGCCCATCATTTGCCATCCGGGGCGCGCGCCGCCCTCTGAAGACCCCGCGGGCGACCCGTAGCTCGGGCACGCGCCTGTCGCATCCCGCAGGAAGGAGGGGTCCTGCTTGTGGCCTGGGGTGGCGGCCGCCATGGAGATCCCCTCGGTCCAGGGCCGGCGTCTGGGGCCTTGGGGTCGGCCCTGACCGCCCTCCTCCCTGCCCGGGCTGGGTCGTGGACGTGCCCCCCGCGGCACTCAGCCACCTCTGCGTCTCCGCCCTCCCCGGGCTGCGCTGCTGCCTGGGCGCGGCGGCGGCGAAGGCGCCCTGTTGAATGGGCTGTGAGGGCCCAGGTTTGAAGCGCTGGCGAACGCGGCCTCCGGGGGCGCAAGGCAGCAGCAGCGGTGGCGACCAAACGGGTGTTGGAGTTGGCGGCGGCCATGGAGGGCCTGGCTGGCTATGTGTACAAGGCGGCCAGCGAGGGCAAGGTGCTGACTCTGGCCGCCTTGCTTCTCAACCGGTCTGAAAGCGACATCCGCTATCTGCTTGGCTATGTCAGCCAGCAGGGAGGGCAGCGCTCCACGCCCCTCATCATCGCAGCCCGCAATGGACACGCCAAGGTGGTGCGCTTGCTGTTAGAACATTACCGGGTGCAGACTCAGCAGACTGGCACCGTCCGCTTTGACGGGTAGGTACATCCCGACTCTGTCGTTTCTGATTTGTGCGGACTCACTGATTCATGGGGCCTCCCTTCCTTCACCTTCTTCAATGGGCCTCTCTTCCTTCACCTTCTTTACTTCTCCCCATTTGAACCTCCTCCTGGCCCGCTAATGCCCAGGTCATCTAATAGGCTGTATTCCATCCCATGTCTTGCCTCCCATCCTCATTGGACCTTTCCCCTTCATTCCCTCTATAGGTAGACAGCCACACCTTCGGTCTCAAGATCTAGTTGATAGTCGCCTTCTCCACTAGTTCGTCTGTGAATAAGCTATTTGCAGGAGATGGGTGCTTTCTAGGTTTTACCTTTAGTAGCACTGGCGTTGTGACTAGAGATCAGAGATTAACGAGGTCATTAATAAACATTAAAGACCTCTGATGAGTTATTTGGCCATCCATTTCCCCCTCTTCAAGTGAGTGGTCCTATAAAGCCCTCAGTGTGGTGTTGGAGCTTTAGTGTCAGAATAAGCACCTAGGACCAGCAGTAGCTGCAGCCTCTAGAGGGATTGTCACGCAGCTAGACATCTCAAGACATGACTCTGAATCTTCCACATTGCACAGGGTAGATATGTTGGCCACTAAAATGGCACTGGACCTGATAGGAGATGATGCCAGTTTTAAATTACTTGTTACCCTGTGATGTCATGGGTAAGCTTGATCATTCACTCTTATTCAAGGTGGGGAGTTCAAAAATTAATTTTGTCATAGTTAAAATTTGCCCTTTGAGTTTATTGTACATGTTTTTGGGGTGATAATGAACACTGAATGTTAGGTTTGACATTATCCTCTTTTCTGGAGGATTATGAAATTAGAGATTAGAGCTGCATAAAGATTTTGCTTCATTGATTGCATTTGTTTTTGTTGACTTGTACCAGTACATAAACTGTCTTAGAATTTTTTTCTTTTGAAGTATATGGAGTCTAAGCATAAAAATATGTTATCTTTAGTTTTGGTGGTTAAAAACTGCCTGTTTAAAACCTGATTGAAAAAGTATTTAATTTCTTTAAGATGACTAAGGCAATATTGAATTTTTGGTTGTTTTTTTTTTAGATTTAAATATTAAAATCTTTTTATTCTGTTTCAGATGAGTAGAAAATATTTTAGAGCATTGTATCTTGATGAAAGGATAGCCTGTGGATAATGGCTTATATCACTGGTACCACTTCTATAGATGTTAACAAGATGATTTTTTTTCACACTGACCAAAGATGGCCACCACATTCATGTTTGCTTTCCCTTACTGGCTTCTGTGTCTTCTCTGTAACTCCTTGCATTCCCACACCTAGAGAAGGAGGATAGCGGAATGACCTCTGAACCTCCAGTACCATTCTAGCTGTATCTACACATACAGTCCTTGATATGGATCTCTGTAATAACAGCTGCTGGGAAGGACACTGCTGCTAGGGAGCTTGCAGAGGCCTGTGTGGATAAGAGAGAATAGTGGGGAGAGAAAATAATTTTCTAGAGAATTTAGAAAGGCTTTGCTGATTGCCATATTCTTCAACCATCAAAGAGTAATTTTTTGAATTTAAAAGAACTTGAAATGATTAGAAATGTAGCATTGAGCTGGTATAGTGGCTTACCTTGCCCAGTGTTCTAGACTGGGCAATAACATTAAGGGATTTGGTAAGAAAACATTTATTGAACACCAATTATGTGCCAGGTTCTGTGTTGGGATTGGGTATGCAGAGATGAATTACATACTGTTCTATCATGGAAGGATGACAGTTTAGGGAGAGAGAGAGCAATAGATATATAAAAGAGTAATTGCAGGTGCCACGCCATTTAGGGTTAAAGAAATCTTTTGGACTACTGCGTGAAAATGGAGGGATAAGATGTGCTGAGCCTTGGGGGGATCAGAAAAGGCTTCACAGGGGAGGTGATGTTTGAACTGTGTTTTAGATAATAGGATGTGAAGAAGAGGGGCAACAGCCTGGTGCACTTGCAGTGACATTCAGTGCTGTTGCAAGAAGAGATTCAAGTCAGGGCAATTGAGAAGGATTGTGGGAGACTGGAGAGAGTTGGAGACCAGATTTTGATGATCTTTGTATAACTACTGAGAGTAATACTGCTGAAACTGCAATCTCAAATGTTTGTATCATTTGTCTGAGCCTTCTTAGATATATATGTATGTGTGTGTATATATATTTAGTTTATGGATTATTACAATTATAAATTTATTAGTTGCTTTGTAAAACTTGTATTTAATTTATTTATTAAATGCCTATGATGGGCCTAGCCCTGTGTCATGTTCTATAGAGTATACAGAGTTTCTACTTTGAGGAATTTACCAATTAATTAATGAAAGAGAGGTATTGAAGTTCCTGGCCACCTTTCTTCCACTCACACCACTCTGAAATTATTTTGCAGTTTCTCCCAGTCATTTGGCTTTTTAGAATTACCAGGAAAAGACATTATTACTTGCAAATGTGATTATTTCATTTTTCACTCATCTCAGCAGTGTGTTAAGAATATGGAGCCCGGCTCGGCACCTATAGCTCGGCCGGCTAGGGCGCCAGCCACGTACACCTAAGGTGGCGGGTTCGAGTCCCCAGCCCGGACCCGCCAAAACAATGACGGCTGCAACCAAAAAAAAAATAGCCGGGCGTTGTGGCGGGCGCCTGTGGTCCCAGCTACTTGGGAGGCGGAGGCAGGAGACTCGCTTGAGCCCAGGAGTTGGAGGTTGCTGTGAGCTGTAATGCCACGGCACTCTGCCCAGGGGGACAGCTTGAGGCTCTGTCTCAAAAAAAAAAAAAAAAAGAATATGGAGCCCACTCACCCCTTGGGTCTGGCTTTTGAAAGCCCACCTCTCTTCCTTAGATTCCATTGGCTCTTGAGACCTATGGCTGGGTGGGGTCTAACAGGTTCTCTGTGTGCTGAAGGAAGTTAGCGTTTCTAATTTTTAGTCACTTGCATACCATCTTCACAGTTGTTGGCCAAATGATTGAATATCTTTTCTGCTATTTACTTAATATTTTTTTCTTAAATGTCTGCTGTTCTCTTGATATTTGTCTTCAGCAGTGTTTCACTTCTTTTTAGTTTCATCCTGTGCAAAAGATTCTGTGTAATTAGAAGTTTAATATATTGTGTTTTGTGTGTGGGTGCGTGTAAGAGAGAGACAAACAGACGTTAAAATATTAAAAAAATTTAAAAGTCTGTGTTTCACCTAAAAACTTCTATAATGCCTTAGGAAACTAAAGTGGGTTCATAATAAAGCCTCAGGTGGGAAGGGACCACCCACTTATATTCAGCCCCACGTTGATATTTGAGTCCTTGTTCGCATGTTTAGGAGTAACATTTGAGATGATTTTACTCATGGCTTAACATGTGGACACCATAATTGACATAGGTGAGTGGACAAGAAGAAAAGTCACTAGTGGAAACAAAAGAAGATCTCTTAGTTGGAGAATGGGATGTTGTTAGGAATGTTATAAAAATGGAACAGAAACAAAGGGAAGGTGTCTTATGACCATGGACTATTGTGCTTGCCTACCTTCTGAGGGCCTGACTGCTCTGTACCAGAGTTTGCAGGGACCCAGGTCCTTGAAGAGGTTTGCTGATGTGGATCGGGAGAAGAACAGGACTTCTGAGAATTCTGAGACTTCTTGACAAGTGCCCTTACTTTTAAAGTGAGTTCTTATACTTCTTTTTTTTTTTTGAGACACAGTCTCAAGCTGTTGCCCTGGGTAAAGTGCCATGGCATCATATCTTATAACAATTTCCAACTCTTGGGCTTAAATGATCCTTTTTCCTTAGTTTTTCTATTTTTTTTTTAGTAGAAGCAGGGTCCCACTTTTGCTCAGGCTGGTCTTGAACTCCTGAGCTCAAGCAATCCACCTGCCTCAGGCTCCCAAAGTGCTTGGATTATAGGTGTGAGCCACAGTGCCTGGTTAATACTTCTGATAAATATCCAGGTAGAGGAAACGCATGAGAGGCAGGCTATCATTTGCTTTCATTTAGAAAGTCGTTAACAATATATGTTTCAAGGAACTGCATTTGATTTAGTAAATGATTTTAAGGACTTTGGTTAAAATAAAGCACTGGTTATTTACCTTTAGTGAATTTCTGTTTCCATGTCAAATGCTTGAACCAGACCTTTCTATTTTAACTTGTACCAGGAAGTAGATGAGCTTAGTTTTGTGATTAGAAATATTCTGTCTCATTGAGAAAAGTTTTTATTGCCTGATGTTTACATACTTTTTGTTTGAAAAGGTGAATATCAGATTATAGTTTCTTAATTTAGAGATGTAATACATAATAAATAATTTGCATTGCAACCCTGGAGTCTAAAAAGATCATTGTTTTATAGTGTTTCTCCCATAGGAATTGAGTAAATGTTGCATTAATTTTATTACATCTTTGTTTTCCATTTAATGCATTTAGTATTTTGTTTTGAGGCAATATAGTCTTACAAAATTTTAGCTAGATTTAATGGGTGGAGGAATGTCATAGATGTTAGGATTATAATTCTCTTTAATGTTTAATATTTGATTTAGATCTAGAAATTCTAACTTCTCCAAGACTAATGTTTCTGAAGGATTAGTCTTATTATGAAATACTTTACAATGAATTTTTTTGTCATAAAATATCTTAAAAATTTTAATTGCCTGAGTAAGGCTCCTGTCCTATAACTATATAGCTCAAGGAAGAAAAATGGAAATTATTAGCCTATCACAGCAAAAATATTAAACTGACCAAGTAGTCTTCATTATAAAAACCAGATGAAGTACATACTTAACTTTTAATTTAAGTTATTATGTAAATTTTTTACATAATTTAACTTTTACCTTTATGGCATAGATTCTGGATGTTTGAGATCAGAAAAGTATTTTAATCACTTTTTGTCTTTTTTCATCTTTAAAAAGAGGGTAAGAGGGTTATTGCTAGATTTAAAGATAATGTATGTGACTGTTAATTTTAGTGTAATATTTCTTGAGTTTTAGATTCATATTCCTTGGAGAATAAATTTACATTTTAAAAACCAGTGCAAGTAAACAGTAAAGCTATGTAAAGGTAACTATATGTTAACTATGTATTTTTTATGGATTATATTAGTAATCATCTTGAAAAAAATGCTCTTTAAATTGAAACATGTTTGAACAATGACATGTACTATGTTTCCTTTTACTTGATGCATTTCATGGTATTCAAAGTACTTTTGTAGTATCTACCCAGGGTTGTTGTGAAGATTAATGAGATATGTTGCATATAAAGTAGCTGCTACAGTGCTTAGCACATTGAAACTATTTGATATAAGGTGTTTATATTCATTTAAACTGTTTTTCATGAAAGTCATTGGTGCCTCTTTTTTTGTTTTTGGTTTTAATTGTATCTGTTTTTAGTTAATGTATAACATATCTAGTAAAGTGCATGAATCTTGTGTATAATACTATATGATGAATTTTTAACATATTTACATCTGTGTAATCATTTTCTAGATCAGTGTCTAGAAACATTTTATTTCTCTAAAAGTTTCCCTCCTGCCCCTTCTCAGTTAATTCATTCTCTTTCCCTTCCCATAATTAATGATTATTTTGACTTCTATCATCAGGGATTAGTTTTGTTTATACTTGAACTTCTTATAAACAGAATCATACAGTATGTGCTCTTTTCTGTCTAGCTTTTTTCATTTAACACAATGTCTATGAGATTATCCATGTAGTGCAAGTATAAGTAGTTTCTTTTTTACTGCTGTGTAGTATTCCATTGTGTGAATATACTGCAGTTTATTTATCCATTTTCCTGTTAATGGATATTAACAGTTGTTTTGGTATTTGACTATCACGAGTAAAGCTGCTGTTACATTCTTGTATATTCCTTTTGGTGGAAATTCGCTTTCATTTCTTTTTGGTATATACCAAGAACTAGAATTGCTGGGTCATAGGGTCAGAGTATGTTTATCCAATAGATATATATTGCCAGACAGTTTTCTCAAAGTGGTTGGTTACCTTTCTATTGGCAGTTACCATCAGGGGTGAGAGTTTACTTGTTCCATGTCCTGGTCAATACTCAGTACATGTATTGTCCTCCCAGTCTTGTTAATTTTAGCTATTCTAGTGGGTGTGTATTGGTAAACTGGTTTTGATTTGCATTTTCCTGGCAAGTAATTGTCTTCATTATCTTTTCATATATTTGTTGGTTATTTGGCAATCTTTCATGAAGTATACTTGTTCAGTTTTTTAACTCATTTTCTGATTGGATTCTTTGTCTTTTTGTTACTGATTTCCCAAATATGTCGTATTCTCCTAGTAGGTGGACTGCTTATTCACTTGCTTTATAATGTCTTTTTTTTTTTTTTTGAGACAGAGCCTCAAGCTGTCCCCCTGGGTAGAGTAAACTGGCATCACAGCTCACGGCAACCTCCAGCTCCTGAGCTCAAGCAATTCTTTTGCCTCCACCTCCCCAAGTAGCTGGGACCACAGGCACCAGCCACAACGCCCAGCTATTTTTTTGGTTGCAGCCGTAATTGTTGTTTGGTGGGCCTGGGCTGGATTCGAACCCGCCAGCTCTGGTGGCTGGCACCTTAGCCACTTGAGCTACAGGTGCCAAGCCTATAATCTCTTTTGATGGAGAGAAATTCCTAGTTTTAATGAAATCCAATAAATCATTTTTTTCTTCTATGGTTACTGCTTTTCCTCCCACTTTTATTAGTGCTTTTTTCCCACTTTTGTTAGTGCTTTTTTCTCTTTAAGAAATTGTGATCATGCTCGGCGCTTGTGGCTCAAGTGGCTAAGGCACCAGCCACGTACACCTGAGCTGGCGGGTTTGAATCTAGCCTGGGCCCGCCAAACAACAATGATGGCTGCAACAAAAAATGGCCAGGCATTGTGGCCAGTGCCTGTAGTCCCAGCTACTTGGGAGGCCGAGGCAGGAGAATCGCTTGAGCCCAGCAGTTGGAGGTTGCTGTGAGCTGTGATGTCATAGCACTCTACCCAGGGCTACAGCTTGAGGCTCTGTCTCAAAAAAAAAAAAAAAAGAAAGAAAGAAAGAAAGAAATTGTGATCAACTCCAAAGGTTGTTAACATAGTCTTTTTTTGTAAGGAAGCTTTTACTGTTTTGCTTTTCACAGTATAGGTCTATATTTCTCTGATTTTTGTATGTAGACATCAAGGTTAATTTTTTTGTATGTAAGAGTCAAGGTTAATTTTTTTCCATACAGAGTATCTTGTTGCTCCAGCAATATTTATTAGAAAGACTGCTTTCTTCTTGAATTTCACTCTTTGTCATAAGTCAAGTGATTGTATATGTGTGAGTCTGTTTCTGGAGTTTTTTTGGTTCTGTTGTGACAGTGAACAGTGTTCTGACAGTGACACACTTATTTTAATTACTGTAGTTTGCCCTCCAACTGTATTTATTTATTTATTTATTTAGAGACAGAGTCTCACTCTGTCACCCTAGGTAGAGTACCATTGCATTATAGCTCATAGCAACCTCAAACTCCTGGGCTCAGGTGATCCTCTTGCCTCACCTCCCAAGTAGCTGGGATTACAGGTACCCACCACCATGCCCAGCTAGTTATTTTTCTGTTTTCTTTTTTTTTTTTTTTGAGACAGTCTCATTTTATTGTCCTTGGTAGAGTGCTATGGCATCACAGCTCATGGCAGCCTCCAGCTATTGGGGTTAGGTGATTCTCTTGCCTCAGCCTCCCAAGTAGCTGGGACTACAGGTGCCTGCTACAACATCTGGCTATTTTTTTTACAGTTTGGCCGGGGTCGGGTTCGAATCCGCCACCCTCAGTATATGGGGCTGGCGCCCTACTCACTGAGCCACAGGTGCTGCCCAGCAGCTAGTTATTTTTCTTTAAGATTATCTTGGTCCTTTGCATTTCCATATACTTTTTACAATTGGCCTGTCAATATCTAGATCCCTGGGTGTTCACATGCGTAGGCGCACCCTTACCATATGCCTGTTGGGATTATGACTCAGATTATATGCGCTGTAGATATTGCTTGGGGGAGGATTGATGTCTTAACATTTTTGAGTCTTTTAAATCCTGAACGTGCGATATTTTTCTATTTGTTTAGGTTTTCTTTCATTTTTCTCAGGAGTGTTTTATATAGTTTTCCATGTGGAAGTCTTGCACATTTTCATTAGATTGGTATTTTGTGATACTACTGCAAATGGTATTTTTGACAATGAAAAAAAATTTATTGAACCTTGTAAATATAATCATGACAATAAAAATATAAGTGAATTTTAATTAAACCGTAAAAGGTATAGTTGGCAACCATTAAAACATATTGCTGATATAAGGTCTTATTTTCTTTATTCATTCTTTAGTTTAAAAAATCAATTAACAATTAGATGCATTTTAAAAAATAAAAATGTAAAAAGAAACTTAAGAAGGCTTCTAATTTTGTTTTATTTATTTATTTATTTTTATTTTGTAGAGACTGAGTCTCACTTTATTGCCCTCAGTAGAGTGCTGTAGCGTCACAGCTCACAGCAACCTCCGACTCCTGGGCTTAGGCAATTCTCTTGCCTCAGCCTCCCAAGTAGCTGGGACTACAGGCACCCACCACAATGCCCAGCAATTTTTTTGGTTGTTGTAATTGTCATTATTGTTTGGCAGGCCTAGGTTGGGTTAGAACCCGCCAGCTCCAGTGTATGTGGCTGGTGGCCTAACCACTGAGCTACAGGCGCCAAGCCTTAAAGGTGCTTCTGACATATGGTAAAACACGTAGGTCTAAAGTGTGCCATTTGATAAATTTTCTTCTCCAAACTTTGGTGTGACCACCATCCATATCCAAGATACAGGACGTTTTAGAGACCTTTAAGCCTCTTCTCAGTCAATACTACCTTCTCCCCTTCTGATAGGTAACAACTGTTACTGAGAAGGCTTTTGCTTCTAAACATTTTATATTGTTATTTGAAACTGAAGAAGTAATCACTTGAATTATTATAAAATGGATATTTTACTTCCAGCATAAGTGACAGAGGGTGTTGTTTTTGTGGTGGTATTTAAACTATGATATTTATATGTCTTAGTCCATTTTATGCTATTATAACAAAATACCTGAGATTAGGTAATTTATAAAGAATAAACACTTATTTGTCAGAGTTCTAGAGGCTGTTAACATCCAAGATCAAGGCCCCAGCAGGTTCAGCTGGTGAGGGGTGCATCCTTCCAAGGGGGGAAATCTATGCATCTTCATAGGGTAGAAGACCAGCTAGCTGAATGCAGCTGAAACTCTTATAAGGTCCTTAATCTCATTCATGAGGGGAGGGGCCCACAGAACATAATCACCTCTAAAAGGCATCTGTCACTTCTTAATTGTATTTCATTGGCAATATGCAATTTTGGAGGGAACACATTCAAACCATAGTACCAGGGGAATTGTATTTTTCACTTGATGGGAGATAAAATACTAGTAAAGTTTTTGATAACTGCTTTTGATCTGGCTTTCCTTTAACATTTCCAAATACATTTTTTTTGTTTGTTTTGAGGCAGAGTCTTATTATGTCGCCTTTGGTAGAGTGCTTTGGTGTTACAGTTCACAGCAACCTCAAATTCTTGGGCTTACATGATTCTCTTGCCTTAGCTCCCAAGTAGCTGGGACTACAGGCGCCCGCCACAACGCCCGGCTATTTTTTGTTGTTGCAGTTGTTTTTGTTTTTTAGCTGGCCAGGACTGGCTTTGAACCCACCAGCCTGGGTGTATGTGGACAGTGCCCTACCCACTGAGCTATGGGCACTGCCCACCTCTCGGCCTTCTGATCTTTTCTCTACAAACTCCACCATGATGCCCACCCACACTCATAGCTCCATGTA
>NW_003852406.1:20747148-20804733 GCF_000181295.1 Otolemur garnettii
CTCCCAAGTAGCTGGGACTACAGGCGCCCGCCACAACGCCCAGCTTTTTGTTGTTGTTGTAGTTGTCATTGTTGTTTAGCTGGCCCAGGCTGGGTTAGAATCCACCAGCCCTGGGGCATGTGGCCCATTGGCGGGCACCCTAGCCACTGAGCTACAGGTGCCGAGCCCCAAATACATTTTTTTGTTCTAATAATACAGATCTAAATCTTTCTTCAGGTCTTTTGGTCAGTAATAGAGCAAAATCTAGAAAATTGAGGTTGGAGAAAAATTGAAGGTGAAAAGATGGGGAAGACTGGACTTCCAGCAAGAGTCTAATTTTATATGTTAAATAATAAACCTAACACATATCAGATGTTCAGTTATTAAGTCACAAGCATGTAGTACAAGTCTAATCATGTCAGAGAAGATACCTGCTTAATTTTCCAAAAATGCTAATTGTTTCTTGCTATTAGTATTTTTTTCCTGTAATAGGTTTTTTCCTATAATGCTTTAAGGAACACACATAGACATGTGGTATATATATGCACATACACATGTTTTTAAATTACAAAACAATTTTTTTAGAGACAGATTAGCTGGGACTATAGGTGCACACTAGTATGTTGACTAATTTTTCTTTTTCTGGGGGCGGGGTTAGAATCTTGTGACATTCTAGCTTACAGCAATCTCAGACTCCTGAGTTTAAGTGGTTCTCCTTCCCCAGTCTCCCAAGTAGCTAGGTCTACAGGCACCTGCCACAATGCCAGGCTAATTTTTCTATTTGTAGTAGAGATAGGGTCTGGCTCTTGCTTAGGTTGGTCTCGAACTTCTGAGCTCAAACAATCCACCTGCCTTGGCCTCCCACAATTTGAAGACTACAGGTGTGAGCCACCTCTCTCGGTGTAGTTTCTCTTTATTTGTTGTAGAGATGGGGTTTTGCTATTTTGTCCAGGCTGGTGTCTTGAGTTCCAGGCCAAAAGTGATCCTCTCTTCTTGGCCTCCCAAAGTGCTAGGATTATAGGCATGGGTCACTGTACCTGGCCTATTTTTAAAACGTTTAAATTGGCATATAACAGAGAAAAATGCACTAAATATATATGTGTAAAGATTTCACAAAATAAATATATTTGTTTAATTTAGTCCCTTTTGTGTTGTTTCCCATTTACTGCCTATTGCCAAAAATCACCAGTATCTTTACTTCTAATACTGCAGATAGGCATGTAAATATAATAAATAATACTCTATGTGTATGCTATGTTCATTTGACTTCTTTGGTCAGCATCATGTGTATGTCATCTGTCCATATTATATGGAACAATAACTATTCTCATTGCTGTGGTAGAATAAGTATATTTGAGTAGCTTAGGAGAAGTTTTCCTTCCTAAAGTAGTTTGTGTCACAGTGCTAATGGAGGGATTGGGTTGGCTTTCATAATTATGAGGAACTGTGATATCTGGAAGGTCCTGGGAAGGAGGAACATGATAATGCTCTAAAAAGCCAGTGGGCCAACTTGATGGTAAAGCAGTTACATACCTCCGTGTTGCCTCTGTATTTACTTTTGCCAGTAAGTTGGTGATTCTTTTTTTTTTTTTTTTTTTTTGAGACAGAGCCTCAAGCTGACCCCCTGGGTAGAGTGCTGTGGCATCTCAGCTCACAGCAACCTCCAACTCCTGGGCTCAAGCGAGTCTCCTGCCTCCACCTCCCAAGTAGCTGGGACCACAGGTGCCCGCCACGACACCTGGCTATTTTTTGGTTGCAGCCGTCATTGTTGCTTGGTGGGTCTGGGCTGGATTCAAACCCACCACCTTAGGTGTATGTGGCTGGCGCCTTAGCCTCTTGAGCCACAGGCGCTGAGCCAGTTGGTGATTCTTTACTGTTTTTTTGTTTGTTTGTTTGTTTGTTTGTTTAATTATTATTATTATTTTTAGAGATAGAGTCTTACTTTGTTGCCCTTGGTAGAGTTCTATGGTGTCAGAGCTTCTAGCAACTTCCAACTCCTGGGCTTAGGCAAGTCTCTTGCCTCAGCCTCCCGAGTAGCTGGGACCATAGGCATCTACCACAGCGCCCGGCTATTTTTTGTTGCAGTTTGCCTGGGGCTGGGTTTGAACCTGCCACCCTCGGTATATGGGGCCAGCACCCTACTCACTGAGCCACAGGTGCCACCCTTTTTGTTTGTTTCAGGTTTAATAGTAATATCTAGCATTTATTGAGCTCTTACTGGGTACAAGTACTATGCAGATTGCTTTATTGAAATGACTTTATTTTCACCAAAACTGATGTATTAATGTTCTGGAGAGTAAGGCCTTGGTTGGTGCAGAAGAATGCATCCTTTAAACTTATGTCAGGGCCTGTGGCCTCTGTTATCTAACTGTTTACTCTTTTCATGTGTAGGTATGTCATTGATGGTGCCACTGCTCTTTGGTGTGCAGCTGGAGCAGGACATTTTGAAGTTGTCAAACTTCTAGTCAGCCATGGAGCCAACGTGAACCATACTACAGTGACTAACTCAACCCCCCTGCGGGCAGCATGCTTTGATGGCAGACTGGATATTGTGAAATATTTGGTTGAAAATAATGCCAACATCAGCATTGCCAACAAGTATGACAACACCTGCCTAATGATTGCAGCATACAAGGGACACACCGATGTGGTCAGGTACCTTTTAGAACAACGTGCTGATCCCAATGCTAAAGCACATTGTGGAGCCACAGCATTGCACTTTGCAGCTGAAGCCGGGCACATAGATATTGTGAAAGAGCTGATAAAATGGCGTGCTGCTATAGTAGTGAACGGCCATGGGATGACACCATTGAAAGTAGCTGCCGAAAGCTGTAAAGCTGATGTTGTTGAGCTGTTACTATCTCATGCTGACTGTGACCGAAGGAGTCGGATTGAAGCTTTGGAACTCTTGGGTGCCTCCTTTGCAAATGACCGTGAGAACTATGACATTATGAAGACATACCACTATCTATATTTAGCTATGTTGGAGAGGTTTCAAGACGGTGATAACATTCTTGAAAAGGAGGTTCTCCCACCAATCCATGCTTACGGGAATAGAACTGAATGTAGAACTCCTCAGGAACTGGAATCCATTCGGCAAGACAGAGATGCTCTTCATATGGAAGGCCTTATAGTGCGGGAACGGATTTTAGGTGCTGACAATATAGATGTTTCTCATCCCATTATTTACAGGGGGGCTGTTTATGCAGATAACATGGAATTTGAACATTGTATCAAACTGTGGCTTCATGCCCTGCACCTTAGGCAGAAAGGTAATAGGAACACCCACAAGGATCTTCTTCGATTTGCTCAAGTTTTCTCACAAATGATACACTTGAATGAAACTGTGAAGGCCCCAGACATAGAATGTGTTTTGAGATGCAGCGTCTTGGAAATAGAACAGAGTATGAACAGAGTGAAAAATATTCCTGACGCTGATGTCCACAATGCTATGGACAATTACGAATGTAATCTCTATACCTTTCTGTACTTAGTGTGCATCTCCACCAAAACACAGTGTAGTGAAGAAGATCAGTGCAGAATTAACAAGCAGATCTACAACCTGATTCACCTTGATCCCAGAACTCGTGAAGGTTTCACTTTGCTGCATTTAGCTGTCAACTCGAATACCCCAGTTGATGATTTCCACACCAATGACGTCTGCAGCTTTCCAAATGCACTTGTCACCAAGCTCCTGCTGGACTGTGGTGCTGAGGTGAATGCTGTGGACAATGAGGGAAACAGTGCCCTTCATATTATCGTTCAGTACAATAGGCCCATCAGTGATTTTTTGACCTTGCACTCTATCATCATTAGCCTAGTTGAAGCTGGCGCTCACACTGACATGACAAATAAACAGAACAAGACTCCACTGGACAAAAGTACAACTGGGGTATCTGAAATACTACTTAAAACTCAAATGAAGATGAGTCTCAAGTGCCTGGCTGCCCGAGCAGTTCGGGCTAATGACATTAACTACCAAGACCAGATCCCCAGAACTCTTGAAGAGTTTGTTGGATTTCATTAAGTGACTGGATATGTAAAATCGTTTAATGTGGTGCTAAAAAGTAAAGGACTTTAATCACAGACAATAGAATTATGTGTTCATAAATTCTACTCCCCCTCCCTTCCTCCCAGCCCATGCTTCCTCAGTTCTGTATTTGGTCTTCTTGCTTCGTATGGTAATTGATTTCAAACACACTTTAAACAAAGCCACATTGTTTAGGTGTAGCTGTTACCTAAGGTGTTTGGATATTGGTCACCTAACTATTTGTCTTCTTTTTTTAATTTTTATTTTTTTATTTTTTAAGGAATGAGTATAAGATATTCTGTTTATGCAACAGGGACTTTTATGTTTTCAAATTGATGATGTTTTAAACAGCTGCTTACAAAAGTATTTCAGCCTATGTCAGTGTGTTGTCCATGCAGCAGTTTTGTGGATTGCATGAAGAAGAAGAACTAAAAAGGAACATTCAATGTAATGGGATATCCAGATGTTCTGCACATGCCAAACTGCTGTCGATAGTTTTCACTCCTCCGTTATTTATGTGGAGTGACACAGCATCTTTTAATGGGAGAGGATTTAAAATATAGCTACAGATTAATTTGAAAAATGTGCTGATTTAATAATAGTTACAAATTTCTAAAGTTAAATTCATAGTAATTGTTGCATTATTCTGGGGAGTATATACAAAGTAGTAAAGATCTTAAACCAATTTTTCCAAATATGTTGATGAACTCTGCCTTTAGGATTGAATTCTTCCAAGTCTGTTTTAATGTAATTTATCTAAATTGCAGCAGTCTGCATTGGATTCAGCTCACAGACATATAAAAATTATATGAGTGCTGTTTTCTTATGCAACAGATTGTCACAATATAGTCATCCGTTCTGTTTTGTCTCCTTTTCCCTTTCCTCCTGTATCCTATTTTAAAATTTGGAAAATACTTTCTAGAGGGCGTTATTTGTACCTGCCTAAGAAGGTATTTATGGACAGATGAAAAGGAACCAGGATATTTTTGACTTTTTTTCACTTTTTTAAATTAGTCTGTGACAAGAAGTAGAAAAATCACTAGTATAGTATAAGAAATTAAGTATTTTTGATGCTAATAATTCTCAATGCCACTTGAAAGGTATTTCTGTCTGAGAGCTGTAAAGTTTTCATCCACATAATGTCACTTATTCTGACAGGCTGTACAGAGGTCTTTATCGCTTTTTGTTTTGTTTTAATGGCAATATTTTAACTGTCAAAAGAGTATTCTGTGATTATTGTTTAAGCTTCACAGAAATTCAAGTAAAGGATACACATGTATTTCTATTGATGTTAAAAACGATAATGAAAGTAAAATTAGCTGTATCTGTAATTTTCTCTCTAGTGCCAAATGAATGCCTTAGCTACTCATAGTGCATGGTACTGTAAGTGAAGACTTGCAGTTTTTTTTCTTTAATGGAAAGCATTATAATGACGTAGCAACATCAGATATAAACTTATAAAAACTTAAGATTTTAATTAACATTTATGTATGAATGATGCTTTGTTAACTATTAAGAGAAAGGTTGCAGTTTGATTAGTATAAAACAATGACCAAGCCAAAATCAGCACCTAGGGCCTTAAATAAAATCGAGATAACCCCACAAAATGAAATAATTGAAGGATGGGAGGGCAGAAGGGGGTACCTTAAAAACTTCCCCCTCCAAGGATGCAAGATGCTTTTACAGTTGCTATAGTTATACTTTGTGTGTCTTCTTGCTTCAGTTTAGGAACGTTTTGATGGTAAATTCTGTCATAATAATAGATATCTATTTTCCTAACCTGAGACTTTACAAGGAAGGTTTTAGGATGGTATTTGAATGAGCCCTAATTTGAAAATTACTGACCTTGATCCTCCTGGTATCAATCAAGGAAACATTATACCTTGCTCTTGGCAATATGAAGTAACCTGAAAGAGAAAATGTGCTTCCTCAAGGTGAGTGAATGACACCTTTTCCATGGCTCAGATCAGACCCTTTATTTTTCATATTACAAGGCCTGCTTGTTGGACAGTCTAAGGAATAGCAAGACACTTGGTATTCAGTTGGTTCCATTATTAATGTGTATGATTTTTAAACACCAAAACTTAAAATATCAGATAATGTTGCATGTTTTAAAAATACATTTCATCCCTTTTGGCTACCCAGGACCAGTGCTATTTAAGACATTGTTTATTGACAAAATGAGGATAATGATTATATGTACATAAAGACATCAAAATTTAATGACACTCTTTTTGAGAAGGGAAGACAATGCTGGAGAAAGTAAAACCATGCTGAATGAAATGCTGACAAAGTTGGAGAAAGAAATTTGAAGACAGTGGAATAAACTATGAACTGTGCTAATGGTAATTAGACTTTTTTGTTGTTGTTTAGTATAGTAGTATATTGTGCAGTATCTTACTGAGGATCTAATTATTGTAAAATCAATCCAATTGTGTATTGTGAAACACCTGTATAAAACTATTCTTGAAACAAGTGCTCTACATGCCTTTTTTTTAAAAATGTTTTTGGTAGAATTACTTTAAAATGTTTAGCCAAACCCTTCCCAAACTTAACTTTTTTTTAAAAGGAAAACAAATAGGTAAGAAAATGATAGTTGTGTATCTTAGCCCTCTGAGAACTCAAGCTGTCTCTGTTTTGCAGCCACTGTGGTCATTGGTATTTATTATTGATATGCTTATGCTTTGACTTGTAACTCTTCCTCGATATTACAGATTCAATCAGAACTTCTCTGTCCTGCTCAGTAATTGTCATATATGATCTAGATGAAGTAGAGTCTCAGAGGGATGCTTTCATTTGCAACTCATGTGAAACTTAAGTGGGTTTTAGGCTCTTAACAGGGTTGGTGATACTGAACTCTTTGAGTTTAGGTAACTGTTTAACTCAAAGGATAGGCAGCCTATCCATCCCCTCAACTGATAAAAGAAGGGGGAATATTTTCCCCCAGAACTGACACAATAATGTAGCTTTTTTCAGTCCAACCTGAATTGCTCTAGTAGGCCACAGCCCAACTATTTTGAAGTTGTTTGCTGTGGGAACTTTAAATGAACAAATAAAACCCTAAAAGCAGACCATCTGTGAGCTTTTCTCTCACTTATTTCTGAGAAGGGTTTTAATTCCTTATACTAATAGTTGATTAATAATTGGTAACTGTGAGAACTTAGGTATGATAGCATTGTTTGAAGTAAAATATGATTTGGGGGCAGCAACTCCCTAAATACCAACTCTGTATTTGGCAAGTGGTTTGAAAACTAAAATGTCAAGGGAGCAACACCCTGTTAAGGAGTTTTTACCACAGTTGAGGCAGCTACTTTATGAATAAGATCACTTTAGATTATTTAAACAGAGGCTTTTTTTTTTTTTTTTTTGGAATGGGGTGGGATGAGGGGTGAGTTGCTAGAGACCTTGGATTACAGTTGGCTGGTTTAGAAGCAGTCAGTCAGTGGTTGAACTAGTGAGTAGATGTATGGAAGTATAAAGGACTTGTGTTTATGGTGGACTTTCTGTAACAAATGTTCCTCTTCAGGCTAATCAGATGTGTCAATACACAGATGACTATTCTGTTTTTCTCACTAACTATAACATTAAAAGGGGTTAGAGAAACAAAACTCTGCATTTTGCTCTATGAAAAGTTTTTAGTCCAGAATTGTGTTCATTCCTATTACGAAAATCCATAGCTTTGTTCTAGATAGCGTCTCTTGAAAGTAGAAAGCTCCTATTATGTGTGTCCGTTGAAGGGCTTT
The DNA here is from genome assembly GCF_000181295.1 of Otolemur garnettii. Taxonomy (NCBI): domain Eukaryota; kingdom Metazoa; phylum Chordata; class Mammalia; order Primates; family Galagidae; genus Otolemur; species Otolemur garnettii. The sequence continues at coordinate 20,754,901 of NW_003852406.1, forward strand.
CTTAACGTTTCTGGCACACTTGCTCAAACCTTCAGTGAGCTGGGTTGTACAGCAAGCATTTCCTGCCCCTGATATGGGATCTGAACTAAGTGCCATGTTGACAGTGATTTTTTTTTTTTTTGAGATAGAGTCTGACTTTTTTATCCCCATAGAGTGCTGTGGCATCACAGCTCACAGCAACCTCAAACTCTTGGGCTCAAGTGATTCTCTTTCCTCAGCCTCCCCAGTAGCTGGGACTACAGGTGCCCGCCACAACACCTGGCAATTTTTAGAGACGGGGTCTTGCTCTAGCTCAGATGTTCTGCCTGCCTTGGCCTCCCAAATTGTTGGGATTACAGGCGTGAGCCACTGTATCCGGCACCAACAGTGATTATATACTAATTTTTAAAACTGTAAAGTAAATGTCTCTAGTCCTAGGTTTTGGTGTGTACCTTTGTGTTAATGTGTCAGGAAGGGACAGTGACAAGATGGTTATGGGGAGTGTATCTTAATGTGTGTGCAGGGACGAGTATTGCTAAATTATTAACAGCTTTTTATTTAGGGGTGAGTCATGTGATGAATGGCCTACTCAGAAAAATGAAGGGGCGAAGATTCAAGCTTGCCAAGTGATGACATGAACACAATTTTATATCTTTCTATCAGGTGTTGTAAACTTTGTGCATGGCTTTTTTGTTGTTGTTGCTTAGTAATTGGTAAAGGAGAAAAGATGAGGAAAAATACTCAGCTTTCCTAACTGGTCTTTTCAGAGGTATATAGTTGGGGAGTAAAATCTGAGTGGCCTAATCTATTGAAAAGATCCTGTCCTTTATAATATTTATCCCATCCTGCAGTCCTCTGTGTAGAGGAACTACATTGTTGTATTCTAGTAATCCACTGTGATTTATAACGAACCAGTGATGTCATTCTATTGTGCACTTTTGTCAAACCATTTATGTGACTTTAATAAACATAGTAAACTTACTGACTGCAAGAGGTCTGTTAGTGATTTATATATTGCATGGCATTTTCTATTTGAGTTTGACATGTAGAATCATTTTTAATTTCTTGGCATTTGATAGTCCTAATAGCTCAGCTAATTTTAAACTAACAATCTTGCTGTGTAAAAGGAAAAATGGTGTCGTGTTCAGTAAATGTTTGAAAAAACTACTTTGAGGTTTGTGTCTTTATTGTTCACTGTGCCTTAGCTGAGGTGATCTTTTGTTGAGTTCATGAGAAAAAAAAATTGTCAAAGTTATACATGTTCCTGGGAAAAATTCAGATGGTAAAGAAGAATTCAAAAAGTTAAAAAAAGTTCCAGGCAGTACCTGTGGCTCAGTGAGTGAGGCTCCAGCCCCATATACCAAGGGTGGCGGGTTCAAACCCAGCCCTGGCCAAACTGCAACAAAAAAATAGCCGGGCGTTGTGGCAGGCACCTGTAGTCCCAGCTACTCGGGAGGCTGAGACAAGACAATTGCCTAAGCCTAAGAGCTGGAGGTTGCTGTGAGCTGTGATGCTACAGCACTCTACCGAGGGCAACAAAATAAGACTCTGTCTCTAAAAAATTAAAATTAAATTAAAAAAAATTATAAAAGTTCCCTTCCCATCCCTCCCTAACTTCCTATGTAGACTCTATAGAAACAATCACTATTAATAGTTTTAAGTAGCTTCCCAGAATTTTTCTGTGTGTGTATATATATTATTTCTCTTTGTCATTTTTTTTTTTTTTTTTTTGAGACAGGAGCCTCAAGCTGTCCCCCTGGGTAGAGTGCTGTGGCATCTCAGCTCACAGCAACCTCCAACTCCTGGGCTCAAGCGAGTCTCCTGCCTCCGCCTCCCAAGTAGCTGGGACCACAGGCGCCCACCACAACGCCTGGCTACGTTTTGGTTGCAGCCGTCATTGTTGTTCGGCGGGCCCGGGCTGGATTCGCCACCTTGGGTGTACGTGGCTGGCGCCTTAGCCACTTGAGCCGCAGGTGCCAAGCCCTCTGTGTCATTTTTTAAAGTGTAAATGAACTTTCACCTTTCCTACACTATTCCACATCTTTTTAATTTAATGTATCTTAGGCATTTTTTTCCATCTCCATATGTATGGATTTTTAAAGAACAGCTTCATAGCATTTAATTCTGTGGATGGACTTAAAAATTTATTTAACCAGGTCTTATTTATGTACTTTTAGGGTTTCAGTTTTTGATATTCCAAATAATGCTGCAGTGAACATTTATTTATTTATTTATTTTTCTAATAGCATCAGTTATGTTAGGATGCAGTGAACATTCTTATCACAAGACAAGTTTATTTCTAATACTGATTTAGTGACTTCAGAATCCTGATAGAGTATCTGATTGCCTTCCATCTTCTTACACCTTTGTTGACATCAGTTACTACCTAATCATTTAGTTTTTGCCAAGGTTATTAATGAAAAATAGTATTTCATGGTTTAGATTTATTGCCTGTATTATGAATGAAGTTAAACTCTCACATATTACTTGCCATTTATATATTTTTTGCTATTGAGTTGTGCTCTTTTTCTTAATAGTAGTTAGAAATTCCTTGGACTTTTTTTTTTTTTTTGAGACAGAGCCTCAAGCTGTCCCCTTGGGTAAAGTACCGTGGCATAGCTCACAGCAACCTCCAACTCCTGGGCTCAAGCGAGTCTCTTGCCTCCGCCTCCCAAGTAGCTGGGACCACAGGCGCCTGCCACAATGCCGAGCTATTTTTTTGGTTGCAGCTGTTGTGGTTTGGCAGGCCCAGGCTAGATTCGAACCCACCACCTTAGATGTATGTGGCTGGCGCCTTAGCCACTTGAGCCACAGGTGCCTAGCCAATCCCTTGGACCTTTAAGGAAATTTTCTCTGTTATATAACAGTTATTTGTTTTTTGACTTAAAATATGGCAGTTTTCCTATCAGAAGTTTACATTTTTATGTAATCATTTTTTTCTTTTTTAATGCTTTGAGCAGAGTATATAGTCAGATTTGTCTTTTTTTTTTTTTAGTGGCTTGAGTTTTATATCTTCCTTTTTTTTTTTTTTAATATCTTCCTTTTAAGGCTATCTTCCATTCCAAGATCATTCATCTTTTTTACCCATGTTTACTTGAAAAAGAGAAAGTTTTATGGCTTCTCTCCCCTTCTTTTCTCTTAGTTTTAAATTTTTGACATACCTGGAATTTATTTTTATGTAAAGATTCAGGGAGCCAGGAACCTCTGAATTATTTCCCACTGATTTGAATTACAAACTAAATTCTCTTAATGTAATTGGATCTTTTTCTGGATTCTCTGTTTTGTTGATTTTGAAGTGTGGTGGAACTCTGGGGAATGTGGTCTGGGTTCAGATCCTGGCTCTGAACTTACCAGCTTTGTGACCTTGAGCAGGTTACTTTTCTATCTAAGCCTCAGTTTCTGTTAATTGGGACAGTAATACATATTAGGTAACTTGGAGTATTGATAAGCAAATGAGATAATTAAATGCTTAACATAGTGCCCGAAATACAGTGAAAAGCCTGGTAAATAAGAAATATCAGTTGGGCATGTAGTTCTTCATGTGTCTTTTAGCAGGGGTTGGTAGAAGGAAATGATTTTTTTCATTATTGTGTATTTATTTGATAAACTTTGGTATCATTTTATCATATCAAAAGATTATTTTATTTAGCATTACATTAACATATTAGTATAGGGAGACTTGACATCTCCACAAATCTGGGTCTTTTTTTTTGGCTGGGGCTGGGTTGGAACCCATGGGGCCGGCACCCTACTCTTTTGTGCCACAAGTGCCGCCCAATTCTAGGTCTTTATATCCAGAAGACGTAGATATCTTTAGTCAAGTCTTTTATGTCTCTGTCTAGAGATTTTTTTTAAGGTTTCTTTTTTTTTTTAATGAAAGTCTTACACATATCTTCCTTTGTTATTTATTTATTATTAGTTTTTTATATTAAAATACTTTACATGTTAATGTTTTTACAAAGTCACTTCAGTGGATTGGCCTTTTTAAAAATAATAATGTTTTAGTTGCTGCTTTTTGGATGTCCCTGCTGCACTAATCATTATTTTTAAGTAATGGTAATTTTGTCTTCTCTTTTCCAGCATTTGTAACTTGTATTTCTTTTGCTTAATTGCATTGGTTAAGATTGCCAGGAGCGGGGGAAAAAGACTGCCAGGAAAAAAAAGAGATTGCCAGAATATTAAATGGTGGTGTTGGGACCTATCCTTGGTGTGTGCGTGTTTTCACATTTAGATTTCAAGTAGCCATCTCAGTCCTTTTATAGAGATCTGAGAAAACCAGTGAGTGCAACCCTCTCATTTTATAGGTGAGAAGACAGGTGTAGAAAGAAGTCTCTTGTTCATCCAAGGGTGCCAGAGCTGGAAGGAGGCCCTCTTGACCCTCTTCAGGAGTGTTAATTCTCTGTAAGACTCCCAGTACTAGAGAATCTAACCTTAGGGTCTCTGCCAGGTTATCTCCTGTCTGGCTGCAATGCCCAGCGGGACTACAGAATTCTTTTAGACAGGTTTTTTCTTTTTTTTTTTTTTTAGTTTTTGGCCAGGGGGAACCCGCCACCTCCAGTATATGGGGCCAGCGCCCTACTCCCTTGAGCCACAGGCGCCGCCCCAGGTTTTTTCAAGCTTTCCCCCCCTTTGTTTCAATTCATGTTTGCTATATTAAAGTAACGGATGATCAGACTAAAGAATATCCTAGCAGCAGTATATTTCTTCAGATATTTGATATAGAAAATTTCAGTATGAGAGCAAATTTTAGGTGGTTCACAAAATCTTAGCTTGTTGGCAAGTTTAGACAAAATTATATTTTCTTTTCTTTCTTTTTTTTTTTGAGATGGAGTCTCACTTTCTTGCCTCCTGTAGAGTGCTGTCACATCATAGCTCATAGCCACCTTAAACTCTTAGGTTCAAGTGATTCTCTTACTTCAGCCTCCCAAATAGCTGGGACTATAGGTACTCACAACAACACCTGGCTATTTTTTAGAGACGGGGGTCTCGCCCTTGCTCAGGTTGGTCTCAAACTTGTGAGCTCAAGTGATCCACCAACTTCGGCCTCCCAGAGTGCTGGGATTACAGGTGTGAGCCACCCTACCCAGCAAAATTATATTGTCTAATTTGCCTTTGATTTTTAAATTTGGTGTGCTCAGTTCATGAGAGAGGAGGACTGGAGTTTTTCCTCTGCCATTGGGAACAAAGTCTAGGAGATGGCCTTTATTGAATACCTACTGTACGTCGGGTACTGTACTGAGGATGTGCATATAAAAATAAAGCTGATCCTTGCCCTTGATAGCTTGTTTAGCTAGGTGCGCTGATTTGACATTCGCTTTTCTGTTTTTCCTCTAATTTTTCCTTATAAAAACTTCGGATATTTTTTGATTTTGTCTTGGGTCGCTTTCTGAAAACATTTTAGAAAACATCATTGACTTGCTGTACATACTTTTTAATACATGCCCGGGAGGTAAGAACAAGGAACATACAAGACTGATTAGTAGGGATGACTCTATCAAGGCGTGATACCCCCATCTTTTAAAAAAAATAATTTTCTGCCCATACTCTGCTTTCCAACCTGGTGAATTTGCTAGGTCCACTTTAGACAAGTTTTGGAGCCCAGGTGCAGGGCTTCCAGTCCTCTCCACCCTAAGCCTGTGCAGCCCTGTTCCTGTTTCCGTTTCCGTTTGGGGACATGCTGTCCTACTTTAGTGTGATGTTAAAGCTAATATGATAGATGGTGACACAGAGACACACTGCTGATTTTAATGTTGCCAGTTAAGCTTGACTGCCCTTTGAACCTAATTGATGTTTATTAACATAAAGGTAATTTGGGGGATCTTTTTTTGTAAGGGTAAGAAGCTGAAGATAAAAGCAAAGGCCAGTGTAGTGGTGAATGAAAACAGGGGCCCACTCGTTGCTAACGGCGATTTAAGTGCCTGAGACACGTTTGGCTGGTGGAGAGACCGGACTACCTCTTTCTGGGTGTGAGGCATGATTGCAGTGAATCATTATGTCAGGAAAGGAACATGATTGAGCCAGCCGTTTCTATTACAGACTGCTTGGCCTTCTGGGCTTGAAGCCAGAGGGACTGACTCAAGGGTAGTATCTGATTCTGGGAGAACACTGATGTCTTGTAGAGACCTCTAGGGAAGGAAAGGTCAACTCCATCTCTGAGAAGCTCTTCTGCATATTTCCCTGGGCAGTTAGTCCATACTTTCTCTTTGTGTTTGTTTTTGCCCTTTGCTGCTTCCACCTGGATACCTGCCTTGTTAGGAAACACTACCTTCCTTAACAAAAATAAAGCCCAGAAATTCCACTGTATGCACCATGGTACCCCTTGGGGATTTGTGTTGATTATTGCTGCCCTCCAGATAGGCTCCAGCGCGGAAGGGCAGCTGAGATAGGCCAGACTGTTTAAGAAGCTGATGTTGGAGATTAGGGAATAGCAGAATATTGTGGCTTTTCACTGCCGGGTCTGTAAAGTTTAATGTGTTCAGAATTACCTCATGGAGATGGGATCTGTGAGGTCTGAGATAGAACGTAGCCTTTGGTGGTTCTGACGGAGGCAGCTCTGGAAGCTCACTGCTTGCATCCCGTGCCATCTAAAGCCAGAAAGGAGCAGCACTCCTGTCAATCTCCTTTCTCCGTCTTTGCCGACTGGACCTGAGGGATGCTCCACTTCCCTAGAACACTGCAGAAAGGCCTCTCTTGAATCCACCCAAGCTGCCCCACAGCTGCTGTATCTTCTCTGAGGACTTGTCCCCATCTCATCGGTAGGGACTCACGTGGGCAGGGGTCCGCTGGCACACTGTGTCAGAATTCCCTCTGAAGCTACCCAGGATGCCTGGCACATCTTGCCTCATAGCTCCTGTCTGTCTCTTTTGCTACCCTAGGACTTAGAAATTCTGACAGTCCATGGACCAAATTGTAAAACTATCTTCTATTGGTAATTTGGTTTACAAGAGTCAGATCTTGCCCCAGATGTGTATTTCTCCAGAACACCTAAGTTTATTTAGATTGGTGTCTCTGGTGGGCCAATAATGCTTTTAAAGGACAGTGCATTTGAAAGTTGGTTATATTTCCTATTACCACAGAGCCTAAGCTCCATGATATTTTTATCCGATAGAACATCAATGTTCTGTGAATGATAATGTACATCTGTGAACTGCAATATGGTTTTAATGTTGATTTGAGGTTGCATTTTTGGGCCACTTGCCTCTAAATGCCAAAATTGTCTTCAGAGACTGCTGTTGAACTTTACTTCCAGGCAAAAGCAGATGTGTCCAATTCCACCAAGAGCCAGCCCCCCTTGGGGCTCTGAGGACCCTAGAAAGCTGGGCAAAATCTCTCCCCACCCAGACTTGATGTAATAAGGACTTCCAGACTCTGGGCTAGAGCCCAGTTAACTTGCATGGCACTGATGATGACAGTGCAGTTCGTAGTATTCATGGGATGTCATGAATCTACGGTCTGGGCACCTTAACCTCTTGTTTCTTCATTTTCTAGCCTATGTGTTCACTTTCCTGTTCCGCTCAACTCAAATAAGAATCACCTGGGGAAGTTTGAAAGCAACAAACTGGGCCTCTTTTCCAACCAATGAAATCTGAATCCCTAGGGGGTGGGGCCCTTGCATCAGTATCTTTTACACCTCCCAAGGGATTCTAATGTCTAATGTGCAGCCGGGATTGCGAAACACTGCTTTAGCCTGAGACTTTGCTCCCTATAAGATGCATCTTCTTTGTTTGCTCTCCCAGGCACTCCTAGTCCTAGAGATTTATACTCCAGAGTAAATAGATTCAGAAGGGGAGAATTGGTTAGGAGGAGAAAAAGGATTGATAAAACACTAGGCCTAAAGCAGCGGTCTCAATCTGTGGGTGGCAACCCACAGAACTGTATTAAAGGGCTGTGGCATTAGGAAGGTTGAGAACCACTGGCCTAAAGCACTTGAAGATACCAGTCTGTCAATTTCAGTACCTTTTGACCATTTAGTTGGTCTTAGTGGTGGCCTGGGGAAGAGTGTGGAGGGATGTGGAGTCCTGGGGATAAAGGCTACCTGCCTCTGACCCCAGAATCAGGGGTTGCAATTCAGTGGCCTCCGGGCTGCGTCTGACCTGCAGATACATTGTTTTGCCTGCAGTGTGATTATACATGGCAGTTTCTAAAAGAATTAATTCCCGCCCCTGGAATCAGGTATTCCATAGGTGCGTTCTCTCAGATCTGATGGGATTTGAGCAGAAGACTTGGTGCAAAATCAAATGATGTGCTTCTGAGTGTGGGCTCATTAATTCTCACTTGGCCAGGTTGCCCATTCATAAGGTAATGACTGAAATGGAATATGATTTAAGGTTTTCTGGTTGTGTTAGAAGAAAAATGGGTTTTTTGTTCTTTTGAGACAAGGTCTCACTTCCTTGCCCATGCTGGTCTCAAATTCCTGGGCTCAAGTTACCCTCCCCTGTAGCGGGGAGTACAGCTATATACCTCTGTATCTAGCTGAAAACTAGTTTTGATATCAGACTTTAGTTTCACCATTTTTGCCCTTGGGATGCTGGCTTAGAATGACAGTCTGGCTTGGGAGACGGCAGTCCTGGTTTAGTCTGGTATTGCTGTGGGACCTAGGGTTCTCTCTCTGGTTTTGAGTGTCTTCATCTGTATGGAAGTTTCTACTTACTGGGATTCCAAGAAGTGAATGGTACAGGAATAGAAATAGAGACACCTTATTTTAAGAGCAGCTTGTGTGTTGAGAACAAACTGGAAGTCAGAGTGTAACAGTGAAACTCCATCCTGGAGAAATCTGGGAGGCCTGAGAGGGCAGGGCTGGAACTAAGGGCAGAAGCTACAGTGAAACATTTGGGTTCTAGCCATCCACACTGGCCAAAAGTGGAATGGGTGGTCTTGGGAGGGAGACAGTGTTCTACCAATGGAGATATCACACGGAGGCCAGGTGGCCACTCGGAGGGCATGTTGTAGGGAGCAAGAAGTCCCCTCCTAATAGATACTAGGAAGGAAGAACAGAGCCCCTCATCTACCTCCTCCCCATCAAAGAAGAGCATAGCTCACTGAGACACCTTGTGCCCACAGAATGGGATGTCAGTGCCTTAGTTGTTTTTAAACACTGTATTTTAAAAACATTTTTAAAAAATATTTACGACAGTGAAGGTCGTACTATGCACGGGGTACATGTGCCTTTGATGTATACCCTTTCATTTCTACCTGGAAATAAGGTTAAAAGCATAAATTATTCTGCTGGGCACCAGGCATGCCCCTTGTCTTTGGGGTGCCACCATTGGCCATACCACTTGTCCCATGGGCTGGTGGATGAGATACTTGTCACTGAGGTTGCACAGGCTCCAGGGTCCTTGCACGGGCTTTATTCAGTGCATTCCAGAGAGGACCTCTCAACAGCACCGGCTGGGCCCTACTCCTGTGCACTGACAGGCAGGAGGAAGGGATGGGAGGCCGTGTGTGTGCAGGGAGGGTGACACAGGGAGGCGAGGCTCCCTATCCCTGTTCCTGCTCCTCTGCTGCAGCCAGGCCAGCATATCAACTGCAGTGGGAAGACAAGTGGAAGCGGGGAGACGGAGGGACTGTGTCATCCACAGGCTTCGCATGAGGTACTCAGGAACAAAAGTAGCCCCGGAGAGGTGGTAGCCAGGAGCACAGGAGGCTGTGAGCCTGCTGGGGAGTATGTGGGTGGAGAGCCTGGCTGCCTCTATCTCAGGGTGGTGCCAGTATCCTGAGTCCCCCTTGCCGGGCTGTCACTCCATGAGTCTCCACATCCAAGTCTTTCTTCATGCCTGGCCCCCAGCTTTACCATCAAGCCCTAGAGCTCAAGGTTCATTCATGTGGAGCCCCTGGGCCTATTGAAGGGGAAGGAGGGGAATGGGACTTGGAAGCCAATGGCAGGGTGGGTGGGGGGAGGACATGGCAGCATTCAGATCTGCTGTCCCCTGGGTCCTTTTGGAGCTGGAGGCCTGCAGTGTGTGCAGAGTGGGTTTGTATACACAGTCCTCCTCCCTGGATTTCTTTGGAGGATGGGGATGATTAGGAATTCCTAGCACCTTAGTGGTTGGGCAAACAAATGCCCTCCACAGAGCCCAGGAGAGGTCTTGGAATGGGCCTGGGGAGGGAGATCCCTTTAAGTCCCTAAGGATCCTTGTTGGTGGTGTCTCAGCCTCCCAGTAGGGCGGTTCCTCTTAAAGCCGACTTGAGTTCCATTCTAGAAGGAGCAGGTGCCACTGCTCAGGAGATGAGGTCAAGTGCAAAGCCGGCTGGCGTTCTCTCTGCTCCAGTTCTGTGGGGCCTGGGCCTGGGCCTGGGCCTGCTCACCACCAGGACTGGTATCCTGGCCCTCATCAACTCGAAGCCTTCTTTGGAGCCTCACTCCAGCACTGTGGGGGTGGGGTCCAGGCCAGGCTCCCGTCTGCGCCTGGCACTTTTAAAGAAGCCGAGCTGTGGGGAGGCAAAGGGAGAAGTCTCAGAGGTGGACAGAAAGGACAAGGCCTGCCCCTTCCTACTGACCCACCATGACTCCTATCAGGCTTCCTCCTTCAGAGGTTTCCCTGAATACCCCAGCTCACTCCGAGCACCCCTTGACCCCAGAACTCCTGTGTGGACTGGAACAGAGTGATGGATCCCTGGGGAAAAGGATGTTGGTTCCCACCATCTTGCTGTGTGATCCTGTATCAGCCAATATCCCTCTCTGAGCCTCCGTTACTTCATTCCTAACAGTTGGTTGAAATCAGCAGTTCTTAACCAGAGATTCAGAGACAGAGAAGGGGTTTGGGAGGTTTATTAATGGCCTGATATTGTTAGAGAAATTTTGTGTAGTTGTATGTTTTTTGTTCTTCTGATAAGAGAAGTTTGGTTTTCATCAGTTCTCAAAGGGACCACAAAAGGATCAGAGCCATAGTGTGAGTGCCCTCTGTTGGCCCTAACCAATCTGCCCACTGTGGTCAGGGGCTCAGAAGTCCTCAAACTTTTTAAATGGGGCCAGTTCATTGTCCCTCAGACCGTTGGAGGGCCAGACTGCGGGCCCTGGGACGAGTTGGCTGCTAAGCAGGACAGGCAGCGGTGGCAAAAACACCCCGCAGGCCAGATAAATGTCCTAGGCGGGCTGCATGTGGCCGGCAGGCTGTAGTTTGAGGATGCCTGGGCTAGATGCTGTGGCAGCTCTCAAGCTCTGGGAGGAGGTTGGGTGGGTGATAGCCTCCATGGAGAGGAGAATGTAGCCCAGGCCACAGATCCCATAGGCTGGAGCCCCAGGCCTAGGCCAGCGAGCCAGGCTGCTGCTCCATCCCTATGCTGTAGGTGCTCACCTTCCACAGTGCCAGGACCAGCAGGGCCAGCAGCAGGAGGCCTCCCAGTGTGCTGCCCACAATGATCCAGATGGGGATCTGTGAGTCTTCCTGCTTGGAGACCTCAAACATGATCTGCAAGGGGGTGGGCATATGGCCAGAACAAAGGCATTACTATTGTGGGGCTGGGGTGCAGCCTGGGCAGAGCAACAGGGCAGGGGATAGTGGTGGCAGGACAGAGTGGCACCCCTTTCCTCAGGGGCAGGCCAAAGGGATGGGTGGCACATACCAGCTGAGGCCTCAAGGCAACCAGCTGTGCAGGCACAGTGGACGCTTGAGCTACGCAGGAGATCCTGCCTCTTTGAGACACTCTGCTTTTGGCCTCGGGCATAGCACTCTCCCTGGATTCTTCTACCAAGTTGCCTACTCTTTCTTCTTTGCTGCTTCTGCATCGTCTCCCAATGCCTAAATGTTGGTGTGTCCCATGGTTCAGGCCTTGGACCTTTTCCTTTTCTACAGTCACTCCCTGGGTGAACTCAGGGCCAACTTACCCAGCAGACATGAGTCACAGCAAACATGGACCCAGGGGCCATAACACTCTTAAGAGCCCATGAAAATGCTTACGTTTCTTTTAAAATTAGAAGAAAAAACCAGAATACAATCTCACTTGAATTATACATTCATTTGTCTTTATACCAACATGGTTGTAAAACATAGTTTTTAGTATTTTTCTATGGAGCAAGGGTGCCCAGGCCCATGAAGGCACAAAGCAGCCCTGCATGGACGCAGCCCTGCGGCTTCCACCAGCTACACACCGACCCCTCTCACCTTCCTCTCTTCCGCCTGGATCCTCTGCCTACACTCAACTCTTGACTGCCCGCCTCACCTCAAACCTGCTCCTTCCACCACTTTCTCATTAAAGCCAGTGGCAGCATCTTCCCTCCTCACTGTTGCTCAGGCCAGAGGTCACAAGTTCTTTGCTGTCCCTTCTTGTCACACCCATATGGAACCCATCAGGAGGCTGTCCACTCTCCCTTCAAAACACCTGGGGTGTGGCCATCATTCCTCCCTGTCAGCCCCCTGACACCCCCTGTCAGCATCCTGGGCATGAGTACTCTCGTCTCCTCTGGAGGCCACCACAGCTGTCCAGCCGCCTGCCTGCTCTGCCTCGCCTCTGCAGCCTGCTGGAGGGACCCTCTAAGCAGGGAGGCAGACCTGGTCTCTGCTCAGTTCAGCACCTGCATGTCCCCATCTCACACAGGTAAGTCTTGCCCCAGCCTGTGGGGCCCTGTGCTGGCCCACCTCTGGCCCTGGTGCTGCTGTCCCTCTGCCTGCAGATGGCCACGAGACACTCCAGCATCCCTCATGGTCTCTGCCTAATGACACTTTATTGATGAGGCTTCCCCCGCTCCCCAGATAAACTAGTGCCCCTGAGTCCATCCTTCTGTATGTGCCCCTTCTGGTGAGTCCTCATCCCCGCTGGATAATGTACGTATTTGTGATCACTGCCTTTCTTCCCACCAAGCATGCCAGCTTCAGGAGGGCAGGGGCTTTATCTGTTCTACTCTTGCTCTATCCTCATTCCCTGGAGCAGTGCCTGGAACACAGAGGGAGCTCAGCAAACGTGCTGGGTGGATGCGCCCCCTCAGCAGCTCAGAGAGCCCACTCTGGCCACTGCCTTGCAGTCAGCTCCAAGCCAGCGCTGCTCCCCCCTGCTCTGTCTCACATGGCCTGGAGCCTCCAGATGAGAATGGTGGGGGCTGCAGGATGCACCTCTCAGTACTGCGAGGAGTGAGTGAGCTAATAGGGAGAGTCTGTCACAGTGCTCGGCAGGTCCCTTATGTGTGCACTTTCTACCTCTGAAGCCTGGGTCCCTGCTCTGCCTCCTCAGCCCTGGCACAGAGCCCTGCATGCAGGGGCCTAATTTGGGGGCTGCTGGGTTTCTAAAAGTGCAGTGAGGCATCCAGAGGAGATAAGAGGGCCTGGAGTTGGGGTGGGGTGAAAGAAGAATTCACCAGAAGATACACACCAGTGTGGGGAGAAAGGTAGTATGTGTGTGTGCTAGGGGTGCCTGTACCACGCCTCCCCTCCCTCGGCTGCCTAGAAAATTCCAACATACCTTTCCATTCAAAGAGTCTGTCTCTAGAAAGCTTTCCCTGAAGACCTCACCCCCAGGGTCAGTGCTCCCTCCAGGTGCTCACACCCACTTGCTGTTTACCTGTCTGCTTAATTTATCCCTCTGTCTCTGCGGGGCCACCAAATGAATGAACAAACAAAAATGCCCCTTAGGTGAGTCCCCTGAGCTGCTTCTGGGCTTGTACACCTGCTAGCCCCCTGCCTAGTACCCCCCGCCCCAGCCTGTTTGATTGATTTTCACTTGGTTGTTTGATTAAGGGCTCTGGGCATCTCTCTGAGGGCGGCTGTGTGTTCTCGGCCTCTGTTGCAATGCACCCTGAGCCCAGGCCAGCATCTTCAGGACGTCATCTCCAGGACGTGGCCAGTGGAGGGCAGCAGCGTCCCACACCCAGCTGCCCCATCTATTTTTCACAGGATCAGGTTTCTAAGACCCAACTTCCTGTTGCCCCAGGAGGGCATTTCACAGAAGCTCACCCTATTCCTGGACTCCGATTTAACCCAGTATAATCTGTAACAGTCTGGTTTTACCCAGTGAACAGTCTCAATGCACAGACATCCTTTGGTTTTCACAAATTCAATTTGCACCAGACTTGCAAGCTGAGGTATGGATGGATGGCGAGGAGAGGGGTGGATGTTCATTCCAGACTCCCAGCCTGCCCAAGACGAGGGCGGCAATCAGTGAGCACTCCCAAGCAGATAGGCCTGGGCTGCAATTTCAGTTTCCCCTAGTGTCAAATACCTGGGTTTCCTTTCCTCCCCATCCCATGGCACAGCAGTGGTTCAGGGAGCAGAGCCTGGGAATGCTTACTTACATGGCCTTCCCCAATTCTGCCCCTGAAGACCACTTATCTTGCTTTTTTTTTCTCCTCAGATGCTGCCTGACTCTCACCTGCTGGAACACGCGGGCAGGGGGGTGCAGGGAAAACTCCCTGGGCGGGGTCGCCCTTTCCAACCTGGCCAGGGCCCATGCCCAGATCTACAGGGGTCCCAGGGGCTCACCTGGCGGCTGGGATCCTCCTCCCGGAAGATGAAGGGACTGTGGAACTGCCTCTGCAAGGCTGCGTTGACCATAATTTTCATGGACTTGAACTTCAGCTGTGTAATCAGAGCCCTTGTCAGAAGCTGGCCCTGAAAGCTTCTTTCCTGCCCCCTCCCCAAGTAGCCCCAGGTGGAAGATTCCTGGCAGCCAGCCCCTTCCTTCCAGCCCAGCTTGAGAGCTCTACTTACTGCTTTTAGGGACCTCAACCACAGGTTCCCCAGCAGATGGAAATTTATTTCCTGGTTGGGGGCCAGCCTCACATTGCAGTTGATGGAAATTACATCAGAGTTGCTGTGATTCTGAAAGAGAAGATGGGTCTTGGGGCTGAGCAGCTGGGCTGTGGGGAGCAGAGGCAGGCAGCCAGCCTGGCTATGGCCGGTGCAGGGACTCAGGCCACCAGGGAGATAGTTCAGCTGTTCTGCCTGACCAGCTTGGGGTGGGGGGACTCATGAGCTGGAGCTGTCAGTGAAGCCTGGAAGACAAATTAAGGATGATATATCTGATGCTCCATTCGAAGTTGTGCATAATGACCAGGCTGGGTGTATTCCAGGAACAGAACTTAGGTTTGACGTTAGGGAATCTATATCATTTCCACATAAATATTAAGAGAAAAAATGATATGTTCACTGTAAAAGTTGTAGAAAAGGTATTTTAGGAAATCCAACTGCTGTTCATGACAGAACCTCCCATGAACTTCTTGAACCTTTTTTTTTTTCTTTTTTGAGACAGAGTCTCAAGCTGTCACCCTGGGTAGAGTGCTATGGCATCACAGCTCACAGCAACCTCAAACCCTTGGGCTTAAGTGATTCTCATGCCTCAGCCTCCTGAGTAGCTGGGATTACAGGCACCCGCAATAACACCTGGTTATTTTTTTTTGTTGCAGTTGTCATTGTTGTTTTTAGCAGGCCTGGGCTGGGTTTGAACCCACTAGCTTTGGTGTATGTGGCCAGCCCCCTACCCACTGAGCAACAGGCACTGCCAAACTTCTTGAATCTTATTAAAGGGCATCTTGTAGCAAGTAGCATATTTAAGAATAAAAAAGTTTAAAGATTCTTGGGGCGGCGCCTGTGGCTCAAAAGGGTAGGGCACTGGTCCCATATGCTGGAGGTGGCGGGTTCAAATCCAGCCCCAGCCAAAAACTGCAAAAAAAAAAAAAAAATTTAAAGATTCTTTAAAAGATCTGCTCTCACATCTATTTACCATTGCCTAGAGGTCCCAGCCAGAGCAATAGGACAAGAGAAACAATTTGTAAGAACTGAATGGAAAAAAACTAACATTGATAGAAAACCCAAAGAAATCTTCAAACAATTAGAATTTACTAGGTTAAAGTTATTTTTATTGCTATCTTCCTGCCACCCCAATCCCAACTATGCCCAAATCTTTGGTAAGGAATACTACCTCAACAAGTGGCATACACGAGGTACATGTTTTTTAAAACTGAAATAGCTAAGATTTTTGTCTGGGCAAGGAATAAAGAAAGCATGCTGAGAAGTTAGTATTTAGAGGCAGAGGCAATCGTGAGAGCATGGACCTGGGAACTAGCAGATGTCCTGGGAGGGCTTTGGAGTTGAAGCTGAGCTGCATTCCATCTCCAACAGCAGGAGGTGCCAGTGGACATGGTCAAATGTCTGTAGTGCAAGTTGTGTGTGTCCCAGCCTCCGTCTAGTTTCTGCCCCCTCCCTCTGCCAATCTGTATCCCCCTGGCCCTTTTAGCCCAGGTGCAAGTTCACTATTCTCATTCCTTTCTTCTGGATCATCCAATACACCCCAGCTGCTGCCTAGGTTCGTCCACACTCACTCTGTGTTTCTGCCTGTCCCACCTCCTGCGAGATGGTGGGGGGCTCGTACTGGGCAAGAATCATTTTTTCCTCTTTTTTTTTTTTTTGTTGCAGTTTTTGGTCCAGGCCGGGTTTGAACCCGCCACCTCCAGTATATGGGGCTGGCGCCCTACTCCTTGAGCCACAGGCACTGCACATTTTTTCCTCATTCTGTTTTTACTTGGTTTGAGACTTGGCACACATTGGTGCTTACTAAGCTCTCATTGACAAAGTATTGGATCAAGAGAGAAATGGCTCCAGAGTGCAGGCGGTACTCCCGATGCTCCCCAGGGCTCCTGGTTTGGGGGATACTCACCAGTTGTGGGGCACGACTCAAGTCCTCCTCCGTTGGGGTGGGTCGGTACTCAGTGCTGTTTCCCCAGATGTGACAGGACGTGTTCACCTGCACAGAGGACACACACATGCACGCAGAGCCTCACAACCAGCTCCAGCCTCAGGAGTCCAGGGATGGTTCTTTTCTCTTCTTCCCAGAGAAGGCTCAGCAGTCCTGGTCCTGGGAGAAAGGTGCTGGAGGCTGGGGTCTTGGGGACACACAGGGGTTATGTCTGTCTCCTTCTTGTACCCTCCCCTGAACCAGGGCACTGGTACCTGGTCGGTGAGGAAATCCCTCAGCATCAGCAGGCGGTTGCCGCCCCTGGTGGCGATGGGAACGGTGATCTTCATCATCATCCCGTGGATGGGGAACAAGCCCAAGTTCTGGATCTGTACTCAGAGAAGGGGGGGTGTCAGCACAAACAGCAGCCGTTGGAGGTGGGTGAAGAGCAAGGCACATGGCTTATCGGCCACTTGTGATTCCCCCAGCCAGGCCTGGGGACCAGGCCCAGTCAAGACCCCTGGTGTTTTCACTGTGCGTCTGGCTCCGCCACATCATGGCTGGGGGTGGTGTGTGTGAAAGTGCTAGCAAACCCTGAAAGGGGCCAGGCTACTGAGGCCCAGGACAGGTCTGCAGGGCTGTGAGCCTGGCAAGCAGGGGTCACTGCCATTTCAACTTCTCTTAGCTGAGGGGGATTTTGTTGAGGCCAGGGTGAAGACGATGACATCAGTTCCATATCAGGAGACAGAATCACTAATGAAGGATACAAATAGTGAGTCTGTGATGATTCAGATTCTAGCCGCGACTAGAATTCCAGAGCTGCAGTGATTAGAAGCAGGGCTGTGGAATTAGAGACATGGGGACTCTAACCCTGACCTGCTGTCACAGGTGAGCTGTGTGGCCTCGGGCAGGTCACTAAAGCTCTTTTGAAGCCATGCAAGGCTCAGAGTCTGAAGTCCGGTTTCCAGCTGTCTGCCTGCCCTCAGCGCTCAACAGCTGTAGGAGATAAACTTACCGCAGTTCAGTGGTGGAGGGACCTTGGGGTTCACTGTAGCAGAGACTGCCAGGTTCTTCCTAATTGTCTCTCTCCTTCCTTCGTGACGGAACTGAGGCTAAAACCCCATTCTCTAGCCTCCCTACAGCTAAATCACGATGGTTTGGATATGAGCTGTCCCTGAGTCACAAGCAGTGGTGACTTAGGTACAACATGCATTTATGAACAGAGGCTATTACAGGTAATAGGTAAACGTACCTGTTCTAACTTAACACACAAATTCTGCTCAAGAGCAAACCTACAGAACCTATCTCTTTTGTAACCCGGACACTGCTTATAATGAAAGGTAACTGGAAGTTTGAGGAACTGCCAGGGAGGTTCCTTACTAGGGAGGGACCATGCTTTTCTCCCGCCTTCTTTCTTCAGGCTGCCTGGAATGAGGGTGTGATGGCTGGAGCTGTAGCTACTTTGGACTGTGAGGCAAACTAGAGGTCAATAGTCTCGTGCTGCTGATGGTGGAGCAGAAGACTCAATCTTAGGTGACTTTGTGAGGCTGACAACTCTAGACTCTTTTATAAGAGACAGTAAACCTTGGTGTGTTTAAACTACAGTTTTTTTAATATTAAAAAAATTTCAGCAGTCACACATTATCTTCAGTGATGCTTTTGTGTCCCCCTACACCAGACCAGTCTGGCTGTTTTTCAGATGAGGACTGAGAGGCCCAGAGAGGGCAAGTGACTTGCCTAAAGTTACACAGTGATTGGGTGGCAGAGTTGATATTGGACTCCAGGAACTAGTGATGACTCCAGATTCCTCTCCTCCCCAGTGGGATGTTCTCAGATCCTTTCCTTCACTCTCCACCCTGCCTCCCCTCCAGGCTTACCTTGAAAATGCAGTTGAAGGGAGGCCCAAGGCCGTCATATTTCTCCAGTGAGCTGTTGGACTTGACCTCGTAGTGGCTCAGGCTGCTGCTCCTGCAGAGGCAGAGGACAGGCTGCTGTGAGCTCAGAGAGTGTTGGCTGGATGCATAAATGAATGAAAGAGGGTACAGGCACACATCTACCTCCCCCTGGACCACAAAAGACAGATTTTCTCTTGTGTCTATTGGGAGTACTGTATTACTAAGGATTCTGAAGTCAGGGGAGTAAATGCCACCATTGACTAGCAGTGTCTGCCTCGAGTGAGGGTGGCATGTTTTAAAAGAGCCCATTATTGGTCATCCCTGCCCTGGCCTCTCCTCCCAGGGGTGCTATCTCTCTTCAGCATGGCCTCACCCACTGTGCCCCCTTCCCCTCTCTAGGGACAGCTGCTGTGGGAGGGCCCGACTGTCCTCTCTGTGTTTGCTGTTATATCCTAACTTCTCTGTCTGCCCGTGAGCTCTCCAAGGATAGGGCCTGCTTCCCTCATCAGACCGGGGTCAACAGCACACCAAGAGGGGGCAGTGGGGAGTGGTCTGCCCTGCAGGGCAGTCTTTTCTCACTGACAGTGATCAGAACTGGCAGTGCCAGGCAATGGTAGAAAAGCAGATTGGCCTGCTGTGGGTCTTATTACTGTTTTTAAATTCTCTACAGACCATGCACCCTCCATGACTATGCTGGGGTGGGAGCAGGTGCATGGTTGGATACTTCCTGCTGCCCCTCCCTCTTCTTTCCCCACTTCTGGGAGCTCCCTTGGGGGCCAGGCTTGTGTCTCCTCCTCCCTCTCCTTTGGTACCCTCCCTATCTGACTCACCAGAAACACACGTGTCTCCATCTCACAGTCCCTCAGTGCTGGGGCCAGGCCTCAGTCCGTCCACACCTTCCTGCTCCTGGGGCCCCCAGAGTCCACTTACCTGGTGAAGAGGACATCAGCCTCGTATTTGAGGTGGAAACGCAGGAGGGCTGTGTTGTCTTCTTTGGTGCTGTCCTGCTCGTCACTGTCACTGCAAGGAAAGCCAGGCAGCATGTTCGGGAAGGATCCCGCCTGCTCCTTCTCAGCCAGCACATGCAGTGGGAGGGTCTGAGGCGGCCTGAAGAAGCAGCACACTGCTCCCGGGGGTGGTCACACTAGACAGGCCAGTGAGGGGTCTGAGGCATCCCCCAGGAGAGAAAGGGCTGGGGCAGGAGGCTGATGACATCAGTGTTCTTGCTGCCTTCTCGGGTGCAGGCCACCTGGACTGGTGTGGGCTCAGAGGAGGGCTTGGGGGAGCCAGGAGGCCGCACCTGACCTGGCCACAGGCCCCCTATGTGGCCCCTCACAGAGAGCCCCCGTTTGCCAGGCCAACCCTGGACAACTGTCAGACTCTCCAGGGGTGGTGGGAGATGGCACCGGTGAGAAAGGCTGCCCACTCTGCCCAGGGAGGGAGGGACAACAAGGAATTAACAGTTGGTTAGTCCATTTATCCCTGAATGGACAGGGTCCAGCTCCTATGGGGCGGCTGAGGGTGCTTTGCAGCCAGGAGGACGCTGGAGAGTGAAATGCAGAGACGTGAGTGGGAGTTCTGTCAAATGCGCTTCCCTTTATGTCAGAGACTGTGAACTACGAGGGCAAATGATTTTAGACGTAAAACTGTCTGATTCCTGCTGGTTATAGGCACAAGGTTTTATTCCCTTTGGAAGCCTTGCCCAGGATTGGTGTTGTTGGTTAGAAAAGGGATCCCCAGGACATATAGTCATCCCTCCAAAGCCCCCTCCCCACGCCTCTAACTCATAACCCCCCCCAGCTGTGCCATGCAAGCCCATTCAGTTCCTGGGAGGATGGGACTGGGTCTTCCAAGAGCAGGGAAGAGCCTAAGGGAGGCCGTGCAAACTTTGTCAGGTGGCAAGTGACAAAGGATTCCAGCAGAACTGTAGGTGGGAGGGGAACTGTAACTGTAGCTGGCGTGTGGGTCCCTAGCACACTTGAGACCTCCGACCTGTGTGTGCATGTGTGTGTTGGAATGCTGGTGTTTGGTTTGCCTGGAGACTTTATTTCTCAGCTAAGTGTTGTTGTCATTTACAAGGGTCCAGAGTAGTTGGAATCCCTCTCTCTTTCCCCACACAGAAGTAATTCTGTGAAAAAAGAAAAGTGTGTTTATGACTCACACAGAGTGATTCATGGTGTCAATATATAGCAGGCTGCCTCAGGGAGGCCTGGGAGGAAGGCAGACAGAAAGACCGCACTGAGTAAGGAAAGGTCTCTTAAAAATGGAAAAATTTCCAAGAGGAGAGACGTGACCAGGACAGGAAAAACACTGGATGAGGTATAGTGACAACTAGTGTTCAGCTTGCAGGTGCACTATTTCCAAGCTGTGTATCATTGGGAAATTCACTCAACCTCTCAGAGCTTTCCTTTTTATACCTGTAACTTGGAGGGCAGGGTGGGGATCAATCCTGTTTTGCTAATCATAAAGGCTGCTGTGAGGGCTGACCGTGATGTTATATGTACAGTGCTTTGCAAGTGAAGGTTTTGTTTTTTTTTTTTTTTCTGAGACAGAGCCTCAGGCTGTCCCCCTGGGTAGAGTGCCATGGCATCACAGCTCACAGCAACCTCCAACTCCTGGGCTCAAGCAAGTCTCCTGCCTCAGCTTCCCAAGTAGCTGGGACCACAGGCGCTCTCCATAACGCCTGGCTATTTTTTTGGTTGCAGCCGTCATTGTTGTTTGGCGGGCCAAGGCTGGATTTGAACCTGCCACCTTAGGTGTATGTGGCTGGTGCCTTAGCCACTTGAGCCACAGGCCCGGAGTCAAGTGAAGGGTTTTAAATAACTGCTTTGCACAGAGATAAGGGATGGGCATTGTGATTTACAATAATAATGGTGGCAACAGGGGAGCAGCAGGTTGGCCCACACTTGTGACTGACACCGGCTCCCCCAGGTGGGGGCAGTGAGGAGCAGCAGGGCTTGGTGGTGGGATTCAGTGTGGGGAGGAGCACTTGCTAGCATGGAGATGAGAGAAAGCAGGGCTGGGGAGCAGGGAGCCTGGGGGGAGAAGGGCAGTGGGGAGAAGAGCAGGCAGTCCCTGACCTGCCTGCAGTGAGCTGGATCTCCAGGTGGTGCAGGAAGACGGACTTGCTGAACTCAAAGTCTAGACGGAAAGCCACCTGCAAAGAAGCGGTTGCAAGTCTAGGCCTTGCCTGTGCAGCCCTGGCCTGCCTCCCACATCCCCCTGCAGGCTCGCTGGGGAGGGGGTTTGCTGGTTGGGAATGGGTGGCAGGAGGTAGGGGGCGGACCAGGCACTGGAGAACCTGAGCTGAGCTTGGGGCGGCTGAGGGGGACCCAGCCAAAGACAACAGCCACAGCAAGTTCTCTGCTGAGGAGCCAAACCCTCCCCCTCCTCTTCTTCTATTTTTAATGAAAGGCAACTAGAGGGCAGCAAGTCCAGCTTCAGACTCTTAATGCAGGATTTCCGGTGGAGGCCTCGATGGTAGGAGGGGGAGATGGCCACCACCTTGCACCACCAGATGCAAGTGGTGGGATGGCCACCCCTGCCCTTGTTCTCGGGAGGTGGGAGGGAGGAAGGTCCAGGAGGGCTGAAGCCTTTGCCTCCTTGCCTAGTAGCCCCTGCTGCCAAACTGCTCACCGGGGGCCTGGACCCCCTCTTTGCCCTCTGCCCAGGGTGGCATGGAGCCCCTGACTGTGGCTTATAACATCCTTGCCTCCTCCCCTATCCCACCTAGCTAACTGGGGCCCTGCACAGCCCTCTTCTTTTCTCTCCAGGTCTGACCCCCATGAGACCTCAGGAACCCCATTTTCCCCCCCATTTTTCCTAATCCCACCTCCTGTTTCTTCCTGTGCCCTGGCCTGGGACACCCTGCTCCTGGGGACTTGCTGCTATCCAGCAGCTCCTGTCTTGAGCGCCTCTCTAATTCCTGTGTACAAGCAGCCTGGCCTCATCTTCCTCCTGCTCCAGCACCTTCTGTGGCTGCCCACTGAGCATGGCTGATGACCAAATCCCCACAGTCTGGCATCTCCTGCCCTTTCACAGACACCTTTCACACTCCTGACCCTCTTTTCACATGTGTATTTAAGCCAGTGCTTGAGAGATGGTCATTTCTCTCCCTGCCTCTCCCAGCTCACAGCACAGAGGCAGGGGCTGGAAATCTGAGAGACTGTGAGGATGATGGATGGTGGGTTTGGCCAAGAGGGGGTGAGAGTGTGGTGAGTGGGAGTGGAAAGAATTCCCTCCAACATGAGGGGGTCCTGGGTCTTCTCCCAGGGGGCCTGCCAGCCCATGAGTTCTTTCTTCTGGGAGAAAGAACTAATAAACAATAAGGCCTCTCTGCCCTTCCTTCGTCTTCTCTGTTCACCCCAGTTGCTCTTGCCTCCCTCTGCCCCCCCAGGGCCCACCCGGGTCCCTTCCTCCACATGTCCCAGCCTCAACCTTGGCCTTGGCCCGGAAGAAGGGGTAGCTGACGTTGCAGACTTTCCTGTGGAGTCTCCGCTCCTCATTCACACACTCGATGCTGCCGTCTGAGTCCTCCTGTGGGGGTGGGGTGGGGGTGGTGAAGGACATCAGGACAGCTGTTAGGCAGGGCCTGAGACCAGGTCTAGAGACACCTTGCCCCAGCCTGTCCCCCAGGGGCCGCCGCCACCCCCCCACCATGTTGACTCCTGGAGCACAGTTGCGTGGCACCACATGAGGAAGAGCAGGCTGCACTCAGTGCTGCGGGGCTGTAGAGAGGGTGGGCAGGAGCTTGCACGCATGGTTTGTCATTCCCCGTGTATCAACCAAACGCTGGTCATACCCATTTACAGGTGGGGACACTGAGGCCCAGAGACGGGAAGTGACCAGCTCAGATTCCTGGAAGTTGGCGTGGAGCTGGGATTTAAAGCTGACCCCAATGCCTGTGCTTTTTCTACCTAAAAGTAGAGGCAGTGATTCTGTGGTCTCTGGCTAGCCTTTCTCCCTCTGCCTTCCTGGCCTCTGAGCAACGCTCATGTGTTCATTGGAAGGACTGGGAAGGATCTCTTTGAGACATTAAATGAGGTTTTCAGGATCTTGCATGATTTTGTAATCCAGAAAAACAGTGAGCAGGTTGTGGGCTGATCTCCCTGCAAGGGCTGTGAGGGACTTTTCTGAGGCTCTATTCTGCCCCAATCCAGAGCAGGCTTGCTCCAGAGGTCTAGGAGCTCCCAGGGCCATCAGACAGCAGGTAGGGTGAGGAGACAGCAGGGGACCTGGGATTTCCCCCACCACATGACACTGATGTTCTCAGATATATCTTGAGGGCCTTCTATGTGCTCAGCCTGGCCCAGGCCTGGGGACAGACATGGTAATATCTGGGCAGGGCATTGCTCAGAGATTTGCGATTTCCTCAGAGCATGTGTAAACCTGTGCCAGAGGCTGTGCAGGGCTGGAGGGGCCTCCATGGCCTCTTGGGGCTTCAGGAAAGACATCCCATGCTCATGACACGAGGACTATGCTGTCACAAAGTACAGGCTCAGGGTCCGGCCTCTGGGTGGGTATTGTGCCCTGCTGCTTACTAGCGGTGTGGTACTAAGCAGGCCACTTAACTCCTTTTCATGCCTGTTTCCTCCTCCACTCTCACTACTGCAGCTACCACCAGCACCACTGCTACCTCCAGAGGGTATTGTAGGGTTAAATGCACGTTGAGTGTTAGCATGTGCCTGGATATTTTAAATGGGCAGCATGTGGGTGGTGACCAAATAGGACCAGGAGCTTCTCCAGAAAAGGAGAAAGGAAGTGCCAGGTAGAGGACATGGGTGGGAGCCAACAGGGCCCTTGGTGGGGGTAGGAGGGTCTGAGGGGAGAAGTGGCAGGTGGTGGGTGGGGCGGGCCTTGAATGCCACAATGAGGTGCCTAGAACCCATTGAGACAGAAACTGGGAATATCCAGATGTTTTAAAGTGGGAACCACCAGCTCTGAGCTGTGTTGGAAGGCCCTTCTGAGCTGGCCTGGGGGATGAACTGCAGGCAGGTATGCATATGCTGTGCGTGTGTGCGTGCCTCTGATGAAGGCCCAGGAGAGGGTGGCATTACTGAAGGCCTCAGACTCACCCAGCCCAGTGGCTCTCAGCTATGGTTGAGGTTTAAGAGCCTCCTGCTGCCCAGCCCCACCCCAGACCAAGTCAGGATTGCCAGAGTGAAAATCTGAAAGTAGGTATTTTTGGCTTCCCAGCTGATTTCCAACCAGCAGCTACGATCCTTTCTTTTCTTTGCTTTGGGCAGGTGACTGAAGTCTTACCTTCTGGATCAAGCTGGCAAACTGCAGGTTTGCTGACTGTGAGATATTTAGGACCGTGCTGTAGGCGTTCTCGCCCCTGTTCTCCAGCGTGGCCTCCACCGCCACCCGCCGACGCATACTCTCTATGATGAACACAGTGGTGTCAAAGGACAGCGTGTATGCCGAGCAGTCCTGCACGGGCCTCCTCAGCACCCTCTGGCAGTACTCCCTGTGAAAGAGACACCAGGGATCAGGCAGGCGGAATGGGAATGCAGGGATGAAGCGGAGCCCCAGGATTGGGGCAGAGAGATGGGTCCGGGGTACTTGGCTAGCCTCTGCTCATGGGAATGGCCATTGAGAGAAGAAGGGAAATGGATGGGAGGGCTGGAAAGAGCTTAACGTGCAAGATCGTTTCCTGCCCCAAAGCCCCAGTCTTCCTACCACACAGATCATAGCCTCCTTTGAACCCAGAGTTCTTGTTTGACCTCACTACCCCTGTATCATTCAACTCATGTTTCCCTTTTGGGTTTGGCTGCCAGGAAGCTCAGGGCTAAACATAGTGATAATCCTGATTACTAGGCTAGGTTAAAATATTGCTTCATTTTCCTTCTGCGGTATTTGGATATACTATTTTCATTTATTGTCTATGTCATGGGATATATATCTTCTATCTAAATCATTTCATACTTGAGTAAAAGTCGAGCATAAATTATTAGAAAATACAGGATGGCCATAAAGTTCATGTGCAATGACATCTAGTTAAATTGCACACAAACTTTATGGCCACCCTGAATAGTAAGTAAATTTAACAAATGGTGTTGTTCATTATTTTTCCTTACGTGCTGGTTTGTGTCTTCGTGGGGATTTTGGGTCTCCTGCTCATCCTCTGCTCATCTCCTTAGCATTCTTCCATCACAGGGATTGGGATGCCCAGGCATTCAGCCAATGGACCCTGGAAGTCACCTCATCTCGGGGTGGATGGCAAGCACCCAGAACTCCAAGTTCCCTGTCTCTGCCTTTTCTGTTTTATAGTGTGGCTCCAAAGCAAAGATTTCTTTTTTAAACAAAATGTGTAGAGATTTGATTCGACTTAGTAGTATTCATTTTATAGAGGAGGTAACTGAGACCCAGAGAGAGGAAGGGACTATCCTGAGGTCGCACAGGAGTTAGAGGCAAAGCCTAGGCCAGAACTCAGACTCCAAGGTCAGTGTTTGACCCATGATGCCCGTGAGAAAAATGTGCAGGAAACAACTTGGGGTCCTGGGAGCCCCAGAGCCACCAGCAGTGAAGGGGAAGGATCCAACTCACATGGCTGTGGGCAGGTCACTCCGGGCATCCAGCACGAGGTCAGGGACACAGTGCTCGTCCTCATTGCAGCCATTCCAGAAGGGTACCTGGGCCAGGGAGAGCCAGGTGTAGGCATCTGGGCTAGGTACCCATAGCCTCTAGTCCTCGATTTTGCTGTGGGCTCCTCACCCCCAGAGCACACTGGCCTCTGCCTCTACCACTCTGTCTGGCCTGCCCCTTCCCCAGACAGTACACTCCTTTTTCTCATGCTTTTGCATAGATGCTTCCCTGTTTAAAACATGGCCCCAAATTCAGCTCCTCCTGGTGCTCCTCCAGTTCTTAACCGAGCTGGTAGCACTAGAATCCCCCCACCCCCACTCACCCAGCAGAACAGATCTTGTCAATACTTATCATCTAACTGCGTGGGGGCAAGGTCTTTGGTATTAGGGATACAGGATGAGGAAGACACAGTGTCTATCCTCAGCTCATGGGGAAGATTGGTATGTGAACAAATAACTGTAGTGTGAAATGTACAAAAAACCAAAAAGAACTATGTATGAGAAATAAGAGAGGCAGAGGGGAGAAATAGTTATTTCGGCCCGTAGGTAGTCAGAGAGAGCTTCAAAGGAGGGACAGTAGGTCATCGTTTTGAAAGATGATCAAATTAGCTGGGTGGACCAGAGGGAAAGGGAAATAAGTCCAGGAGGAAGGGCAAGCCTGTGCAAAGGTCCTAGGGCACAATGGCCTGGTGATTTTGGGAAATGACAGGCATTTCCGTGTTGCTGGAATAAGAGACACAGAGGTGGAGGAAATAAAGAGATGGTCGGGGGCACTGTTTATAGGGCCATGCAAATGATGAGTCGCCAAATCTTTAGGCAGGGAGTGTCCTGCCAGACCTGCATACTGAAGGTGCCCCTGGTTGCTGTGGAAGTGTGGACTAGAAAGGTCAAGGCCAGAGACAGGAAGAATCTTGAGGCGGCTGCTGTAGCATTCATGCAAGGGATGGTGCTGGCGTTACTGCGGTCATGGGCATAGAGGGGAGAGACCAGGTTTGTGACCTCAGGGGTGGGATTAATAGAACCTGGTTCAGTCTGGAGATGTGCAGGGTCATGTATGCAGCAGGGAGCTGCATATCCAAGCCTAGAGCTGAGGGGCAATGACTGTCAGTACCAGGGACACAGCCCAAACCCAGGTGGGAGAATGGTTTTCACAAAGCCACACATTTCTTAAATTCATTAACTTTTCTCAAAGGAGAGCTCCCCACCCTAACTCATATCTGCAAGCAAGCTGGCCTCTGGGCTTCCCCACCACGCTGCACATCTGTGCCAGGACACTGACGGCAAAGTCACACAGCCTAGGCAGGGCAGGGACACTCAGGACAGCGACACAGTCCCAGATGGGGGCTTCACCATATTCTAGCACCCAAGTTCATCCAGCTGAGTTCAAGTCTGCAGTGAAACATTCCCTGCTCCCAGCCAGCATACTGGATAGGAAGTCTGAGAACTATATAGTAACTTTCGGAAAAATTTCTATCCAGCTAATTAAAAGAAAGAATTTGATGTAATAAGCTCCTGCTGTACTCAATTATATGAAACGGCTTACTGCTATCGTGGTGTTAGAACAGTGTCAGGCATTTAGTAGAGACGTAAGTAAGAATCTGTAGAGTGATGAGAAGAATGTGTCTCATTTGCTGGGGGCTAGAAAGAAATCCAGATGGACAAAAGTTGTAGGAAGGTAGCTGCACTTCCAAGTCCTGCACATTATGCCATGAACTCTTCTTCAGCGCTATTGCTCTCCTTTCCTTTCCATGTCCCTTCACCATGCTCTTCCCATTTCCCAGCCTTGGTGCTACCGTCAGCTCTCCTGGGATGAAAGTCCATCCTCCCCATCTCTGAAACCCTATCCCATACAGTCCAGCTGAAAGCCACCTCTTCCAGGACGGCCCCCTGCCTTGTCACTCATTGCTCGATTATACTTCCTCTGCCCTCAGGCTGCTCCTGCCTGGCCTATGACACTCATCGCCTCCTGGCATGGAGATCAGCAGCGCTGGGCAGGGATTAGCCTGCACCTGCACCTCCATCTGCTTTGCCGGCCTCAATGCGTTTGCAGAATGAGCAGCAGGTACTCAGTCATGTGCTACGGTCACTTTGTAATTACTGTGATAGGGAAAAAGGTGACTTAGTGTGCCCGGCTTTCCCCTTCTCTGGGCTCACTAAAGAAGGAGCTGGCTTTGCCAGTCAGTGACAGCAGATGCACAGGAAAGGGGGAGGTGTGAAGGGTGAAGGTTTGGTGGAGGAGTGTGGGGGGTTTGGAGATAGGGGCCATGGGGATGAGGGGCATGAATTGGGGGTTCTCGGGTACTACTGTGGCCTGTGCAGTCTTCTCATGCTGTGGGAGTAGGACCTGGGGTAATTCTTGAAGCTGTTTCCTAAATTCTCAAGGCCCAGGCACTATTCTATTTCATCTGCCTCACTGGGCGCTGTGTCTCATGCCTGTAATCCTAGCACTCTGGGAGGCTGAGGACAGAGCACTTGAACTCAGGAGTTCAAGACCAGCCTGAGCAAGAGTGAGAACCGTCTCTACTAAAATAGGAAAAATTAGCTGGGCATTGTAGTGAGCACCTCTAGTCCCAGCTACTTGGGAGTCTGAGGCATGAGGATCACTTGAGCCCAAGAATTTGAGGTTGCTGTGAACTTTGACAATGCCATGGCACTCAATCCCAGGGTGATAGAGTGAGACTCTGTCTCAAAATTTTTTTTTTTGCCTGCTTTACCAGCACAGCTTTGGTGTTTGCAAAGGAGGGAGGTGGGTGATTGAGAACTCACATCTCTTCTGATCCTATGATTCTCTGTGTTTCTCCGGCACCCACCCAGTGCTCCCCTGAGAAGCCTGAGGGAGGGAGCCACGCTGTGGGTTTGCTGGGACAAGAGATGGGAAGGTGTGTTGGGGAGAGGACTCCTTGGGGCCTGGCACACAGTGGGCCTGGGCTTTGGGGAGGAGGTTGGTTGGGGTTGAGGTTGAGGATGTGCCAGAGGTGTGTGCCCTGCATGCCAGGCTGTACCGAGACTCTGAGGGTAGTGGGCCAGCCGTCATCCAGCATGGGGCCGTGGTCAGGGTCCTCCAGGGAATATTCAACTGAGAAGGTCACTGGCTTCACATAGTCGGCAGTATCCTGTGAAGTAAAAGAGAGCAGGGATGAGAGAGGAGGGAACATTATTTTCTGGGTCAGGACCACTGATGCTGAGCTAGAACATCCACTTCCCCAAGGCCGGGAGAGTGGGGAGCTGCACTGTTGGCCATCTGTAGTCCATGGTGAGTGGAGGCTCCCAGGGGGGTCTGTGGATAGAGAGGGGGGCCTAGTGCGTGCCCGCCCAGCTGCCTCACCAAGCTCCTGCTCATCCTACAGGGCCCCATTACTTGATGCTCAGCCTGCAGCAGGCCTGGCAGCACCGCCCCGGCCCCCGCCCCACCCCACACTGCTCAGACCTGGGTCGAACCATCTGACTGTGTGTGAGTCTTCCCTCCCCAGTATGGAATAGGCCAGAAGTCTCTCAGCACAATCCTGCCACCAGAATAAGGGCTCAACAATATTGAATTGATGGATGAACAGACATGTGAAAAGGATAGAGCATTGAGCTTGGTCCTGAGCACAGATGGTAAATGAAGCAGGGTGCTCTGATCTGTCTAAAAATCTCCCCTGGAACCTGCAAGCCCTGACGTGAGTGGCTTCTCGGTATTAAGGCAGTGGCCCTTAAACCTGAGTTGGCATCACAGTCCCCTGGGGGCCTGTTAACACACGGGGTGCTGGCCCCACTCCTGGAGTGTCTGAGTCAGTTGGTCTGGGATGGGGCTGGAACAAGCACATCTCCATCAGGTTCCCAGGTGATGAGGCTGCTACTAGTGTGGGACCACATTGTGAGCTGCTGCGCACACATGTCAGAGGGGGCCACGTTAACAGATCCACAGGCTTCTCACCTGCTCCTGCCTGGGGCCAGGTGGGCTCTGCTTGCATCTCTGCTGTGAGAGCTATGACCTGGGTATCTGGTGTGTCTGGGTGGAAGCACATTTCTCATGTTCCCTGGAATAGAGCACCAGGCCACTGCCCTGCTGTGACACCACTGTCCCCTCTCTGTTCCTCCTTCCAGCTTGGCTTGCCCATACACCGTCCACCTTGTCTGGTCTTCGCCTTCACCTGATGCCTACTTATCCCTTGCTTGGAGTCACCCCTCACCAACCTCTCTCTCTGACAGACCTTAGCAAACTCATCTCCTTGCCCTGAGCATCTGAGAGCTGGGGATGGGGGTTGGAGAGTGGGACAGTGATGTGTTCAGTAGTGTGTCCTGGTAGCCTCCTTCTGAGGCATGACATGGGGTCTGGGATGGCCGAGGTCTGAACACTGCCTCCATTGGCCTCCAGGGTCTGTGTGTATGTGTGTGTGGGGGGGCGCAGAACCAGCTTGGCAGCGGGCTCTCCCACAGGAGGTGCTGCTGTCTCTACTTCCTGTGGGAGTCTGGGCTCTGCTGCTGGGGCTGCCAGGCTTACCAGGACGTGGAAGTTGATCCGCTCACAGTGCTCCTGGTTGGAGGACAGCAGGACTGCTCTGTTGGCAAATCGGTCCCCGCCCTCGTCCAGGTGGGCCCTCGGCGTATACCGCCTCTCGTCCATGGTGGCGTTGTATCTGATGCCTGGGGAGGGGAGACGACCAGACCACCAAAGTGGAGCCACATTCCCATCCAAGACTGTCTGCCTTTCCGTCAAAATAGCTTCTGGGAAGTCTGCCTCCTCCAGGAAGCCCTCCAGGCTGGCCAGGGAAGGGCTGCTCTTTGTGCCTCACAGGGGCCAATGTGGGTGGGAAACTTCCACACAGAGAGCAAGTGATTGTGTGAGAAAGGGCAAAGGATGGCAGCAGAGAGGAAGGAGTAGAGAAAGAGAGGAGGAAGAAATGGAGGGCTGTGCGCCAGAGGAGAGGGGACAAGGTGAGAGGCTGAGTGGCGCTGCATCGAGCCCGGGCTGTGCCAACACCCCTCTGCACTGCTCCCTTCACCTTCCCTGCCCTGGCCTGGGGTCCCTGTCAGGGCTGGTCAGGCCCCTCCTGCTGGCTCCTCAAGCCTATGACTCAGTTCTGGGGGAGAAGGCATGAAACCTCCTTCCTTTCAACTGGGATAATCTTTTGCCAATTCTAGGAGAGGTGTGGTCCCTTCTGTACCCCTTCAACCCTCCAGGCCTGTGTCTCTCTCCTCTCATGGATGGACACTGAAAGAGAAGGGTAGAGCCACCCAGGCCCACCTTTGTCTTCATCTTCCCTGGGACACTCTTGTTTTCTTTGGCCCTGCTCCTAGGCTGTGGGATGCCACCTACAGTCCCGTTCCCTGTGCTGGTCCAGTCAGGTCCTTGTACCTGCTGCTGTCACTTCCTAGGGCTGCCTGTGCCCAGCACTGTCGTGGGTGGGTGTCTAACTCCAGCTTTGCATGGAGTGATGGATCCTCAGAGGGAAATCGCCCTGCCACAGACTCAGAGCCACTTCTGAGCAGGGACCTCTGCTCCTGGGGCCTCGCTGGCCTGGCCCCCTTGCTCCCAGCTCCCCTCTGCTGGACTCCTGGATTGTACTCTTTTTCTGTGTCCAGAAAAGGCTTCCATAGCCCCGCCTTGCTCCTCTGCATTCAGCCCCGTGTTCTGATCCAAACTCTGCATTCAGACTGCTTCCTTCTCCCGTCCTTGGTCTCATTGGTCACCCTGCTCACTGTTACCCTCACCCCGACATGACATCCCCTCTTCGCCCCTTGACGTTAGAGCATCTAAGTGGCATCCAGCAGTCATCGAAGGTGACTCTAGGGTGATCCAGCACTTAGTACCCATTTCAGGGAAAGCCCAGGCTTTGACCCAGAGTGACACAGAGTCCGGGGGAAGACTGAAGCTGCAGGGTAGGGAGGGGAAGGGGGCCTGGTTTACCAACAGTTGCCATTTGAAAATGGGGTGCGAGGAAGATGGGCGTGAAGCAGAGGAAGGCGGCCAGGCAGGTGGCGTCCCTGCCGCTGCGCCTGCAGTCCCGGTGGAAGATGTTGATCTTGGAGGGCTCGAAGTGGAGGCTGGCATTGATCCGAACCACCGGGCGGGACCTGGAGGAGGAGGCCAGTGAGTAGAATCTGGAGGGTGGGGTGGGAGGGGTGAGGTGGAGGGCGGAGAGGATTGGCCAGACAGCAGGGAGGTGGCGGGTGGTGAGGTCCCGAAACCTCACAGCCCTGAAGCAGCCTTCCTCGTTTTCTCAGGGTCTACGCCCGCTGTTGACCTCTGGCCCTATGACACTTGACAGCAGGGGTTCCCCCACCAGGTATATGTATTCAGGGCATCAGAAGAGCTTTAAAAACTCCTGCTGCCTAAGCTGTACCCCAGGCCAAACCAAGTCAGAATCAGGCATTAGGGTGCTTTAAAGCAGTGCTTCTCGGTTTCACTGTCTCTGCATAGCCCTGATGGTGTTAAAATGCAGATGCTCATCCCAAGTGTTGGCTCTGGCTCTGCCTTTCTTTTTCTTCCCTCCCTCCCTTTCTTTTTTCTTTTCTTTTCCTCTCCTCTCCTCTTTTCCTTTTTTAGACAGAGCCTCACTCTGTTACCTTGGATAGAGTGTGAAGCCGTCATAGCTCACAGCACCCCCCAAACTCTTGGGCTCCAGATCCTTTTGCCTTAGCTTCCCGAGTAACGAGGACTATAGACACCTGCTACAATGCCTGGCTAGTTTTTCTCTTTTTAGTATAGATGAGGTCTTGCTCTTGCTCAGGCTGGTCTCAAACTCCTGAGCTTTAATAATCCACCTATCTCAGCCTCCCGGAGTACTCAGATATCAGGCGTGAGCCACCCTGCCTGGTTCTGCAGCCGGGTTCTGCATTTCCAACAAGCTCTCAGGCAGTGATGTGGACACTCTGTGGATTACACTTCCAAGAGCAAGACGTTAAAGCTCCTCATGTGCTTCCCAGTGTGCAGACTGTGCTAGAGCTTCCTCCCCATCCACCCCAACACCGCTCCCACTAGGTGGCCAAGGAAATACAAATTTACTCTTATGTTGGTCTAGTTAAACCTAATTAGGAAAGGAAACTTACTGCCTCTCAAAGCCATGGATTTGTATAAAAAGCAACATAAGTAACGTGATTTGTATGTTTCAAAGTTTCAACATGACTGTATGTGCCAATACTCTGCTCTTAGCAAGTTGACTGGGATGAATTTGAGTCTTGGCTCCACTATGTCCTCACCTGGACCTTGGTAGGTCACATGACCTCTCTCATAGGAGAGGACAAGGAGGTGGGTGAGGATGGCTCTGGCAGTGTACAGCATGGTGTAAACACTGGGTTAAATCAGAGGTTAAACCATTGGAATGGCCTGGGGATTTTTAACTGCAGCCTGGGTCTCTCCAGTAGAATTCAGTTTTAATTGGCCAGGTTAAGCCTGAGCAATGATGTTTTAAAAGCTCCTGGGTGACAGTCACATTTGAGAACCTCAGGGTTTGACCATAAAGTCTTCCCCAAGGGCTCTGGCCCACAATGTCATCACTATATAGCTAGCAC
Source organism: Otolemur garnettii (assembly GCF_000181295.1). NCBI lineage: Eukaryota > Metazoa > Chordata > Mammalia > Primates > Galagidae > Otolemur > Otolemur garnettii. The sequence continues at coordinate 20,788,457 of NW_003852406.1, forward strand.
ATAGGTCTAGACTACAGAAGCTAGAGCTTGATCAAGCCCCTTTTGTGTGACTGAGTATCTTTGGCTGTGTGTATATACATGTCTGTCATTTCCTACAATGAAGTTTACGTGTCGTTTTAAAGACTTGCTGGGCTATGTCTATCCTCTACCCCAGGCCTTAGTCACTGTCTTGTTTTCTCGGCTAAAACCTACTGGGTGAATATCTTTGCTATGCCTTTTAAGCCCAGGCTGCTGTTGCTGCCAATACCACCCAAAACCTAAGAGCCCCACGTATGGCACAGACCTTCAAAGAGAGACCACATGCTTGTGCACTGGCTGGGGTGGACCTGCACAAACCCAGGCTTTCCAGTGCACGGCCTGGGAGTGGGGGGCAGTGGATGTTTGGCTGTGACAGACGAGGGATCTGAAGGAGCTGGCAAGTCTGCTGCTGCCCTTCCTCCACCACAGTGGGCTGTTCTGTGCTGCCGCTCTGGAGATGCTGAGATGCAGAGCGAGGTGACACTGGCTTGCTCAGTACCCACCCTCCTTCCCTGCTTCAGTCCTGCCTCTGGGACTGAGCCGCTCCCAAAGCACTCAAACAGAGGCTTTTGCCTCAGGCTCCGTTTTCTAGGGCACCTGGACAAAGACATTTCCCTACAGGATTGTAATGTTCTTGAGGACCAGGAGAGAAGCCTTTCTTTATTCCCCCTGAAAAGTCACATATTTCTGTTTAAAGCCTTTTCAAAGCTGTATGAAAAGTATGATTGCATTTACATAAAATCATGAGTAGGTGGGAAACAAGATTGGGAGGAAATATGCTAAAACATTCATTCACAAATTATCTTCAAGTTATTGTATTTATGATGAAAAATATCTCATCAACATATATGAAAAAAAAGAACCTCAAAATGTTTTTGGCTTAAAAAGTAGCCAACACTTGGTGAAAGGTATGGGCTTTTAGAAAGCATTAAAACAAGGCCCCAAATAAAGGAGAGGAGACATCGAGGGCGTTGGAAGAAAGAAACCTCCATGTTACATAAGCACTCCTCCACGGTAACAGAGAGGGAAAGATCCTCCCAGCTGCTAAAAATACGCTGCTTGATTTGAAAAGCTAACGTGGAAGAAATGCCCAAGGAGCTAGAACTCTTAGGGCAAATTCTAAGAGGGGCTTTTGGACAGGACCCCAAGATAACATATAGTGATACTATGGAAAGGGAATTTGTAACCAGCATGGAATAAGAAAAGGGTGAGTTTGGCTGATGATGGTTAAAGACAAGGGACAAAGAGATCCCAGGGTCTATCTTCTGTTGTTGTCTTATTTTTTTTTTTGAGACAGATCTTGCTCTGTTGCCTAGGCTAGAATGCAGTGGTGTCATCATGGCTCATTGCAGCTTCTAATGTCTGGGCTCAAGTGAATCTTCCTCCCTCAGACTCCCGAGTAGCTTGTACCACAGGTGTGTGCTACTATGCCTGGCTAATTTTTAAGTTTTCTGTGGAGTCCAAGTTCTCAGTATTGTACAGGCTAGTCTAGAACTCAAACTTCCCACCTTGGTCTCCCAAAGTGCTAGGATTATAGGCACCTAAGTCTCCACACCCAACCCTGAAGCATATCTTTTATTATTATTATTATTGAGACAGAGTCTCACTATGTAGCCCTTGGTAGAGTGCTGTGGCATTACAGCTCACAGCAACCTCAAACTCTTTGGCTTAAATGATTCTCATGCCTCAGCCTCTCAAGAAGCTGGGACTACAGGTGCCCGCCACAACACCTGGCTATATTTTTGTTGTTGTTGTCATTGTTCTTTAGCAGGCCCAGGCTGGGTTTGAACCCCCAGCCTTGGTGTATGTGGCTGGCACCCTAACCACTGAGCTACAGGTGCCAAGCCAGCATGTCTTTTAAATCCTGTATCCATCATGACCCTCTGGAGAACCCAACAGTCAGAAGTGGGGAAACCAACCACAGAATCACAGCACTGCCAAGGGCGCCCACTGCCAGGTCGACAAGCCCATCCTCATTGAGGTCCAATTGCCCGTGGATGCTGCAGCCAAAATACTGGAGGCCTGGAGCCAGCTCTGATGCTGAGATTCTCTGCAGGGAAAAGAAAGAGTAAGGTGTCGGCATGCTGTGAGTGTGTGTGCAGGGCAGGGAAGCTCTAAGGTGGAGACACAATTGAGAGCTGGGGGGAGAGCCTGTTTGAAACCATCAAGAAGCTTCCCCATCCTAAACCTTCTACTTCTGTGTCCTGTCATGGGCATCTAAAATTCCCACCATCAAAGTTCTATTTTTAAATTAAAATAGGCAAAGAATTTATAACTGCAATACTAAAAGCAGTTACAATAAAAACGAAACCCACAAAGCTTCTACACAGTAAAAGAAGTAGTCAAGAGTGAAGTGTCAGCCCACTCCCACTGTAGGAGAAAATATTCACAAACTGTATATCTGACAAAGGATCAGTATCCAGAATCTACAAGGAACTGAAGCAACTCAGCAAGAAAAAAAAAACAAAAAAACATTAAAAAGTGGGCAAATAATATGAACAGATAGTTTTCAAAAGAAGATATACAAATGGTCAATAAGCATATGAAAAATATCACTAATCATCAGGGAAATGAAAATTAAAACCACAATGAGATACCGTCTTACTCCCATTAGAATGGCCATTACTAAAAAGTCAAAACACAACAGATGTGGGTGTGGATGTAGTGGACAAGAATGCTAACACCCTGCTGGGGGGAATGTTAATTAGTGCAAACTCTACAGAGATCAGTATAGACATTTATCAAAGAATTAGATCTACCATCTGATTCTGTAACCCACGACTGGGTATGTCCCCAGAGGAAAATAAATCATTATATCAAAAAGATACCTGCCTTATAATGTTTATTGCAACATAATTCACAATTATAAAGATATGAAATCAACCTAAGTGCCCATCAACGACAAGTAGCTAAAGAAAATGTGGTATATATGTAACATGGAGTACTGCTCAGTGATCAGTAAGTGTGAAAAAATGTCTTTTGAAGCAACTTGGTTAGAACTGGAGGTCATTATCTTAAGTGCAGTAACTCAGGAACAGAAAAATAAATGCTGTTTTCTCACTTATAAGTGGGAGCTGAACTATGGCTACAGAAGGACACACAGAGTGGTATAAGGCTACGGTCCCCAACCCCTGGGTCTTGAACTGCTGGTCTGTGGCCTTTTAGGAACCAGGAAGCACAGAAGGAGGTGGGCCAAGCAAGTGAAGCTTCATCACTCCCCATCGCTCCCGTCACCGCCTGAGCTCCGCCTCCTCTCAAAAGGAAACAGGGTTAGATTCTTGCAGGAGCCTAAACCCTACTGTAAACTGCGCGTGTGAGGAAGTAGATTGCAGGCTCCTCTTAAGAATCTAATGCCTGATGATCTGAGGGGAGCCGAGGCGGTGATGCTGGCACTGGGGAGCAGCTGCAAATATAGATTATCATAGTAGAGAGGTTTGATTGCACAGAGACCATAATAAATCAACGGCTTGCAGACTGATATCAAAGCTACCACCCCTCCCTCAGTCTATGGAAAAATTGTCTTCCATCAAACTGGTCTCTGGTGCCCAAAAGGTAGGACACTGCTGATATAAGGGACATTAGAGAATCACAAGGGGTGGGGGGTGGAAAGGGATGAGGATGAACAATTACCTATGGGGTACAACGTACGCTTTCTGGGTGAGGAGTACACTAAAATTCCAGACTTCACCCTCATACAATACGTACATGGAATGGAATTAAACTCAGACACCTTAAATCTATTTCTTAAAACCTAAGAAAAAAAAGAAAAGGAAAATCCTGGGCAGGGTTATGATTACCCTGAGTTCATTACCTTGAGTTCATTTATCACTCCTGTGGCCAGGATATAGAGTTTTGTTTTTTTAGCAGAAGACAGAAAGAGGAGTGGTAGGTAGAGAAAAGAGTAGCTAGTATAGGTCACAGAGGGAAAGATGGAAAACTAAGAGAACAGAGCTGGAATAAATGGCTACCTCACCGTTTTGAAAACTATAGGGCGGTGCCTGTGGCTCAAAGGAGTAGGACACCAGCCCCATATGCCGGAGGTGGTGGGTTCAAACCCAGCCCCGGCCAAAAACTGCAAAAAAAAAAAAAAAAAAATTGACCTGGATTTCTACCTATCTCCTTAAACCAAATTCAATTATAGGTAAATGAAATATTTGAATGTAAAATTAAAAAATACATATGGTGTCTTAAAAGAGTTCCCAAGGAAGTGTAAATACCTGTTACCTGGCTGGTAACCCATCAGCTTCTCTAACCTTGGTATGCTTATTAGGCTATTTTAACCAGTAAAACATATGGGCAAAATGGTGCTCTCAAGGGGATGGGACATGATATGGGTCAGTTTTGAGGGGAGTGAGGTTTCCAGCATGAAGCATTTCTAGAGAAGAATGAGCCCAGACGGGACCTCTCCACTCCTCGTCCATTGCACACATGAATGAAGGGCAGGCAGGCCTGGGACTTTCTACTGACTTGTTAGGGGGATAAAGTTAAGCAAAGAGAGGGTGCAAATGGGAGTGATGGAAGGTCCTGATGATAAAATGCACCCATTTCAAAATTTAGACTAGAGGCAAGTATAGCTAGGGCAGACTGGAATCCCTTCCTATGTGAGAACAGAGAAGGAAGCTGGGGACCATCCAACCACACGCAGGCTACTGGGACTCCTATGGTCATCTCTGCGCCACCCACCTCCCAGGGGGCCTCACCTGCTTGGGCTTCTTCAGGATGCTGCCTCGGAAGCCATGGAAGATGTAGATGACTCCTCTGTGGTTGTCCTCCAGAGGGGCTCCCACCACCACGTCATTGTAGGAATCTTGATTGAGGTCTCGAACTGAGGCAATGGAGGCCCCAAATCGGGCATTCTGGTAACTGTGGGAATCCTCCAGCGTTCCATTGTAAACACAGCGGTTCTGCAAAACCAGGGCCAGGAAAGGCTCAGGGGAACTCGGCTAGTGCTTTCGTGGTCTTGACTCCCTCTGCCTGCTCCACTCCACTTTCCCAGAATCTCTTTTCTTACTGCATGAGCCCAGTGACAGGGGAGGATGCCATTGTCCTCTGGCCTGGCCCCAGCAGGGGGACACTGGACTCTTAGCAACCCATTTTCCTCACAGTTGCACATGTCAGAACAGTTCAGCTGCCCCTGAGATGCTGCCTGGCCCCCCGGTCAGCCGTACCTGTCTCAGGTGATAGACGTACACCTTGCCTCGCTCACGGCCCTCACTGAAGTACATGGGTGCACCCACCAGCAGGACGTCAGTCACACCGTCGCCATCAATGTCCATTGAGGTGATCTCGCTCCCAAAGTAAGAGCCTATCTGCGGCACACGACGGGAAAGGGGAGTCGGCTGGCTGCCCACCTTGCACAGCTGAGAGCCCTGGCCTTGGCCATGGAGGGAGGCCAAGGTCATCCTTTGCCTCCAAAGTTTTGGTGAACAAAGGCCATCTCCTATGCCCTCCCTTTCTCTCCCTCTCTGGAGTGGACACACTGTTCTGTTTGCCCTTCTTCCTTTCCTTCCTTCCCCTTCTGTTGCTCATCCCTTCCCCCGCTCCTCTTTCTTTCCATGATTTAACTTTAGTGATGTCCATTTGTTATGTTTGTAAGTGATACAATGGCAAAAATAAGGAAAATATTTAAAAAATAAAGAAGAAAACAAGGTACCCACAGTCTCAACATCCAAATATAATTGCCATTCATGGTTTAGTGTTTTTTCTTCTAGTTTTTTTTGCAGTTTTTGGCTAGGGCTGAGTTTGAATTCACCACCTCTGGTATATGGGGCTGGTGCCCTACTCCTTGGAGCCACAGGCGCTGTCCTCTTCTAGTCTTTTTTTTCCTGAGTTGTGTTGCCTGTGTGTATGTATGTGCATTCTTATTTTTACAACTTGGGATCATATTACCTATACAGTTTACATACTAATTTTTTTTTTTTTTTGAGACAGAGCCTCAAGCTGTCCCCCTGGGTAGAGTGCTGTGGCATCACAGCTCACAGCAACCTCCAGCTCCTGGGCTCAAGCGAGTCTCCTGCCTCAGCCTCCCGAGTAGCTGGGACCACAGGTGCCCGCCACAACGCCTGGCTGTTTTTTGGTTGCAGCTGTCATTGTTGTTTGGCGGGCCCAGGCTGGATTCGAACCCACCACCTTAGGTGTACGTGGCTGGCGCCTTAGCCACTTGAGCCACAGGCGCCAAGCCTACATAATAATTTTTTAATAAAACATTGTATTGCAAGCATTTCTCCATGATGTATGGTTTTTACTACAATATAGTCACTGGTGAGTCCACGATACTCCAAATTACTCATGTATCAGAATATATTTAATCCATCCTCTATGAGCTTGTTTTCAATTTTTAACATTAGAAACGACTCTGGGATTAGTGTCTTGGATGGTGAATTATGATCTCTTTCAGTGCCTGTGGACTTGCTGTGTTTCTCTTCTGCCTAGGGTGTAGTGGGTGCCCCACTTTGGTGACAGCACCACTCACCCCCTGACCAGAAAACTGAGGGTCCTTCCTGGCTCTACCCTTCATTTCCTTCACCCAAAACCCCATGGACCAGCTCTGCCCTGTAGATGTCAATACCACCTCCCCCACCCCCCTTCTTTGTCTTCCCTCAGCTTCCTCCTAGCCTCAGGCTGGCCCCTCCAGCTCCCCCCACCCACAGCAGCCACAGTGGCCTCTAATTGCTGACTGTGCTGTCACTTTGCCTTAGGAATAAAGTCTAAACTCTCCCGTATGACCCTGCTAGACCAACCTCAGGGGTTGGGGGAACAGAGGCTGAGGAGGGAGGTTTGGCTGTACTCCTGCCAAATCCAGTTTTTTCTCTTCTTCAAAAGCCCCAGCTCCTGGCGGGGTTCTGGACTTCTCCTGCACAAGCTTTTTTCCTGCCTGCACCTCCATTCCCTCTGCCCTCCCCAGATGATGCCCTGCCATCCCTCGGGTCTCTGCTGAAGTGTTACTTCATGTTACAAGTGACACTGTCCCTAATTCCCCCACTGCACTCCCTGCAATGGGTGCCCCCTCATGTGCCCTCTGACCCCCACTCCTCCCACCACCCTCTGGGCCTCACCAGGGTGGGCATTGGGCCCTGTGTTCCCTTGGGGCATGGATCCTGTGTCTGGCACACAGAAAGTACTTAATTAATGTGTTTTGGATCCCTGGGTTGCTTAGGAAAGAAGGCGCCACCCTTTCCATGGGCAGCCCCGGTGAGATGCTATAGTGCACAGCCTTAGGAGAGCGCATGTGAGCCCCACACTCTTAGGAGAGATGGTCTTCCTCACTTCACAGGGAAGGAGGTGAAACTCAGAGAATGGGAGTTGCTTGCCCAAGGTCAGAAGGCTGGTCTCGGGGAGCTGGTTGGAACTCAGATCTGACTCCCTTGCCCATACATGGCTCACCCTCCCATGGCCCTCTCTTGGCTCAGGGTATTTTCAGAAGAAATCTATTGGAAAGTATTAGAAGCTTTTATCTAAGGAGAAAGATAAAAAGAAAGCAGAAGAGAGAAAAGTGAAATAATAAGGAGAGGGCGGGCAGAGGGAAGAGATGTGCCTACATAGAGTAATTAAGAGGCAGACGGAGAGCAAGTCAGGGAGCAGGGAGGGAGACATTTGTCTAAATATGTGGCCTTAGCTATGTGGGTCACTGCAATTTGGAATCCACTTAATTTAGCTGCCTTCAGCTCTGCGGTTTCTCGTTCGGATGTTGGAGGCAGAACTGAGCAGGAAAAATGTCATAAATTCATCAGCAAATTCCCTCCAGCTCTCAAGGTCTAGCCTTCGATTCCTGAGAGAGTTGGCCCTGGGGGAAATGTGGGGGGGGGGGCAGGGCCGAGGTTGAGAGCCCAGCGCCATGAGACAGGAGGAGGAATGGCAGCCCTTAGCATTCTGCAGTAAGAGGGATGTAGGCTGGCCACAGGGAGGAGCAGGTTGTCACGGTGACAGGACAAGGGCAGGAGGTGATGCAGGGGCAGGGCTGTTCCCAGGCTCAGGAGAGCCAAAGGGAGCTGGAAACAACAGGGAGGGGCCCACATAGCGTTCAGCTCAGACCCAGGGCCATGGACGCTGTTAGTCGGGAGGAGCTAAGGCCTGGTTTGGGGGACACTGGGGGGTTAGGAGGTGGCATAATGCCAGAAAGCCCTATCAAGGGGTTTGACCTGGCCACAAATGTGCAATATAATCCAAAAAGAGCCACGTTGCTTCCCTGGGCCCCAGGTCTCCTTGGCCTGATTTCACCACCAATGACTTCTCACAGCTTTCCAATTGCATTCATCACAATCCGACGTGAGACTCTTAGCAGTGCAGTCTGCTTGCCAGCTATATCCCAGAGGGGCAGTGGCTTCCCATTCTGCATCATCACCAGGAAAAGTGGAGATGTTAGCACCCTGGTGTCCCCTGGGGCCTTCTGTAGGTGGATGCACAACTCCTGCCCATGCCTTCAGGACGCCTAGCAGCACTGGCCTGCCTGTGTTCCCGCCCTTTCCGTTTGTCCGACCCGCCTGCCCCTCCTTACCTGCTCGCCCCGCAGAGCCTGGTGGATGGTGAGGCTCCTGTTGTTGTGCATGGTGAACAGGATGACTTTGCCCGTGTGGTTGAACCGCGGGGCTCCAGCCACGTACACCCGCCCCTGCCTGGAGGACACGACCGATGTGACTGTGTACCCTGCCACAGGAGGAAACAGGCTGGTCTCTGGTGCTGTGTCCTCAGCAGGTCTTGCCAGGGCCCGGCTGGTGGCTCAGCTGTGCCGGAGGGTGGGCCAGAGATAGGGGTAGGTGCAGGGCTGGCTGGGTAGGTGCCTGGGAGAGGCAGGACCCAGGAAAGGGGTGTGGAGGGTGGGGAAGCCTCACTGCACCCCACCTCATGCTGGAGAAAATAAAGGAAGCCAGGTGGGGTCGCTAAAAGACATTACTGACTTGAAATGTTCATGTCTGCCCTTTGCCCACTCACGAGCAAGGCAGAGCAGGGAGCAAGGAGCTGGACGAACTAGAGCCACACTTCATTTTATGTGGACAGGCTTTGTGTGTCCCTACCAATCTCCTCTCTCTGGGACCAATCGGCATTGCGTCAGTTACCCCCACCTCCTGCTGAGTTGCTCACTGATGGCTAGAGGGTGAGCTGCCGAGGAGGAAGGAATTACTCCGCTGGGGCTGGGGTATTCACATTAGTCTTAGGGATCCTCACAGCCCCAAAGCTTGGCAGACTCAAAGAAGGAAGCTCCAGGCTCCTTTCCGTCCCACACAAACAGGGCAAATGAGAAAGTCGAGGAAACCAGGGGCTCTTTTGAAACGGCTACCGATCTGCTTTCCTATATGGTGTGCCTGACCCGTGTGGGTCTTGAGTCTCCCGGGAGATGAATGGCAGCACCCTCGACCAGTCTCCTGAAAGTGGGGCCCCAGCTGGTGTGGCAAGCCCACGGCACCCCAGAGTCTCGGTTTCTGCCCAATAATCTTGGATGCTGGATCCCAGATTTTAGATGGGTGTTGGGCCTTGTTGGCAGTTCCAGGGCTATTTCTGGGGGACAGATGTCCCTTTCTGCTGTGAGCATGTGTCATTTCATGTGTGCACATGAGTGTGTGTGGTGCATATGACGCACACGTGTGTGCAGCCCCTGTCACTCAGGTCCGGCCGGCCACTTCCAGAATGGCTGCAGGATATGCCCAGGCGTGTGGGGAGCACAGGGTGGCCCATCCTGGTTCCAGACATGTTTTGACTCTTGGCAGTGTGTTCTGGGAAGTGGGGCTTGGTAGGTTGGTAAGGCCAGGACCTTGCACTGGTCTGGTTAACATGGCCCTTTATTTAGAGCGACCATCAACATACAGAGGTGGGGTGAGATTTGCCTCGTGGTGTGGAGCAAAAATTTCTTCCAAGCTGCACCCTTGGTGGTACTATTGAAAATATCCTCAGTTGGCCGTGGGCTTTTAGGCCTTCTCAGAAGGAGGGACACTGTCCGGCTTGGCAGCAGCTCTCAAAGCTCATAGAGCTTCCTGCTTCCTAGCCATCTGTTATCTGTGCCTTCCATTCCCAGGTGGCCCTGGGACATTCTGAAGCTGGGCTGACCTCCCCAGGGCCTGATGAAGGATGGAGCAGAGCCCTGGCCAGAAATCCTCACGGCTTCCTCAGTGTGGAGCTGAGGGCCAGGCCTTCCCATTTCCTCCCCCAGAGGGAGGAGTCTTCCAGCAGAGACCTCTGCCCTACCAGTAAACTCAGACACTGCCCTCCCTGGATGAGTCCCAGAGGGAGAAGGAGGAGAGAAGGCACCCTGGGGACCCCTCAAGGAGGCGACTGTGGTTAAGGCAGGACAGCTGGGTCTCATGAGTGTCCTTGAGCCTGACTCCACCCTGCCAGGGTTTCTGGGAGGAGAAGCAGGCTGCCTGTCCTGGGCAGGCGGGATTCATCCTGCTGTGCCCTCACTCAGATACCTCCAATTGCTCCTTATTGCCAACAGGAAAAAGCTCAAACCCCCCAGCTTGGCATCTGAGGCCTCCTGCTGCTCCAGCCCTAATGTGCCTTCCCCTCTCTGTGCCTACTCTGCCCCTGCGCTCCAACTGTTAACAGTCTAGTTCTCAGGTCCTGAACTGCCGGCCACTTCCCATGCCTCCCTCCTTTGCTCGGCCCTTCTTGACTTATTCAAAACTTCCCTGTCTCTGAGGCCCAGTGCAGGCTCTGAGCCCCAGAGTGTGCCAGCCTGCTGGCCACAGCCACCCATATCACTTCCCTCTTTCACTTGGAGTTAACCCATGGAGCCCTGGGACATTGCTGATGTGATCTCTCTTCCAGCTTGTGCCATGTGACACCTGTGCCTCACACCCCCCTTCCTTGGTTTCCTCACTTTCAGTGCAGGGCTGGGCACAATAGAACACAGTCGGCTCCAGGTAAAGGGGTGGTGGCCTTTGTGCTTCTGATGTTGTTCCCAGGAGCATTTGCCAAGTGAGGACTCCCTTATCTGTGTTGTCATCTGAGTCCTTACCTCACTGTGTTATCATCATCTATGCACATGTCTCTGACCCCACCAGCCGGAAGGTGGCTTGGGGGGCAGGGGCTGTTGTGGCATCTGAGGCCTCCTGTTGCTCCAGCCCTAATGTGCCTTCCCCTCTCTGTGGCATCTGCAGCTTGGAGCAACAGAAGGCCTCAGATGCCTCACTGTTGTGCTCTGAGACCTCAACCACAGGCACTCGTCACACAGTCCAGATTTAGCACCTTGTTGATTAAATGGAACCCAGGTCCTGGGGCCAGGTGCTATTGGGAAATTTCTAGGGATCTATGCCTCTGAATTTTCCAGGATAGTCCCAATCCCAGCACGTTGTCCTATTGTCAGCAGAGAATCTCAAAGTTGGGGTTGGAAATGGTAACCACAGTGTGGGCAGTGTGTGGCTGGCAGGATGTGTGGCTGAAGGGGTGAGGAACAAAGTTGGGGATGGGACGAAGTGCTTGTCACATCCTGGGCATGGAGCTGGGTGTGGTAGATGCCAGGCTGGAGAGGAAATGGCCTCTGCTCTTCAGGGCTGGTGCACACAGTCCCCTCGACAAGTGGTTGGTGGGGGGGCTCTGCAGACTCTGGGGTCCCTCCTTGCCTATGACCCAGAAGCCACCCCTCCACTGGGCTCTTACCCAGGTATGCACCGTGGTTCTTGAGCTCCTCGGGAAACTCCTTCAGGTAGGACTCGCGGTACGGAATAACCTTCCCGCCACTTGTTTCCTTCAGCACAGCTCCGTTCCAGTCATAGGCACCAACAGCTCCCAGCAGAATCCCATCCTGGAATTGGGCAGGGGGCACACCTCAGCTCCTGTTCCTGCTGGCCCCTTGCTGGGAGCCACACCAGGTCCTCTGACCAGTGAAATATCTGCCAGCCACCCTGGGCACCTTTTCCTGGGATCATTATCAAGCAACCTGATTTCCAGCCAGGGCTCTTGGCTTTTGAGTGAGCCAAGGAGACGAGCTTAGCCTATCCCATCTTCAGCACAGAATGGGTTAAGCTGATCCCTAGGACAACAATTTAGTAAAACAGGAATGTTCTAGAAACAAACTCCCAATCCCGAGCCAAACCTCCATTCCTCCTTGGGCTTCAAAACCCTCTAAAAACTCTTTGGTCACCATCTGCTCCTACGCTCCTTCCAGCTCCGGCCCTGCCCTTCACGCCTTCGATATTCCCTTGGGGGTCTGAGTAAATCCTGTGGGAAATCTGGATTTACCTTTTTCTTTTGTCAGGAAACATTCTTTGAGGTCTACTTTGTGCCAGGTGCTTACTTGGCTCTGGGGATATTGTTCCTGCCCTCACAGAGCTCAAAGATACTGAGCAAATACTCAAACACACATGTGGTTGCGAACTGTGATAAATGCAATCAGGGAAACCACAGTGAGCTTTAATTTTGATTGGGAGAGGGGTAAGGGAGAGTGTTTTGAGGAACTGATGTTTACCCAGACACCTGAAAGCTGGGAGGAGTAGCAGGGAAGGGCCAGGAACAGCCTGTGCAAAGGCCCTAAGGCTGGAGGGAGTCCAGAGCCTTTGCTTTCAAGGAACTGCTTTCAAGGAACTTTGGTGTCACTGGAGCACTGAGGAAGAGTGGGGCAGAGAGGCTGGACCGGTAAGCCAGGGCCACACCCTGAGGACAGCAGTTTGTTTTTTAGGAGGGTGTTGGCTGCAATGCTTGGGGGGAATTTCCATGTGCTGACCCCATGGCCATTTCCTGAGGACTGGGTCCACTCACTCTGGGGTGCCCTTGCACCCCACCCCCCGTCTTAGATAATCAAATGACTAGTGGGGACAGGGAAACAAACACTAAACACTTGGAAGAGGCAATAAGAATTACCAGGGACAGTGAGGGGCCCAGGGAAGGTGATGGAAGCAGGGAAGGGTCATGTTTCTGGGTTGCCTTGGTGATCATGGGGGTAGGGGCAGATTGTCTGTATGGCAGCTTTGGGCTTTTAAAGCTGGTAAAGTCACCTCTCTTCCACTGAGCCCTTCTTGAACCTGGCTGGCTGGCTGGGTTGGAGGTTCCCCACCACTTTAAAGAGTAAAGTTGATCTTATCAAAGGCTTAAGGAATCCTAACCCTCTTAAGGTAGACCTGCCTGTTCAGACAGAATGTTTTTCCAACTATAAATAAGCTGGTCTTGGGAGAGCCGACTGCTTGGTCATGGTTAAGGCTACTTTCTAATTAGCCTTCTTCCTCTAAATCTGTTTGTGCCTCAGCCTAGGAGGCTCTGACAGTCTGCCAGGGGCAGGATTGGAGCCAGGGACTCAGACATTCACGGTCCCCAAAGTCACCTCCAACATTGGTTGCATGTGGGGTGTGCTCCATTCTTTCTGGGGCACTTTGTCATGTTGGGCTCAGAAATGCTCTGTGACACCAGAAGGATCATAACTGCTCTCAACAAATCAGCACCCGAGGTTCAGAGAGGGGAAGGGACTTTCCCAGGGTCACACAGCAAGTCAGAGGAATGGTTGGGACTTGGACTGGGGAGCGGGGTTGGGCAGAGAAGAAAATAGCCATCACTTTCCCAAACCCCAGTAAAGATCCTGCTTGGGGTTTTCCACCTGGACCCTCCCCTGGGAAGGGTGCACTTTTCTTCCTTTCTTCCCTCCTTCTCTACCTGCTGAATCAGAGTTGGTCAGCAGACCAGCCTCGTCTTTGTTTCATGGAGAGAGCTTTGAAGATGAATTTTTGGCTTTGCAGATGACAGGGAGGTCCTGTGAGGCTTTGAGAAGGTCTGGGATTCACTGGGGAGCCCCCTCGCGCTGACTCTCCACCTGGGGTGTTGAGGAGAGGTTGGGAATTTCTTTGTCTGGATCTGACAGCTAGGGGCTGAGTGGTCACTCACAGCCTCCCACCTATGCCACTTTGCCCCTGGGAGCAGCGGCAGCCTTGGGCCCTCAGTGGGTGGCCCCTTTCCACAGAGTGGGTTTGTTGGGGTCAGAGGACACCTCCCTGAGCACAGGGAGACTGTATGGAGTGGGCAAGTCGAGGCACCAAAGCAAACCTCAGAATGCCACAAACTTCTCAGTGGGAGAAGACCAGCCATTTTGAGTTTGGAAAAAATCTGGAAGGGTGGGGCAAAAAAAAAAAAAAAGGGCTAAAACCCCGACAGCAGAAGCCAGGCATGTGGGTCCAGCTGGGGAACAAACAATGGGGCATTCTGAGCAAAGCTGCATCCCCAGCTCCGCAGCCCTGGCACTGGCTCCCTGAGTTACGGTCTCCTTTCCTGTGGGACCACCTGAGCTCCCATCAGATGTTACTAAGGTGTGCCTGGATGGCGTGACATGGACGGCCCTTCCCACAGGCTGACTTTCCTGTGCTCTGTGCAGACATGAGGTTGCAGGTTTGGTAGCTTTAAGAAGGTCTGAGGCCAATTCTGTGTCCTCCCCTAGGACTCCACTGACTGGAGTGCACGCGGCACTCACCCACCCTCAGATCCTGCCAGCTCAGCTCTTAGCCGCCCACCCTCTGACCTGGCCTCTGCACCAGCCTGCTGAATGCTTACTCGGTGTGTGACCCTATCTCCCAAAGCTCTGTGTACTGGCCAGTCCGTGTCCTAAGCCAGGGTTAGGCTGCAGCCCTGGCACTGGAGGAGGCATGGCCTTGGGCAGCAGGTCTCAACCGGGGGTAGTTTTGCCTCCCAGGTGATGTTTGGCAAGGCCTACAGAGATGTCTGGTTGTTACAGCTGGGGGTAGGGGTGGGGATGCTGCCCGCACCTGCTGGGTAGAGCCCAGGGATGCTGCTAGACGTGCTGCAATGCACGGAACAGCCTCACCACAAAGGGGTATCCAGCCCCAGATGTTATCAGGGCCGAGGTGGAGAATCCCTGGCCTAGTGGTTACAGCATTACAGCATGGACTCTAGGGATAGACATTTTGGGGTTCCATTTCCTGCTCCCAAATTTTTAGCTGTGCGACCTTGGGCAAGCTTCTCTCTCTCTCTCTCTCTCTCTCGCTTAGCCTCAGATTCCTCAGCTGTAAAATTATGTTAATTCTTTTTTAATTCTTAGCACAGTGTTTGGCAGCCAGTGGGTACTTGGTACATAGTAGCTGTTCTCATTAGTGAATTCATCTATAAAGCCTCTCCTAGGAAAGCCAGCATCGGAAGAACCGGATCTCACAGTCAAGGGCGTCATTTTGGTAGCATCTGAGAATTGCTCTGATGGAGTCAAGGGCAGCCAATTTTGGGAGTCCCGGGATTAAGTGACCTGCAGAGCAAGGGGTGAGCGCCTAGTGGGTTAGGGAAGGATCTTAGGAAAACCTTACTAGATTTATTAGTAAGTCTCAGAAGGAACACTTCCAGTTCCATGTCTCAAGATTCAATTTCACAAATATTTTTCAGATATCTACTCAAAGACTGAAGTTCAGAGAGGTTAAATGATTTGTCTGAGGCCACACAACCAGGCAGGGCTTTCCTCTTGCCCAGCGGTAAGGCAGTTAGGATACCAGAGGCCAGCATTTTTTCCTTCCAGCTCTTCTTGGCTTTTTCTAGGCAAGACTGTGAAGCCGGGGGAGCTAGCTATTGGTGGGCCTGTGGGCTGGTGGGATGGGAGACCCCTACAGGGCACGGAGACTGTCCTCCTCCAGATTCCCATCATAGTGACTATAGAGGGGGTGAGGTTCTGTGCCCAGGAGCCCCTCCAAAGGCACACACAACATTTGCAGGGTGGATTATGCTTTCACCGGGTGCCCAAATTCTGTCCTTAGAAGCCTTGTTTCAATAAGCTTAAAATGGAGCTGAGCAAGTAATGAATGAATGGCCAGAAGGTTTAGGTGGGGTGTGGGCAGGAAAGGCCCTTAGCCTTTCTGTGGAGAGGAGGCCCTCTCCATGTGGGAAGCCAAAGGCTGGGGTGGGGGCAGGGGACACCTTGCACTGACTGCTCATTCCAGATCAGAGGGATAGTTGTCAGGGGTCCTGGGAAAGAGACCCAGGAGTGGAGTGTGGGGTACCAGGGCCCATCTTGAGGACGTGGCTTAGGAGGACCCAAATGAACCAGAAATGATTCCTGACACTAGGAGTCAACTTGTAAGCCAGAAGGCCTTAGTTACCATGTCCTGGATCTCTGGGGAGAGGGCTAGGGGATGGCCTTGACTGCCTATCCATGCTGGCAGGTGGAGGAGTCCATTTTTTAGGGATATGGTGGTTCAGGAGGGGGTTACAGCTTTCAAGATCAACCCCTCAGTTTGCCATTATGGATCAGTCTCTTCCTTCCTTCCTTCCTTCCTTCCTTCCTTCCTTCCTTCCTTCCTTCCTTCCTTCCTTCCTTCCTTCCTTCCTCCCTTTCTTCCTTTCTTTCTTTCCTT
>NW_003852406.1:20804753-20891510 GCF_000181295.1 Otolemur garnettii
TCCTTCCTTCCTTCCTCCCTTTCTTCCTTTCTTTCTTTCCTTCCCTCTTTCCTTTCTTTCTTTTCTTTCTTTCCTTCCCTCCTTTCTCAGCTTGCTCTGTTGCCCTGGCTAGAGTGCCAGGGTGTCATCACAGCTCACTGCAACCTCAAACTCTCAGACTCAAGCAATCTTCTTGCTTCAGTCTCCTGATGAGTTGGGATTAAAGGTGTCCACCACCACACCCAGCTAATTTTTCTATTTTTTTTGTAGAAACAGGGTCTCATTCTTGCTCAGGCTGGCCTTGAATGCCTAACCTCAAGCAATCCACCCACCTCAGCCTCCCAGAGTGCTAGGATTACAATCATAACCCACCATACCAAGCCTGCATTTTTGATTAAATCAGATATATAAAACTAGTTCAAATGCAAAACTCTTCGGGAAGATTACATCTTTAAAGGCTAAGAACCTTAGATAATAGTGAGGGCTTTCCCTTTACTTCTCAGAAGGGCCCGGGAAGGGTGGTGGCTGATGAGGCAGGAGGGTAGATGGAGCAGCTCATTTGGAATCTAAGAGGCTCCCTGACCTTGGTCTGCTGTAAAACTGAACTGGGCACATGTCCTGTAGGATCACCAGGTGCAGGGTAAAAACAGACCTCACATTCTTAGATGAAAGAAAGAAGTGATCTCTTCCCATCTTGCGTGAGTCACCAAGGTTTTTGTGTAAACAAGACCTACCCTAATAAAGCTGCTTCCTTCTGTAAACCTTTGGAGTTGGAGCAGATATATGAACTCCAGACGTGTGGGAGGAGCTTCTCAGCAGCTTGTCACCCAGGGCATTCATTCGTCATTCACAGGCTTCCTAGGCTTCCACCAGCTGCTCCTCAGGGCCCATGGGAATCACAGACTCTTAGCGTCTATTCCCCCTTGGAGGTAAGGATCCTTTCTATAAGTTTTCTGGTAGGATCATGTAGCTCCTGCTTGATCACCCGGCTTGGCAGGGAGTTCACCACTTCAGCAGGCAGCCTGCATTACGAGAGCCACTCCAGCTTTCTTTGCATTTATTTCCAAATGCTAATGGAACTATTGGCTTAAAAATCCATTCTAAAGTTTGACCAGAGATCTATATCCAGCTTTCCTGATAGTAATTTTTGGAGTATTCTCTTTCTCCTTCCTATTATCTGAGTCAAGACTAGTTTCCAGCTCCCTGGGTTTTCCCAGTGGCTCTGACCTTCTGCTCCCAGCCTTGTGGCCTGGGCCTTGGACTCTGTGCATGTCATGTCTCAGGGTCTCCTCTCTACCCTGGGCTCTGGTCCCTCCTTTCTCTTGTCAGTTTTACTCTTGCTAATTCAAAGACTGGTTTCCTCACTAGATAAGCTGGCAGCAAACCAGGATATGAGGAGGCCTTTCTTCTGCTGTTGGAGAACATTCTACTAGGCCCCTCCCTGGGGCTAGAGACTTATTTCTTCTCCCATAACTGAACTGGCCCAGGGACACTTTAGCTCCTCAGCACGTGTCCAGCAGCAGCTGTGTGGGGCCATTAGTGGCACGCTTCTGTTAGAGAGTACTCCCGTGGGCTCGTCTGGGACCCACTCAGGGAAAAGCTGAAGGTCTGGACCTGCTGTCCCCAACCCCCAAAGAAGTCTGACTGACCTTGAGAGCCGAGGAGCTGGACCCCGGGGGACAGGATCGCTGTGGCCAATCATGATAGCATCAGTGGTCTGGCACTGACAGACCTGTGTGCTCTCAAATAGCCACCCAATGGCCGGTTACAGAACAAAACAGCCCTCCGTCACCGCATCATTTCTTTGGATTTGGAAAGTTTTGTTTGTTTTTAATATTAAAGCATCTCAGATTCAAATGTCATCACTGTCTCAAAGTCCTATCCGATGAACATGTGAGGGGTGATAGAAAAACCAGTGTGTGTGGGAAGCGGCAACCTGGTTCTTGACTAGGGGAGCAAAGAAACTGTCAAACGCACGTTGGATGGGGCTAGATGGGGCTCTGGGCTCCCCACTCTGGAAACTGGGGACGCCAGTGGTCCCTCAAGGGCCTTGGTCGACACAATGAGCTGCTTAGACCATTTTCAAAGCTCAACTCAAGCTTTGCTGATCCCTGAAGCCCATCTGACTGTCCCCTTCTCTGCAGGTTCCTCCCCGGACATACACAGATTGTAGTTTTAGAAGTAGGAGAGTAAACTGATTATTGAGGAGTCTTTTTCCCCCAACTAGGCTGTGAACTGCTGTCAGCACAAATGTTACCTTAGTGTCTATCCACAGGTACAGAGCCTGACACATGGGAAGATGCTCAAAAAAATGGTTATAGAACAGACAAAGGAAATACTGGGACATTCAGTTTTTCTTACTGTCCCGACATCAGGGCTGGCCTGTGGTCTGTGCCTAGATTTCTCCCAGACTGTGCATCCCTGCTGTCCTGCTCACCGTTGCCCATGGCTGTCGAGCCTCTGTTTTCCAGGGTCCCACCTCAGAGCCACCCTCTTCCCAGATTCTTCCCAATCACCCCCTCCCCAGCCAAGGCTTTCCTTCTGTGACACTCTGGTCACATGCAGTCTTGGTTAGTATTACGTGTGGACCTGTATGCTCCACTCACATCAAGCAGGGGCCTTCACAGAGGCTCTACAGCTGGGGGGGCCTCCAGAAGCTGCACATTTTTACCCAGGAGGCATATACAGCTTCCTTCATCCTCCTCGCAAAGCTAAGCACTGCTCTTGAGATTGCAGGTTGACTCCTGGTGGCAAGAATTGTTTCCAGGTCTTTTTGGAACTACAGTTGCATTTGACAAATGCTTGTTGGATTTAATTGTATTGCATTTCCTAGTTGTGTTTTCTATTCAACTCTGATCACAGAGTCTAGAGACCTGGGCTGATCCTGCCAGAGCACATGACTTGCTGCCTGCCCTCATGCGAATGGATGCTATCGCCTCTCTGCGCCCAGGCTCTTTACCCTAAGACTGTGAGCTCCTTACGGGCAGGGCTCCCACCTCTGATTCTTTCAGGACCCAGCACAGGGAGGGCACTGAAAAGACAGCAGATCCAAGTGCTGAAAGCAGGGTTACCATCACCACCCGCTGACCTTGCAGGGCTGTTCTGAGAGTGAAATGAGGTGCAGGAATCTCCTGGAAAAGTTTAAACTGCTGTGCATATGTAATAGGGCTGTTAGCCAGGCATGGTAGCAGTTTATAAATTATTCCTGTAATCCTAGCACTCTGGGATGCCAAGGATTGCCTGAGCTTAGGAGGCCCAGACCAGTCTGAGCAACAGCAAGACCCTGTCTCAACTAAAAATAGGAAAACTAGCCAGGGGTGGTGGCGGGTGCCTATAGTCTCAGTTACTCGGAGGCTGAGGCAAGAGGATCTCGGAGCCCAAGAGTTTGAGGTTGCTGTGAGCTATGATGCCACAGCACTCTACCCCAGGGTGACAGAGTGAGACTGTCTCAAAACAACAACAAAACCTCAAAAAACAAAAAACAAAAAAATGAAGCTATCATCATGATAGGGCAGTTCCATCATCTTGCTGTATTTAAGAGCTGTCCAGATGCTGCTCAGAAAGCTCTGAGCGTGAGTGGGGTTTCTGTCCATCTGCCTGCATGTGTGGTAGGTTATGTGCCCCTCTGAACTCCCAAGTTTGGGGTTTCTAACTCAGACCCACTGGGATGCCTGCTCTTGCTCTCTCACAAAGGAGGTTTCACTTCAGCAGATCTAACCCTTTCACGATTCAATTTCCTTATCTGTAAATGGGGAACAAGGAATCCTGCCCTACCCACCTCACAGAGAGATAGGAGGATCCAGTGGGATGGTGGAAGGGATGTAGAACTAGGATGGACTCAGAGGCCTTGCCTGGCAGATTAGGACGCATAAGTACATGCCGAGGTACCAGGCCAGGCAGAGCACACACCCACACTCCTGGGACACCCACATCCCTGAAGCACACCCATAGGAGCACCTGCTAATACTGACACATACAGTTAGTATGTTTCCCTGCGTGGAACTTTACAGTTTTATAAACAAGGAAGGATTTTACAGTTTATAAAGTATTTTCACAGGCATCAGTTCTCTGTCCCTCTGGCAAGACTATGAGGTTTCAGCCTGATTCTATGAGTCAGCACCAGGTGAAGCACACGGAAGGTTAGGGACATGGAACCCCAGATACCATGTACAGTTGTGACATGACACACCCTTCACTGGGCAAGCCAGGCCCCTCTGGACCTGTGCTATCTGACACAGAGTCTGCAAAGGGAAGGGGACCATGGGGGCCACTTGCCAGAGCATAGCTGGGACATCTGGACACTCTCCCAACATTGGTACAGGGATGTGCCCCCTGCTGTGTTGTGCCCAGGGCTGTGGTGCTATCAGGGGCACGTGCCCTTGGTTTTTCCACCCTAACTAGTTTTTGCACAGGGCTCTGTAGACTAAATGGGGCCCTTGGTCCTACAGGGGAGATGCCCCATCAGCACCCCATACAGTGGGATTCACCAAGCACCTTCCAGGTACGAATGTGGGTTTGCTATTGTAGTTCACCCGAAGAGGGCTTATAAAGACAGTATAAATAAATGGAAACCCTTGAACAAAGGAGGCAGAGAGATCCCAAGAAAGAGAGAAAGCAGGGCTAAGACCTAGCCTCTGTGAGAGGTGGTGTGGCAGACCTGGAGAGCTAGGCAGGGTAAGAGTACACACAGGACACAGAGGGAGCTGCCTTCAAACTCGTACCTCTACCACGTGCGAGGAGAAGCCTGTCTGTGACATCTCCAGTCCAAAGGAGGTTTCGTTCTTGTTGGTGCCTACAGCAGAGGGACAGAAAAATGATGTTACTTCGTGCCTGGTTTCTGGATGCCAGACAGACCTGCAGCTTGACCCATGGCTCCTGTTTCCCAGGGCATCAACAGAAGGTGGAGGGCTCACTGTTGAGGGGGTGCTGAGGCTGAGGCCAGTGGCGCATTAGCCTCGTCTGACCTCAGCACCCCGTGCAGTTAGGGGTGCAAAGTGCCTTCCAGGTGCTCACGCAGGATCATTACTAGCAGCCAACTCACTTCTGATATAATGCATATATACTATAAGAAAAAGTGCGTGGAAATAAATAGTATACATTTTGGGCAGGAAATAGGACTTCCCTCTTTGTTCATTCCTTTTATTCTCCAGATTTGGCTCCAGATGCCTCTGGATGGCTCCCAGACATCAAGTCAACCCTCACAGGGAGACTTGTCACCCCCCCCAGATTTGCATAAGAAATCCCATGTGCGCTGAAAGCCTCTTCCCACAGAGAGGTTCCCTGAACGCATCCTTGGAATGGATGCTCTCAGCACCCAAGGTGACTGTTTTAAGGAGAAATACACTGATTGGGGTGTTTAGGCTCTGCTGTGGGTGTCAGAGCTCGTGTTCATATTTTGTGTTTATCTCCCCTTGCTTACAAGAAACTCTTTTGTCTTTTTTAAATTTTTTTGAGACAGAGTTTTACTATGTCGCCCTGGGTAGAGTGCCATGGTGTTACAGCTCACAGCAACCTCAAACTCTTGGGCTCAAGTAATTCTCTTGCCTCAGCCTCCCCTCTAGCTGGGACTACAGCCAATGCCCAGCTATTTTTTGGTTGTAGTTGTCACTATTGTTTGGCAGGCCTGGGCTGGATTCGAACCTGCCAGCTCCGGTGTATGTGGCTGGTGTTTTTGTCTCTTTCCAATGCACTGCAGACTCCTCAGGCTCTGAGATGCTGCTTCTGTTTTTTTTTTTTTTTTCATAATCCTCCCATGTACAGAAAGCCTGATATTGGAAAGGCCCTCTATAATAATATATAGTGTGGACACAATCTATGCAAATAAAAATGGAGTTTACATCATAAGCAGAGATGCCCTCTGAAGGAAACCTGCAAAAAAAGAAATGCTTTCGGTGGAGTGGGAGTCGAAGGTTTCAGACTATGGAGTCAGGCCCAGCTGGGTTCCAACAAGGGTTGCCAGACAAAATATAATCAAATTTGAATTTCAGACCATGAATAATTTTTCAGTGGAAGTCTGCCACATATATTGTATTTTATGTTTGCTAAATCTGGCAACCCTAGTTCAAAGCTTACCACCTTCCTAAGCTGTGAAAGCTTTGTCAGGTCACTCCTTGGAGTTTCAGTTTCCTCAGTGGTAGCATAAGAATATCAGCAAAATGATCTTTCGGGGAGTTATGCATAAAGCACACAGACCCACACCCAAGGGGAGTAACACCCAATCGTTGGCATTTATTATTAACAGAAGACTCATGCTAAACCATTCCAATCTGTGGGATTAGATTTTAATCTATGACGTTTACCTGAGGCAAGCTCAAGAGAGCAGAGAGCGGACCCCCTCTCAGCATGTATTACTCACCTTCCAGGCTGAAGATCCTGTCCCCCAGGGCATCGACAATGTCCTTCAGGGCCGCCTCATCAGTGACATTGAAGAAGTGCTTGTCATCGGGGTCGCTGGCGATGTATTTGATTTCATTTAGAAACGTTTCTGGATTGATCCCCCTGCGGTTATAGTAGCCCAGGACCTGCCAGGGAACAGGGGCAGGAACAACAAACCAGACCATGGCAGAGACGTCTGCACACACCTACACAGTCCCTGACCCCAGGGGTTCCCGGGGAGCTGGAGCCAGGACTGTTTTTGGTACCTCATGTTCCTTGAGGTATTACTGCATTTTCAAACAGACTCTTTTAGAGGCAAGACAAGGCCCCCATGCCAAGCTAAGGTTGGGGGGGTGGTGGGGAAATTTGGGGGTGTTTTTAGTTTTCTGAGGTTACAGAACCTTCTAGGCTGTGGAGGGGAACACATACCCCCAAACCCCACAACTCATGTGGTTAGTCTTGAGCACTGCCGAAAGAATATTCTCAACTGGTTCTTTAGAAGAGAATGAAATGAGGGGTCTATTTGTAGGCCAGTACACCTGTTATGTTGGCTGGAAAACACCCTCTTGGAGCCCCCAGGGGTCTGATGGCGCAGTCTCTAAGGGGCAGCCCACAGCCCTGGGGCGGGGGCGGGACTTACAGCCACGGCATATCTGGTCACATTGTCCCGCTCGCTCTGCTGGATCACCTTCTCCAGGTCGGGGCTGTCATGGGACTCCCCATCTGTGATGACGATCATCACCTTCTTGGCTCCTTTCCTTCCACCCTTCTGGAAAGCTTCTGATCTGGAACCCAAACATAGGGGCAGGGTCATAAGAAGGAAGTGGACAGACGCTCCAGAGAAGGAGTGTTAACACTCCATAAGGAGCATTAGGGGCAACCCTACCACTCCTCCAGAGGGTCAGCCGCAGACACTAGGGTTGAGTTCTCCTTGGGCCACCCAACAGGTGTTAGGACCTTCTACCAAAGAAGTTACTGGATTGAGATGACCCAGCTACTCTTTCTCCAGCTGCCCAGATGGGTCTTGGATCTGTTTTCTTTAAAAAGTGACTTTAAAAAGTCCCTTTGGAGTCCTGATCTTGTTCTGGCAGACCAAAGGGAGGATGTGGACCTGGGAGAGAAGTTCAGGGGCAGACGGTGACCAGAAGCTAAGCCACTGGTTCAAAACCCAGATGCACATTAGAACTCTTGCGGGGAGTTTTCAGCAAATATTGGCCAGGCACCATGGCTCGTGCCTATAGTCCCAGCACTCTGCAGGGCTGAGGCAGGAGGATCACCTGAGGCCAGGAGTTGAAGACCAGCTAGGAAACATAGCGAGACTCCATCCCTACCAAAAATTTAAAAATTCGCTGGTTGTGGTGGTACATGCCTGCAGTCCCAGCTAGTCAGGAGGTAGAGGCAGGAGATTGCTTGAGCCCAGGAATTTGAGGTTACACTGCACTCTAGCTTGGGCAACAGAGCAAGACCCTATCTCCAAAAAAAGAAAAAAAAATTGATGCCTAGGCCCCACCTTGACCTATGAAATCAGAATCAAATCCCTCTGGGGAGGAATGAGGAGAATGGCCTAGGTGTCAGAATTTTTCAGAAGTTCTAGCGAGCATTCAGAGTTGAAAACCACTTTCCCGAGAATCACTAAAAAGGTGATGTGCCAGGGTGACTAACATCCAAACTAACTCACAAAATACATGCGACAGAACCTGACAGAATTCAGACATTCAGACTTTTCCCACGAAGGCGACTTTGATTGTATTTTGGGAAACATTAAATATCATATTCCATTAAAAATATTTCTCTTGGGTGGCACCTGTGGCTGAGTGAGTAGGGCGCCGGCCCCATATATCGGAGGTGGTGGATTCAAACCCTTGGACCTGGCCAAAAAAAATTTAAAATTCTCTCTCTCACTTTTTATCTTGTTTTTCAGTGTCTGAAGCATGAGCCTGGCCTACCTGTTGGGCAATCCAGACAGGGGATAGCAGGGTTGGTGCCCTGGCCCTTGACATGGCAGGGAGGCTCTTGCAGCTGGCCACTGGTCTGCAAAATGTGAAAAACCACCGCAGGCACTGGCTTTTGCTGCCTCTGTGGCCAAAACTCCTTTAGAACATGAGGTTCTGAGAAGCAGCGCCATGGTCTCACCCTAGAGTCTGGCCCAGGGAGTAGAAATTTCCCATAAAGATTTAAAAATAAATGTTACTCTTAGATTTCTCTTCTCCTCGCACCTGGGCTGGCCTTAGTAATTGCTCGACCAATAGAATGTGGCAGGAATCATATTCTGGGACTTTAAAGCCAGGTCATAGGTGGTCTCTCAGTTCCTACTTGGGTCTTTTGGGAAGCTCCCTCTCATAACCCCATTGCCATGCTGTGAAGAAGCCAAGCCCCATGGCCATGTGTGGGTGCTCAGCTTATCAGCCCCAGCTGAGCCCCCAGGCAATAGCCAGCAACAACTGCCAGGCATGTGAGCCATGTCAGCCCAATGGAACCTTCTGATGGTAGCAGCCCCATCTGACTCCAGACTGCAACCCCATGAGAGAACTCAAGAGAGAACCAAGGAGCTGAGCCCAGCCAACCCCCAGAACTTTGAAGAATTAAGACATTACTTTTTCAAGGTACCAAATGCTGTGTAATTTGTAACACAGCAATAGATAACTAGAACAGTATCTGTGTTTTTCTTTTCATTACCGAGCAAATTCGATGCCAAATGCTGTCCGGGTCTCTGTGCCTCCTCTCTGCTCAATGTGGCTGGCGGCTTCCACCACATCTTTTACAGACCTGTAGTCATTGAGGTGAAACTCATGCACCACATCTTCTCCGTACTGAACGACTCCAACCTGTGGGACAGAGAGGAGAGGGCAGCAGAACATCGTGACTCCCTGAAGCTTAGATCTTTGGTGGTAAAGACCTCCGGGAACTGTCTGTCTACCTGTGATGATTTGGGAGTGAGGAGGGCTGAGGACCTTCCCAAGGCAGTGGCTGCAGCTGAAGGGAAGGGGGCACACAAAGTTCCAGGAATGAATGGAAGGCTTGGTGGGACAAATTGGGGTGCACACGGAGAAAGGAGACTTTGTGATTTGAAGAGAAGCCCAACAATTTACATTTCTTTCTCAGAAAGACAAAAGTTGAGCATAGAATCAAATCTAAGATATTAGGACCAGTGTAGGTGGAAGACCATGAATCTGAGGTTCCTTAAGATTTGGAGAAAAGAGGCTCTTTTATAGCCGAGATTGATAAAATGTTGGCCTTATTGAAGACCTATAGTAAGAAGAGAACAATGAAACATCACTGTAGGATGGGCCCACAGGGTTTGTTAAGTGCGAATGCCCTTCTAATGCTGGACTCTCACCTGGCAGTGGTTCTCAACCTTCCTAATGCCACGATGTATTTTCACTGTTACAAAGGGGTCGTGACCCACAGGTTGAGAACCTCTGCCCTAGAGGATGGTCTTCTCCTGGTGGGGAACTTGTTCCTTCAGAATGTTCACTCCTTGTTTAACTGCTCTAATTGTTATAAATCACTTCCTAGATTCATTGGAAATCTGCCACCTTGTAACTTCTATTCATTGGTCCTTCTTTAGCCAAAATAACAGGGAATAAGTCTACTCCACACTTTATCCAGGCAGCATTTCAAACAGGAGCTGGCAGCTCTCACCTCCTCCCCCACTGTCTTCTCTCCTGATTCTCTCTATGTCTTGCCAACAGGGCTCAAGTTTTCACCCAAACCTTTCTTCTCTCTCCCGGCTGGTTATAGTCTTCATAGGTGGTGTCTCCTCCAGAAGACAGAGTTTGACCCATGAAACGGGCCTCCCCTAAACTGTCTTTTGATGTGCTCACCAGAGGTGAGTGTCCTGGGCTGCAGACCCTGATGCTAGCTGCCCTCCTACACCTCCTTAGTGTGTGCAAACATGGTCCCTCACACCCCAAGGCAGCATCTGGCATAAGTTTGGGTGCCCAATTCACAGGAGGAAAGAGCCCCAAAGACACTCACCTGGATCTGGCCTGGGCCGATGTAAAACTTCTTCAGGATGTTGATGAGGAAGTGCTGAACTTCCACCCATGGGTAGATGCTGTTGGAGCCATCCAGGACGATGATGATGTCCATGTAGGTTTGACACCCTGGGAAGTGGGGTCATGGTCATAGCTACCCAATGAGCCAGTGTCTGCCAGTCTCTGATTCTCCAAACAGTTGTCCAAAGGATGACAGAAGAATGACTTTGCTACATGTGGGTCATTCCCTGGGCTGGGGAGCTGTGCCTGGGCTGGACATTCATTTGGGCAACAAGAATGAGAAGTCCTGGAGTTCCTGGCTCTGTTCCACCCTTCTGCTGGCTGGTTAAGCAAACCTTCAAGTAAGCCTGAGCCCCTCTGGTTCTAAGCAGGGACTGACCCGACTGCTGCTGATTGGTCAGTGCTCCTGAGGCAGCCAGCACTGTCCAAATCAGTGTGTGCTGATCATTTGCTTTACTGCAATGGGGAGGCTGGCCTTTACCCCTTTCAACCTGAATTAATGGAATCCCCTTTTTAGGAGGCAGATATAATGTCATGGCTAGGAATGTAGAATCTGGACTGGCCCCTGGCTTTGCCACTTGCTAGTCGTGTGGCCCGGGGCCACTCTTAGAACCTCTCAGCTTTCGTTTTCTCTACTAGGTACAGTGATAGTTGACAGTTGCCAGGAAGAATGAGGGAGAAGATGCTTTAGAGGGATGAGCACAAAGTAAGTGCTCAATAAACCTGAGCGGATCCTATTCTCCACTTTTATTATGCAAACCGCCAAGTTAATGAGGCAATGACATCGTCAGGTTGCGCTCTCATGCCTTTATCTCTGCCTCTGAACAGAAAGATTTTTATATTCTGTAATATGTATTCCCAATTAAAAGGAATGCTAAAAATCAACAAAGTAGTCATAAAGCATTGGTGCCATAAAAAAATTTTAAAAACCCCACCTGTTTTAAAATCTAAGTAATTTGTTTCTGTTTGCCAGTGGTTCAAGTTATCTTGAACTATTGCATACAACTGTACGTCTGGGCATTTGCTTCTTTTTACTTGAGAATTTTCATACTGTTATAAAATCTACTTTACAACAATGCTGCAGGAGCCTTTTGTGTGTTAGCCATTCCAGTAATTCTTGAATCTCGAAGGGGTGGTATATTGAAGCTAGGGCTCACCAGACAGAGAAAGGCCAGATGGCTTTGACCCAGGTGTCTGCTGCGGGTCTTGTGTTTAATAGAGCATTTTAGAATGCATGGGTGACTTAGCCATTCAGACACTCTGTGTCCCACTTGTATGCTGTGTCTAGCATGTGATGATGACCTGACACTTCTGGTGTGACGGGGCCTGATAGATTTGTCCTTTTCCAGTTGGGTTGAGCTCAACACATGTGGCCTGAGGACTGGCTATGGGCTGCAGCTCTGCATGGTGGAGGTGGCTGCAGGGGTGACTGAGACAGAAACTTCTTGATTTGGAGGAATTTATGACCCAGCATAGGGACAAGGTTTCTTTTATTATAAGCCAGTTATACTACTAGAATGCATCTATTATTGGTGATTTCTTTCTCATAATTTCAATTTTTTCCTTTTAAGACATTGAAAAGAAACTGGCTTTAGGTCTGTGGTTGTTAAACATGGCCAGACACCCCAACCCCTTGGGGAGCTGACACACACACACACACACACACACACACACACGGTGCACGCACACACATGAATTAGGACCCACACGGGGGTGCCCTGAAATCTGTGTTTGATAAGCTGCAGGGCAATGCTGCCGCCAGCCAGGTGGGGAGGCCTGCACAACAGATTTAGGGATACCAGGATGGTCACATCTTGGCCTGGAAAGAGTAGCAGCTCTATCTAGGAGTGGTGGCAGCCGCTAGTGGACCCCTTACGTGCCCTGACCCCAGCCTCCTCCTCTGCCCCAGCACTGACTTTCCTGCTGCCATTTTGCATGAATGGAATCCATACCTCCCTGTCCCTAAAAGGACGTCTCTCCTGCCCCTGCTGGACAGACGCTCCTGCCCAGTGCCATCTTCCTTCCTCTGATGGGGCCTGATTGTTTGGAGAGAGAGAGGCTGTCTGTTTGGAGGGAGGCGAGCCAGAGGTGCTAATCCCCTCGCCCTCCATAAAACAGGCAGCAGCTGCTTGGGTGATGGTATTTAGCAAAGAGGAAACAATGAGGCTCAGAGCCAGAAGTCTGGGCTTGCAGGAGGCATGGTCTGAGCATTATTCCCCAAGCTTTCTTGGCAGTGGGGGCGTGAGTGGGAGGTTTTGTGCTCCACGAGGCTCTGGCAAGCTGGACAGAGCTCGCTGGCACCCAGGAGTGCTGGCTATCACCAAGTGAGTCTCTGCTGTCCTCAGCCCTCCACCTTCAGAGCTACTGCAACATCAGGGCTGTCATCCCGTTGTTGTCTAGGGGAACAATGTTCCCACAGCTGTGCAGCGCAAGACTTGCTTGTCGCACGTGGTGACCAGCCTGGCAACCCCTTCCATACTCAGGGTTTTTCAGTGATTGGCCCCACCACGTTAGCTCATTTGCTCCCTGCCATAACTCTGGCAGGCCAGGATGACTCCCACAGAGGCCCACAGAGGCCCACAGAGGCCCACAGAGACGAGATGATTCCTCTCTGGTTGCGCAGATAGCTGGGACAGGGTAGGGCTACTTCCTAGTCCCAGGAAAGCCAAGGTCATAGCCCCGAGCTTCTCTGGACTGTTCACTGCTCAGCCCAAGGATGCAGATTGGAAGCCACTTACTTTGCAGAGCTGGGGCCACAGTCTTAGAGAACCTGAAGTTGGAGTTGACTCTGGAGCACATCCCTGTGGTGTAGTAGGAGCTCCCACACTCGTGCGACCAGAGGGGGCTGCAGGCCTATGAAGCACAGTGCAGACCCCGGTCAGTGAGGGGGCCTCCAAGAGGGGCCCGGTCCCATGGCCTGAACCCCAGCTCCAACCTCCATGACCCAAGGCAGATGTCCTATCTGATATCCCCAGGGGTCGAGGATGTTCTCTGAGTCTACCTGAACTCTCTCTTGCTGCAATATGTAATAGTTCCCTTTGTTTCAGATGTGATGGAGCAAAACCAGTCTTGGAGTTCTCTCTTATTGTTTATTCAAGGCCCCATTATCCATCCCATCATTTAGGGTGCGTCACCCTCCCTGCCCACCCCACTCACCACACAGGATCTGGAGAAGCCTTTTCACTCATGAGAGTGCACCCTTTAAGGGTCACTAGAATAATTCCTCCTTTTAAACTGGTCACCTGAAGGTCTTTATGGGCAAATTTCCAGGACTGGGTCTCAATAACATGCTGTGGCTCTTAGAGGGAAAAAGTGTCTCTGTTCTTTCTGTGAAAATTGCTACCCCAAACACTGACATCAGCCTCTTTGGAGGACTAAGTGATGAGCTCCTCTCAGCCAGGATCACTAAAAATGAAAACCCAGCTCCAGGTCTCCGGTATTGCCCTGCTGTCAGGAAACCCAGGGCTAAATTCCATGCTATAATTTATTTTGGTTTAGGGGAGTGATTCTTCTATTTGAAATCCCTTTCTTTAATTAGCTTTATTATTATTTTTTTACCCAGATCTTAAAGGCTATGTTTTATCCATGTCATTTGTTGAAGCTGTTATAAATTATTTTTGGAATTAGGGGGAAGATAAAGAATAAATGGGTGGATGGTTAAATAAAGAGATGATGGATTCATGGATAGATGAATGGATGATGGATGGAAGGTGGATGAATGATAGATGGAAGGATGATAGATGGATGATGGATGGGTGACTGATAGATGGATAGATGATGGGTGGGTAGAGAGATGATGGATAGATGGAAGGATGATGGATAGATAGTTGGACAAATGATAGATGGATGATGGATGAATGATAGATGGAAGGATGATGGATGGATGATGATGGA
Source organism: Otolemur garnettii (assembly GCF_000181295.1). Taxonomy (NCBI): domain Eukaryota; kingdom Metazoa; phylum Chordata; class Mammalia; order Primates; family Galagidae; genus Otolemur; species Otolemur garnettii. The sequence goes on from NW_003852406.1 coordinate 20,819,000, forward strand.
TGAATGACAGATGGAAGGATGATGGATGGATGATGATGGCTGGATGATAGATGGAAGGATGATGGATGGATGATGATGGAGGAATGATAGATGGAAGGATGATGGATAGATGCAAGAAGAGATGTATGGGAGGAGGGATGATAAGTGAGTGGATTGATATATAGATGGATGGGTAGATGAATGAATGGATGGATAGAAGAATGGAGAGATGGATCATTGGTATGAATATAGACCGATGAGTGAATCTATGAATAGGTGATGAATACTAAATCAGGGACTTAACCTACCCACCGAGGGCCCCAGTGATTGTATCCCACTATTCTCTCAGGCCTTCATATCACCTTGCCAAGTAGGTGAAATCAAGTTAGTAGGAATGTAACAAGTTGCCTGAGAAGGAAAGGGGAATAGAGACAAAGCCCCCAATGGCCATATGTGTGGATGGGGCCGGGGGCCCTGTGGGGCAGGGTCTCTGTTTACTATGGAATCCCCATGCCCGGCATTGGCTTAGTACATTCTAGGTGCTCAGAAAGTGTTGTTTAAATAAATGAAACTTTCTACCACTTCAGCTCATATACTCTCTTTCTTTTTTCTTTGCAGTTTTTGGCCAGGGCTGGGTTTGAACTCACCACTTCCGGCTTATGGGGCCGGTGCCCTACTCCTTTGAGCCACAGGCGCTGCCCCTCTTTTCTCTTTCTTTCTTGCTAAGACCTGCCTCTTTTTGAAAAACAAAACAGAAACTCCCTCCCAGCTCTCTTCATCTTGTCCTGGATAGCCCGGATGGCCTGTGGCTCTATATCCCTTCCCTCAGTCGCAGCAATTTGCTCATTTATGTTTTCGTATCTATGACTTCCCTTCCAAGTGTTCTTAGGGTGTGAGGTGCAGCCTGTTTTGACCTGGAGCAGAGACTCAGTCTCTGCCCCAGGAAACTAGCTTCCCAAGGGAAGAGACGGGTCCCCTGTAAGGCTGTCTTTGTTTATTCCTATTCCTTTCCCTGTTCTCCCCTCCCCCAGGGTATCCACTCAATCCTTTTTCCTGCCTGGACAGTCTCCTGCAACACACTCCAGGCCCAGCTGCCCAGCATGGTGTAAGGAGGAGCTGGAGGAGGACGGGGTTCTGCTGCCAGGTTGGTGGAGTGGGGACAAACGGGTGTGGGGTGCACAGGAGCATGTGCCACGGGACAGCTGCCTTGCCCCCCACTCCTCCTGAGCTCAGGCAGCAGCTGGTGGTGCTTACCAAGAAGCTGCTGTCCTTGGGGTTGGTGGCGAGGCTCAGCCCAAGACGCATGTTGTCCTTCCGCTCTGACACATTGGACAGGGTGACCCTTCCTAGGTGAGGGAGAAGCTCAGTCTGCAACCACATCCTGCCCACCCTGTGCCCATAGCCTGCTGCTGTCACTGGTCAGCCGAGGTACCTGTGGGCAGGGTCAGTGCCAGGCAGAGTCTGCCCCAATTTGCCCCGACCCCAGGGCCCCTGGCTCTCCTGCACTTTGGGATAGCCCATCAGGGTTTACTAAGGCCTTCCCCAGACCTGGCTCATTACTTCCTCACAACTCCCTGTGAGAAGAGGAAACTCAGTCTCAGAGAGGCCAAGCAAGCTGTCCGAGGTCACACAGTAAGCACACAGCAGAGCTTTCCATCTTCTGGTCCAGTGTTTTCCTCCAGCCATCTGACTGGGTCCCGACATCCTCCTGTGCCCGCACCCTGTCCCTAAACATGCCGTGGTGCCCCGCCCAGGCTGGCTCCCTCTGTGCAGTGTCCCCTCTGCACTCCCCTCCAAGCCGATGCCCATCAAAACTGACCAGTCCCAGGTCCTACTCTTGCAGTGCCCACTTCTCTGCTTGTCCGACAACTGCCATGTGACAACTGAGAAGACTTTCTCTCACAGGCAGCCATAGCCAACTTCACAAGAGCCTTCTAGAGGTGCACAGCCTTGCCTGGGAACCTCGCACTGTAGTTGGCTGCCAAGAGAGGTGTCCTGGACAGGGTTATCAGCTGTGTCAGCAGAAGGCTGGCTCTGATAAAAATCTACACCAGGTTAGGTTTTACTAGATTATTCCATAAGCCTCTGAAGGAAAGGAAATGAGCTCAAAGTCCCCGGAAGTGTGCTGGGACGCATATGGGAGGGGTGGTGGGGATGCTGGGGGAAGAGGGTTGGCTTCTCATTAAGATATAGAGTGTGTCGGGGTGGGGCCTGTGGTTCAGTGAGTAGGGTGCCAGCCACATATACGGAGGGTGGCGGGTTCAAACCTGGCCCTGGCCAAACTGCAACAACAACAACAACAACAACAACAACAACAACAACAGCCAGGTATTATGGCAGGCGCCTGTGATCCCAGCTCCTCGGGAGACTGAGGCAGGAGAATCGCCTAAGCCCAAGAGGTTGCTGTGAGCTGTGACGCTACTGCATTCTATTGAGGGCAGCAGAGTGAGACTCTGTCTTTAAAAAAAAAAGATGGAGAGTGTCAGCCGCAGCCTGCTGTGAGGACCACGCTTACCAGGAGGAGCAATTTGTAAGAGGGTTGGGAGGCCTGACCAAGAGGGGCTTGCATTCTTCTTTCTAGGTGCCTAGAAGTGTGAGGCTCTGCCCGGCCTCTGGGCCCAGCTCTACAAGGCCTGCTGGCGGGGCAGGGCACTAAGGGCTGGGTGTCCATCAGAGCCCAGCTTGTTGGACAGGCGACTATTCTGTGGGCTGGCGGATGAGGGCAGATGTGGTTTTTGTCTTTTCCTGTTTGTCCTCCTTAGTTTTCAGGAAGGCTCCTTTGGAAATCTATCCCTCTTGGCTGTGCTAAGTGACTGTTTTCTGTTTCGTCCACCTGAACATGCCGGAGAGAAAGTAACAGAAGCTCTGGGGTTTCTAAGGTGACTTATCACCTGCAGAGTGCTGTGTGCACCTGCCCTCTCAGGCCCCTCATGGTCCTGGCAGGCCCTGGTGACACTGTTGCCATTTATAACTGAGCGAATAGAAACGTAGAAAGGGTTAGTGGCTTTCACAAAGTCAATTGCTGATAAATAAAAGATCTGGGACTTTAATCAGACTATCTGACGTTTTGTTCTGAGTTCTATGTTTTTCTCTGTCTGATGGCATCATGGGCCAGTGGGAACCAGGGGAAGCTCTGAGCTCGACTGGGCAATCTCTGCCTCTTGCCAGTCAGGAGAATCCTGCCTTCTATTTTCCCTTCTCCTTCCTACCTCTCTCCTGAGACTGAAGTCCTGGCTAGAGGCAGAGGGGCCTGGTAGAAAAGACCCCTGCACTGGAGTCGGATGGACTCAGGCTCACGTCCCGCTTTGCCCTGTCCCTCCAAGAACTGGAGACACTGATGCCGTCTCAGCGGTTCTCAGCCCCCACACAGGGCCTGGCTTCCAGAACCACATCACCTCCCCTAGCCTCAGCCCCTCAGTTAAAACCCGGACTCCATCCCAGTGTAAGGAGCACAGACCCGGGTAGCCTCTTTCCCAGTGAGGTGTAGATGATAGACACCCCCTCCGCTGCCCTGGAGAGGGAGGAGCGAGCGTTCCTGGCACTGTGCGGCTCAGCGCCTGGAAAGGCTATAGGAAAACCCAGGACTCAGGTTTCCCAGCCTTGTGTTTTCCACTGTGGGGATGAACTGACAGATGTTCTTTCTGCCATGTGTTTTCTTAGTGGGAGGGAGAGCACCACCCCTCAAATGGAGGGTAATTTTCCTCTGTCCCAACTCCCTTCGCTACCCACTGCCTCCTGGGCTCATGCCCCAGCTTGGAAGTGTTTGCCAGGCTCTGAAGGCTTTATGTCTCCTCCTCCCTCTAGAAGGAAATGGGGTCCATTAGGAAGCCAGAGCAACAGGGAAAACTGAATCTGGCTCATGTGTCCACGTCCCTACCTGGACCATGAGCTTTTCTCAATAGCCTGGGCCTGAGCACAGTGCCCACCTCTCTCCCTGCCCCTGGCTCCCTCTGCCCAGCCACATGGCCTTTCTTATATTTGCCAGCAGAGCAAACTCCATTTCTACCTCAGGGCCTTTGCACATGCTTTTCCTCTGTCTGGCATGTTCTGCCCCCACCTTACTCCTTCTTACTATCAGGCGTTTACTCAAATGTCACTTGCTCAGAGAAGCCTTCCCTGACCACCTTGCTAACATAGACCCCCGCCCCCAGCCACCCCGGCCTCTTATCACAGTGCCCCGGTGCATTGCACAGCGTTTATTCCTACCTGGGATGATCTGCTTCCTAATTTGTCTACTTGACTATTGTCCTCTCTTGGCTGGGCCCCTGGACCCTTTGTTTCTTACTGTATCCCCCAATAACTGGTATAGTGCTTGGGGGACAAATCAGACTGGAAATTGATTCTAGGGTTGTTGAGCCTGTCCCCTCTGCTTTACACATGAGCAAACTGAGGCTCAGAGAGAGGGTGTGGGCTCCCTGTGGACACACAGCAAAGAAACGCTGCAGCTGGAGGGGAGTCGCAGCTGGGCCTGTCCTGGAAGCCTGTGCTCTCAGGGGGTGATGATAGGGAGCCATAAGCCACCCACCAGGCTCCCGCTTCCCTCGGACTGTTTCCTCACCGAAGTCTGGGACCCAGCTGTGCTGGGTTTGAACTCCCCAGCCCTGGCGTTGATGCAGATGTGGACAGCAGGAGCCTCCACATGTGACAGAGAGCTGGCTGTCCTGGTGGTCCTGGGGATCAGAGTTTTGGGGCTTTCTCCTGAATCCCAGCCTTTCATCCCTGGCTTGTCTCCTAAACTTCTGCCATCTCTCCTCAGCAGGCTCCCACTGCCCTGCCCATCCCCCATCTTCCCAGGGAGTCCTGCCCCTGCTCTTTCCTGGGAGAGAGGAGGCCCAGGGTCCTGGCCCTGGGGAAGGCCTGAAATGGAAGCTTTTCAGCACAAATGAAGAGCAGAGCAATGGCCCAGCAGCCTTCTGACCTTTAGGACAGGGGAAGTGCTTTAGAGGACTGGTGCGCACGCACACCCACCCACTCAGACACACGTGTGCACACATAGACACTAGGAAATTTTGCAAGGGCATGGAGGCTGGGTGCTGCTCATGCTGTCTCTCCTGCTTCTGCTCCAGAACACGCCTGGAAACTGTGCAGTGAGGAGCAAACTTCATTTCAGAGGGCCGTGCTGTGCTCTGGTTAAAGGGAGCCGCAGGCTGCCTGGTTTGGAATCTTGGCTCTACTCCTTGTAAGCTGGTGACTCTGCACAGGTCCCCTCACCTCCATGTGCTGTCATTTCCCATGTGTTTGATGGTTAAATCTCATATGGGTACTGCAGGGATTAAAGAGTGGAAGCATTCCGGGCACACAGTGAACATTACCTGTGATACGTGAATGTTAGCTTTTACTATTTCAAAATCAGAAAGAAGACAGGACATACTTCTCTCCTGCGGGAGTGAAAACCCTGAGTTGAAGGGTATGGATGACTGAGGTATTGGAGGGCTAGGTTTAAATGCTGGAGGCCCCAACAAGCTGTGTGACTACTAGAAAGTTGCTTCCTGCCTCTGGCCTCAGCTCCTCATCTATAAAGCATGGGAGCGATATCAGTCGGGTCACCTCACCATGGGGCGGCTGGGAGAGCCAGTGTGCCTGTGGACACAGATGTGCATGAGGGCCTGCCTTGTTCTGAACCAGCAGCCCACGTTACCCAGGTTGAGTTTGGTGCAGTTTCCATCCATCACCGGACACTTGTACACGTCTCCCGTCTTCTGGTGGCCATTGGTTTCCAGCGGGGCACCCACGACCAGCCTGGAAGGAAGAGAAGACAAGCAAAGACGCTGGGGGAGGTGCTCCTTGCTGACAGAGGGTGGAACCTGGGGGCAGTGTTGAGGGGAAGAGCGTGGGCAGGGCGGGAGGGAGCCCCAGAGGAAGTCGTGGAGGAGCAGCTGCATGCTGACCCTTGGGTTTGGACCTCTGTCCCCCTGCGGGAGGGATGCTGTGCTTTTAGCAGGAAGTCACTGTGGCCCATTCCAAGCCCTTGCCAGGATCTGGAGAAACAGAGATGATGATCACATGGATCTGCAGCAATTGGGATGGAGGCAGAGGAGGAAGTGATGCTTGAGCTGGGTCTTAACAAATGAATGTGACTTTGGCAAACGGTGGGACAGGGTCAATGGAAGTCATTCTGGCCGAGAATGATGTTTTTAGAGCCACAGAGTGTTGGGCATCTGTCATTTTCTGCAGGGTTCTCTTTCCTCATCTTATATGGAAGGGAGCTTTTCAGCTGGTGACCCAGGTGGGCTACTAAGTCTTTGCTCAGGGTGGACAGGGTAGTAGGTGGGCTGAAGAGTGACAGGGCAGCCACACAGCTGGGGCTCCTGCCTTAAGCTTGTGCCTTTGTGACCTAATTTGGAAAAAGAGTCTTTGCAGATGTCATTAAGTTAAGGATCTCCAGTTGAGAACATCCTGGGTTATCTGGGCAGGGCCTAAGTCCAATAGCAAGTGTCTGTATGAGTGACACACAGAGGGGAGACAGGGAAAGAGAAGGCCATGTGAAGGCAAAGGGAGAGGAGTGAGTGATGCCGCCACAAGCAATAGGACACCTGGAGCCACCTGCACCTGGGAGAATCAAGGAAGGTTCTCCCCTAGGGCCTTCAGGGTGCAGACCTGCTGCCATTTTGATTTGGGACTTCTGTCCTCTAGAGCTGAGAGAGAATACATGTACATTTCTGTTACTTTAAGCCATCCAGTTGGTGATAGTTCATGATAGCAGCCCCAGGGCACTCACACACCTTGGTGACGCACATACATATTTCAGGGGCACATGAGGAGCCACTTATTCCTGGACTGCCAACCATGGTGGCAGTGCCCTGGAGGAAAGCCTGTGACCCTTGAGGCCAGGGAGAATCCTGCCTCAGACTGGAGGCCCAGGTGCTCTCCTTAGGGTTCCCACGGGCCCCTCTTCTTCTCTGACCCAGAGGGGCCCGGGATGCTGTCCAGAGTGAGGCCCTTCAGAGCCCACCTGCCCGCTGGGTCTACGCAGAATGCTCTGTCACTTCTGGGGCCCTCTTGGCCCGTCAGAACCAGCTCAGCTCTCTGCTCAGGCTATAAGCTACTAGTGTGGCTCAAGAACGGTTCCTTCCTGGGAAGAGTGGTACTGTGATGGGAGGGGCACCCCAGCCCACCACAGCCCCAGAAGCCTCCAGATTCCCAAGGAATTGAAAATAGATGATGGTGGAATCTATTCCACAGGGCACAGGGGCAGTGAGACTTTCTGGAGCCCTTCACACCCTCCTCTTCCAGCAGCTTCCCCCTGCCTGGCCACATAGCACAAAGGAGAAGCTGCCGCTCGTGTTCTGACTTAAGATGGCTGCGAGGTTCAGGCTACGTGGGACTTAAGTGGCTTCTTGTGGTCAAACGCTCCCCTACCCTGGCCCCTGCCCACCTCAGTGCTGTCAGGAAGGAAAGCCAGGTCTGAAGTGGGAGCAAACAGACCTCTGTTTGAAATTAAGTGTCTGTGAAATAAGAGCTGAGGTTTCTCCCCTGGGGAGCCAGATAATGACAGATTCTAAATATATTCCCTTATTAAGCATGCCTAATTTTGACTGGCAGGAATTAATTGGATCTATAAAATCTGTTTGTCTAGACAAGGTGATTTTTGGCTTCTTAACTCTAAAAGTGATGGTGTGGTCAAGGTCACTCCATTCTTTCTAACAGAGAAAGAGAGAGGGAGAGGGAGAGAGAAAGGTCAGTAAGGGAAGCTTAGGCTCTGAGCTTGCTTTTCCAGCTGCTCCGGTTTTCAAGGTCAACCTGATGTGTGACCAAACCTTCCAAAGGGCTGTGTTCTCTCCTGGGCACCACTGCTAGATGGTGGGTGCTTTCTGGGAAGGGTACTTTCAAGGGGCACCTCACAGGGTGTCTCTGGAAGGAGTCAGGCACAACACATTCTAGATCTGAAAAACCATGGCCATTTTCTGGAACAGCTAGTGCCATGTGTCTTCCAGAAAACACCCATCAGCCCCACAAGAGCAACTCCTCACAACTCTTCCTATTCTATAGAGTGGACTTATGAGGTCCCATCACCCTACTTGGAGGGGCTAGGTCCTCATGCTGGTTCTGCTATCAGCTTCCTGTGTGGCCTTGAGAAGTCATTTAACTTTCCAGACCTTGTTTTTTTTTGCTTTGAAATGGGGCTAAAGTTTCCTGCAGTGCCTAGCTCCCAGGGTCACTGTGGGAAGTGACAGGAGTTAAAGGGCATGGAGAAATAGAAGGGGCTGTGTCTAGGGAAGTTATGCACAAAGAGTGATGGCTTCCTAGAAGTTATGTGTTCCCAACAGTGACCAAGATGGGCAATCTGGCAGTAAATTTACCAGGTTGCAGTGACCCCAAATTTGCGACAAGACTGGGCTTTGTCCTGTTCAAAGAACAAGGGCCACTCCCTACATCTCATCTCCATTCTCTCAGACGCGGTTTCTCTGGGGGTGCTCACCACCTCATGAGGTAAGTGCTGAGGGCTTACTGTTCCCAGCTGCAGATGAGGACCCAAGAGGGCAGCTGACCCCAGCATTCTCCTGAGACAGCTTCCCCTGTGTTGCCCGAAATGTTTCTTTAATATGAAGGGAGGGCCTGGGTCAGCCCTTCTCTCCACTTTCGAGTCTGGGCATTACGTGCGCCTGTCGGGCTTGAGGTTTTGAGGATATGATTCAGTCTCAGTTTGAGGGGATAACTGCCGAAGTGCAGGGAAAATGTTCACGTCACCACCGAGACCAGCCAAATTGTTCCTGGGGTCTGGCACCCCTGCCACCCCTTGCGGCCTCAGCCTTCTATAGCTGTCTGCAGCCTAGGGGCCTGTTGTGGCTCTCGGGGGCTGGATACTCTATACCTTCTGGCATGGGCACCCAGTGGCAGGGCAAACCCAAAGGTCGTGGTGAGCATCGGGCTGTTTCCACGGGCTGCATGCAGTGAGTCACTGGCTGCGGGCTCCCGGCATTCTTCCCCTGCAGGCGCGGGGAGCAGGGCTTCGGCCGATGGGACAATCGGTAGCAGATGTTCCAGCCATAGCCCCGGAGGACTCCTGCTCTGGTGACTACCCTCTAAGAAGGGCCTTGCCGAGGGAGGACGCTCCCTGAGGAGATGGCCACCTGAGGAAGGGTGCTGGGCTCTTCAGCTCTGGGAAGGACATAGGCTAAGAGAAGTGGCCCCTGGGTCTTGGGATCTCCTACCTGATCCCCTACTTTGCACCCTCTCCAACAAGGACCTATGGGAACTCGTCCTGAATTCTGTTTATCCTTAGTGCCATCCTTTCAGGCAGTTTTGGTCTCCAAACTTTTAAAATTGTGATCTATCAGAGAGAAATGATGTGTATTGTGTAAATTTATATGTAAATGACACCAGCGTAAACCAATTCGTATATTAAACATAAGTGCTCCTGTTTTTTCAGATAAAATATAAGCCTAATAGGACACGAATCATTTTTTTTTCTGTAACACCCAGCCTACCCCCCTGCCCCCATGGTATGCCCATCCTGTACTGGAGAATGTCCCTTTAAGATCCTGCACACATTCCCGTCTGCTGCGGGAAGCCCACACTGAGTAAACAAATCAGCATGTAATCCTGCTGCCTGGTGTGGCCAATGTTGTAGTGTCACGATTTCTTGAGGTCTGGGATGTTCTGATCTGCCCTGCTGCAGCAGCAAAGGGTGGTCTTAAAGGCATTTGGTAAAGAGGTGCCCACTGACTGAGCTAACCTTCTGTATGACAGTCTAGGGCAGCAGTGACTTTGGGAGCTTTTGCCTCTGGCCTAAGATAAATCCCTGAATTCAATACCTGTAAAAGGGATTGCTGAGAAATCAAGCATTTTCTATGCACAGAGGTTCCATGCAGAGACCCTGCTTCCATTCCAAAGTCAGTATGATGGCTTCCCGGATTTCCACTTTCCCCTTCCTGACAGTTTTCATTTCTGTTTGAAAATCCAGGGAATCTAGCTCAATTCCCAGTTCTAAGGATAGACCACAGAGCTCAGTTTAGGCCAGTTTGATCCTGTAGCTGTAGTGATTGAGTGAGGGTAGGCAAATGACTTAAATCACTCCAATCAGAGTGAATCTTAGGACTTCTGCTAGGTAGGTAGGGACCATAGTGGTCTCTTTTCTCTGGATGCCACAGTGTGTGAATGCAAGGCAATTGCATTAATTGACACTTAAAACTCCTGGCAGGTGTCTTGTGATGATAAGGGTTTGAATTGATGCATTGAGAGGGGGAAGGATAAGAGAAGCATCAAGAGAAGGGGCTGAAGTCCTGATGCTATTGTGGACACCTGGATCAAACTATACCTGAAGACTGTCCTGCCACTGGACCTTTCCAGTATGTGAACAATAAGTACCTTTTGTTATATTAGTCTGACTTTTTAGGGTTTTATAACTGAAAACATTCTAATTTTTAGAGTCTATAAAGCCAAAAAAAGCACATAGTTAAAATCACCCTCACCCTTAAAAATCCTATAGTATTACCATGCCAGAAGAGAAACACTGCAACCAAGACCAGTGAGGGAAGAACAGATTCACATCCTCCAGCTTATGCTCCATCGGGGCCTATACTTACTGTGTGAGTGGTGGCTGGAATTTCCAGCACCACGTATATTATTTCTCTCTTGTTTAACTGAATGCACAAAATCGTCCCCCGGCCCAGACTTGTGGGAACAGAAACCCTCTTGTTCTATGCACATCCCACTTAAAACAGTTGCTCAGTGAGGGAACCCAGCACTCCAGATGTTTCTGGTTACCTGCTAACTGACCTTGAGACCATCAGATCTGGGAGGAAATGTGGAAGTTCCTTGGACCAGCCTCAGGCAAGGCATCCAAGCTTCACAACAGGGCAGTGCTGCATCTCAGAGTAGGCCTTGGCAGAGCTGGCCCTGGGTGTCCTGACTCCCAGGCAGTGCTTCCCCCAAGCTACTGAGAGCAGAAAGCCTGGAGGCAGGGGCTAGGGCTCTAGACCCAGGTCAGCCTTTCCGTCTGATGAGGCAGGTGGGAGAAGCTCAGCTCCCCTGCAGATGTGGTGAGCCTGAGGCCATGGGCACATCAAGACCTTTAGATGCTTGGGAGGGAAGAAGGGAACCTCCAACTAATGGGCCTGACTGTGGAGGGGTTCCTGAGCCCAGAAGCTAGCATGGAATTCCTAGGAAGGGCAAGATGTAGGTTCAATCCTTTCCCTGGCCAGCCTCATGTTCTCTCTCTACAACGCCTGGACCTCACATCCCAGCAAATCTGGTTATTATGAATTATCCTTTTCATTTTAATGACTCACTTTCAATGCAATTTAACTGTACCTGATTTTGTATCTGAGGCTCAGAACATGGGTGTGGTAAGCCTGCAGAGAGACACCTGTCAGTTGCAGATCTGGGACTCCAAGTTCAGCGCTCTTCTCACCATTGTGAATAACTAGAGAGCTCAGCACCCAGAGTGGGGAGAGGCCTGCCCTCTCCAGAACCAGTGAGGCCTGTCCCCACAGGGCCTCTTGCCCCTCTTCTCTCTCAACCCATTCCCTTCCTCACCTGTTTCTCCCCCTCAGCGCCGCCATCCTCCCTCTACCTTAAGGCCACGCTGGTCCCTTTGTTGCTATTCTCTCCTGGCTTCAATTTCCTTTTCTGAATTCAGGGATATCAGGGAGGGAGTTCACTTGAGAAGCTGCAAACCCAACAGAACAAAGGACAGATTTTTCCTTTCGTAAGGCCTTTTCTCTCTCTCCATGGAAAATGTGATCTCCTCCAGCCGGCGGGAGCATGGAGGCTAATGGGTTTAAGACAGGGCTGGGGAAGCACCAAGCATAGTGAGCCCAGTGCCTGCTGGGTGGGAGCCCTGGGGCTTCACTGGTTGAGGCTGGGTGTGTTGACAGAGCCTGCCCAGGGACCAGCTGGCATCTGCAGGTCTTCCTGGGGGTGGCTGCAGGAGCTTGTGGTTCACTTGGGCCCACACACCTGGCAAAGCCTAGACTCCTGGAAATGCATCCCTTACTCTCCCTGCCTCCCTAAAACCCTCATCCAAGATGGGAAACCTGTGTGTCGGTTTTAAACACAGGTGTCTATATGTGATGATTAATTATATGTGTCAACTGAGTCACAGGGTGACCAGATATTTGGTCAAATGTTTGTGTGTTTCTGTGAATTTGCTTTTGGCTGAGATTAACATTTAAATCTATAGTCTGTGTAAAACAGGTGGACCGCCCATACATGGGTGGGCCACATCCAATCAGTTGAAGGCCTGAATAGAACAAAAAGGTTGACCTCCCCTGAGTAAGAAAGAATTCTTCCTGCCTGACTGCCTTTAAACTAAGGCATCAGCTTTTTTTCCACTTTTGGACTTGAACTGAAACAGCTCTTTCTGGACCTTGAGCCTGCCAGTCTTTAGAATGGAGCTACCCCATCGGCTCTCCTCAGCCTCCAGCTTACAGACTCACCCTGCAGAACTTGGGACTTCCAGTCTTCATGATGGCATGAACCAATTCGTCATAATAAATCTTTCTATATATACGAGGGCTATCTGGATAGTAATATGGCTATCCAACCATGTAATACGAAAAATAGAGACATATATGGTGGGATATTTTTTGGACAGCATTCAGCATCCTGTTGGTCCTGTTTATCTGGATGGCCCTGATTAATACATATACATAGTGCTTATAATGTTCTAAGGGCTTTTCACGTGTTATTTCATGTGGCAGATGGTTTGGGCCCTCATTCATTCATTCATTGATTCATATGCATCTCCTGAGCTCCTGCTAATGCAGCAGTCCCCAGTCTTTTTAGCACCAGCTCATGGAAGACAACTTGTCCACAGCCCAGTGGGGTGGAGCAAAGGTTTCAGGACGATTCAGGTGCATTACATCTCCTCTTCAGATCATCAGGCATTAGGTCCAAGCAGCAGGCAAGCTAGATCCCCCACATGTGCAGTTTCCAGTAGGGTTCATGGTCCTGTGAGTATCTAATGCCGCCACTTCTCTGACAGGAGGTGGATATCAGGCAGGGACATGAGCGGTGGGGAGCAGCTGTAAATACAGCTGAAACTTCTGCCACTGCTCACCTCCTGCCGTGTGGCCCAGTTCTGGTCTGCAGCCTGGCGGTTGTGGACTGCAGTACGAATGCACCAAACCCAAGGGCATGATGGTGAACATGATATCATCCCTGCCTTCGGGTCGCCTCTGGGAAAGCAGAGCATACAGGCAGGCCAACAGGCAGTTACAACACAGCAGTGGTTGTCCAAGTGGCTCCCTGACCAGTAGCATCAGCCTGATCTGGGAGCTTATTAGACGTGTAACATCTTGGGCCCTATCCCAGACCAGCTACAGAATCACAGATGCTGGGGCCCAGCACCTGTGTTTAAAAAAGGGCTTCCTGGGCATCCTGATGCACTTCTAAGTTTGAGAAGCTTGAGAAGTGCTTATGTGGGAGAAAAACAGAGGTGTGGCGACCTTTGCTGGGCTCCTAATAAAGTCCACCCTCTTCATCACGTCTCCTGAAGCTTGGCCTCACCTCATTGCTGCTCAGCTCTCTGCCCCACTTCTACCAGGGCTGCTGTGAATGCCGCGCACAGCCGGGTCTTCATTTAGGGCCCACCTCCCCAAGAGGCCTTTCCTACCCAGCTGCCACGGCCCTGCTCATCAACCTGCCTGATCTTCCTCAGTTACTTTGCAGTTTGGGGTGCTGGCTTCTTGGTACACCTTTTCATTGTCCTTTAATTCCTGTGGAATCCGAGTGGCAAGGGAGCTTGGGCCTTGTCAAATTTTTAGCTGCAGATGCCCCAGAAAAGCATCTTGCACAGAGTAGGTGCCAAATTATCATTAACTACAATGAATTAGTTAATCACCTGGCTTAGTGGGACGACTGTGACCTGATAACCTGCAGCTGGGGACTATTGGCTGCAGGTCCACTTGCTTTGTTTTCTTACACCGGTTGGCCCAGCTGGGAGAGTAGAGCAAGCTCTAGCAGAGGAACCAACAGACTCTACACTATGGCCTGAGACAAGCCATTAACTGCCCTGGGCCTCAGTGTTCTCATCTACTAAATGGGACTGAACATACTGGGCTGCTTATTTTCTAGGGTTAGGAGATGCAGCAGTTCCCAGAATCACAAGGGGAGTGACAAATACATGTTCCTGGATCCTACTCCAGAAGGTTCTGATTCAGCCAGTCTGGGGCAGGACTCAGGAATCTGTATTTTCAGAAGCTCCTGGATGTACAGGCAGTGCTGGGAGTCCTTGTTGGGAGGAGCTACCGAGGAAGCAGACAGGAGGCTCTCTGGACGAGTGAAGAAGGACTTCTGGCTCTGGGACCTTCCACTACATCTGAGGTCATGACCACAGGGACTTCCTTTACCATCCAGATTACCCTGGACTGGTTTTGCTCATTTATTTTTTAAAAAATCACTTTGGTCATAAGAAACTATGTAAGAAATATTTATTTTAGTTGGTATTAAAAAAGCACTAACTTATTTTAAAAAGTATGATTAGCCTGGGCGTGGTGGCTCATACCTGTAATCCTGGCACTTTGGGAAGCTCAGTGGGAGAATTGCTTGAGGCCAGGAGTTCAAGACCAGCCTGGGCAACCCCGTAAAACATCATCTCTACAAAAACTTCAAAAAATCAGCCAGATACGGTGGTGCAGGCCTGTAGTCCCAGCTATTTGGGAGGCTGAGGCAGGAATATCTCTTGAGTCCAGGAGTTGGAGGCTGCAGTGAGCTATGATCATGCACTCTAGCCATGACAATAGGGTGAGACTCTAGCTCTTAAAAAAAAAAAAAAAAAAGGATGATTAAATTTCTTTTAAACTTGAAAGTTTTCTCCCTCCCATTCTCAATTCAGCTCCCTGTAGAAAACTACCACCAGCAACATGGGACACAGACAAGCAGGAAGACAATCTAGAATTTAAAGATGGAGTCATTCTACCCATGTGGTTCGGTACATGCTCTTTTCACTTAATGTTTTGTCCATGGACATCTTTCCATGTTACTATATAGCAATGCCCCCCTTAGACCCTGTGATTAGGGTCCCTGCCCAGGGTCCTACTCCAGCTCTTCTCTGGCTGTGCCCTTCCTATGGGGCGAAGAGTCAAGGAGATAGTGCACAAAGAGAGCCATGTCCTCCCTCTCTGAGTACCTGGGATGCTGAATCCCCTGCCCAAACAGCTTGGGCCTGCTTCCAGGGCCCGACCAGGCCTCTCCTCTGGATATCTTTCTGGTGGAGGCTCATACCTGAAGAACAGTTGTAAAGAAAAATAGCTAAAGAGTAGCTGTTTGCCAGGGGCATGGCCAGAGCTTGGATGTGTAGGCTACAGTGTCCTCACATGCAAGGCCCTTTAATCATCTAGAGGAAACTGTAGGTGGGAAGAAAAGATGGATGGCTAGAGCCTCTCTTTGCTTTTTTGCTCCAGGCCCCTGAGATGTTAGGAGTGGACCTGGCAGAGTCGGGTAATATAGTCTGGCCTCATTCTTTATAGTAGTTGCATAGTGCTACACTTTTCTTTTTAACCATTCTCCTGTTGATGGATTTTTAAGTGGTTTCAGCTTCTTTTCCTACTGACAGATGTTTAGGTGCTTTAAAAAATTTTCCTATTGCATACCTTTTATCAATACTAATAAATAAAATGGCCTCCATGCACAAGTAGTTATGCTTAGCCATGAAATCTGTGAACACAAAGCCTCTGCACGTTACTCTAAAAGCTACATGTGGAGGTGGCCCTGCTGGTCTCGGGCACATGGCCGGTGGATGAGCATCATCACAAATGTTGACTTGACAAGCTTGGCCCTCTGGCTTGTTGAGGGCCACTTTCGAGTCCACCTCAGTTTACATCCAAGCAGCACTTTTTTCCTAAGCTGCAGATGTACTTGGAAGAGAAGAGGGAAGAGTGAGGGAAGGTGCGTGCAAAGGAATTTCTTAATCCATTTGAAGGGGATAGAGAACCTCACTCACAAAAGTGGCCAGCTTGTGCCATTTCCTTAGAGGGTGTCAACCTCTCGACACCCTTCCCCTCTCATCCCCTAATGGCAATCATACAGGGCTGCTTGGGGGTTCCTAACATTTCACCTTCCTGCCCCTGTGCACGCAGACCCCTCCTTTCAAACTCTCTGACCATCTCAGCTCCATCTGCCCTTAAGTGCTTCTTCCTCCAGGAAGGCATCCTTGATCTCTCAGCTGAAAGCCCTCTCAGTTTCTATGATGCTTTGTACCTCTTTTGTTTGTATCTTTTCTCCCCTCTAGATAATTTGCCTCTAGCTAGCAGAGAGGGACTTGGCTGAATCTTTATTTTTAATTAATTAATTTCTTTTTGAGACAAAGTCTCACTTTGTCACCCTTGCTTGAGTGTTGTGGTGTCACAGATCACAGCAACCTTAAACTCTTGGGTTCAAGCAATCCACTTGCCTCAGTCCTCCAAATAATTGGGACTACAGATGCCTGCCACAATGCCCAGCTATTTTTAGAGAGGGGTCTGGCTCTTGCTCAGGCTGGTCTCAGACTCCTGAGCTCAGGCAGTCCACCTGCCTTGGCCTCCCACAGCACTAGTATTACAGGCATGAGCCATCACGCCGAGCCTTGGATGCATCTTTAAATCTCCCCCTGTGCTGCTCAAAGTATCTTGGACACAATCAAGGCATAATAAGTATTTCTTGGGTGGATACATGGATGGAGAGAAAGAGAAGTTTGCTCATTTTGCAAAAGTGAGTCTCTACTTTGATTCTTGGGGTGTTTCTAGGAGCAGAGCTGGGCTGAGCTCTTTTGGGGCCCCTCTGCAGAGAAACCACCAACCTTGGCGAGCCCTGGGCCCAGCTCTCCCTGGAAGATGCCTGTGCTCTGTTCTCCACCCCCAGAGAGCACAGTGTAAAAATCTCCCCTTCTCTTTTCAAAATGCCTGATAAACCCTTACTTGTTTTTCCAAGTCATGTTCAGAATGTTATTTTCTTTTGGTTTTATAACAGCTCTCTCCTCCAAAAATGAAACATAAACATAGCACTAGTTTGGACAGATGTTTCTCAGTTGAATGTATAGCTTTAATTTCTTGCTATGTGTGAGTCTGACAGTTCCTTAGCTGTTGCTTGGTAGCAAGGAAAAGGGCCTCAGTATTTCCTGCTGTCTATTCCAGGAGGGTATGCTTCTTTTCATTCATAATTAGGATGGTGACACTCTTTTTTTTTTTTTTGAGACAGAGCCTCAAGCTGCCCCCCTGGGTAGAGTGCCGTGGCATTACAGCTCACAGCAACCTCCAACTCCTGGGCTCAAGCGAGTCTCCTGCCTCCGCCTCCCAAGTAGCTGGGACCACAGGCGCCCGCCACAACACCCGGCCATTTTTTGGTTGCAGCCGTCATTGTTGTTTTTGGTGGGTCAGGGCTGGGGATTCGAACCCGCCACCCTAGGTGTACGTGGCTGGCGCCCTAGCCCATTGAGCTACAGGCGCCGAGCCAGGACGGTGACACTCTTAACTGTGATCAGCATATACACACCCAACAACTCTGTCCATGATATCATGGAACAGGGAGGTGGCCAAAACAAGCACAGTGACTCCCAGTTGACCCAGAGAATGTCAGGATTGATCCCAATCACACAAGTTGGGAAGAAGGTGAGGCATCATGGGGGTCCTCGTAATCCCAACTGTGTCCACCAGCCACGTGGATTTGGGTAATGTAGTAAAAGGAGAAACCCCTAGAGCTGAAAGAACAGACACTTGTTTCACTCATGAGCCTGCTGACAGGTAACCTGTGATCTACCCCAAGATGGACTAAGTGATCTGCAGTGAGTCATCTAGCTTCTCTGGGCCTCAGTTCCTCACCTGTAAAATGAAGAACTTGGGCAGGTTCAGTTCCATTAAATAGTTAATGAGCGCGTCTGAGTGCTGGGCTCTGAATGCAAAGCTCAGTGAAGCCCAGGCCTGGTGTGGGCCAGGAGACCTGCACCGGAGGCTTCAGTGTGCACAGCAGTGCCCAGGTATGGTGGGGGTGCAGAGGGAGGGATCTTGCTCAGCCATCTGGGAGCCTTCTTGGAGCAGACAATGGATAGAGGCTTATACGATGAGTGTCACTCAGATAAAAAAGGGCTGAGTCCACGAGGAGAGTCCTGCACAGTGGCAGTGCTGATGTGTGTCATTTCTAAGGTGACTTCCCCAGTGGAGTCTATGCCCAGGATGAACCCAGAGAGACAGACAAGTCCCCACCTTCACAGAGCTCATGGCAGAGTCACCCTCAAACCCACTCATGCCATTAATCCCTGTTCTTCCTCCCCAGCCCTGCCTCTCTGGCTTTCCATATCCCCTCCCCTCCCCTGTCACTTATCCAGACAGCTCTATTGATAGTGCCCCCGAGTACAGACAGATGGTTCCATGTCTGTGTGGGTTGATAAGCATCACGTTGTCCCCCAGTCAGGTTGCTCCCACCTGTTTCCTGGGGTCCCTAAATTCCTGCCATTGGTCATCCCTTTGGATTCAGGCATTGAGGGTCACTCTCAACTTAAGCTTGGAAAGGAGTTAGCCTAAGAATCCATGAGAACACACTGGCCTCTTAAAAGGGATTAAGTCAGTGATTCCGGCACTCAGCTGGGCATTAGACTCACCTGGAGATGTTTAAAAACTTAGATTCCCACCTGCTACCTCTAGGGAGTCTGTCTTGGCAATTTCTGGACTTGATTGACAAATCTGTATTCCTTTTTAACTTTCACAGGTGATTCTACTCTGCGGCCAGCCTTGGGAGCCCTTGGATGATATTACCAGGCCATTACTAGACTTTGAAATAATGCAAAACAGTTCACATGGGGACAGGGTGCAGGTTGTCTAACCAATAACTAGTTAACAAACACTGGGATACCCCATCACCCACCTTCAAAGCACTTTATAGGAATAAGCAAATAAATTGGTCCACAAATTAATGCTTGGGAGATTGTACATATCACTAGGGATTGTGCTAGGAGCTTCCTCTGACATTGAATTAATCTTCACAATGACCCCAAGGCAGAGAGGCAGCCTTCCCATTTTGAAGCCAAGGAGGCGGCAACACAGAGAAGCTATGTCACCCCTCTGGTTAAGGGGCAGCAATTTGGCCGCACTCCTTTTGGGAGGTGGATGGGGCATAGGCCAGCAGAGCACACGGAAGCTGTTGCATCAGGGAATCACTGGTTATGCAGGCTCCTTCCGAACACTTTGGTTCAAAGCTAAGGGTTACCGTCCTCCTCTCTCTTTGGATTGTGACTAATGGCTATTCTTACAGAATTATTCTTATTTTGAGAAGCCATGCAGAAATAGAAAGTCTAAATGGAATGATTGGAGGGTAAAGTCTGTCATTACATTTTGGAAATGTCCTCCTTCTGGGTTACAAATCATTGGCTCAAGAGTATGGTGTCTCTCAGGGGGGACAAGGCAAGCAAGAGCTGCTGTCACAGAGCAAACCATTCAGCAGATAGACCCGTCCTCTGTCCACCACCCACCTGCCCTCCTGCCCGACTTTGCTCTGGATGGGCCCTTCCAAGCTTTGCAAGGAGAAGGAAAGGCCAGGAAATCTCAACCTCTCCCATACAGGGGCAACAGCCCTCCAGCCCTGTATAACAAGGACGCTCAGCTTCCGGCTTTCCTGAGATTTAGCTTGGGTCACACCCAGACATCTAGAATAATCTCTCCTTCTCCTGCTATGTCTCCTTCTGTGGGCCTGTGCCAAACAGTGAAGATGCCCCCTTATTACTTTCTTATTAGCTTCTTCTTTTCCATCTCATTTTTTTTCTCTTTTTTTTGCTTTCCCGTTTTATTTTCCGTTTCTCTTAATTGGGTTTTTCTAAAGCTCTTTTTCCATCTCTCCATGCAAATTATTGGCTCAGGGTGACTCATCACAGCCAAACCAGAAAGAAAAAAGGAAAGAGGGCAAGTGAGGAGGATTTAGGAATTCAACCAGAAATGACAGAAGCCTTGTCAAGATGGTCTCGCCCTTGGTGGTGTGTCTGAGTGCTGCAGCTGTGTAGATGGGAAGGTGCCAAAAGAGAAGAAAAGTAGTTGAAAGGTTGTGAAATCCCAAGGGGACCCTTGATTCTTCATGAGAGAGTCAGGGAAAGTTAGAAGAAGGTATTCTATCCAAGCCTGGGGAAAACAGGGGCCAGGTTAAGTAGTAATGGATCACAGTTAATTTTAGTGAGAAAAGCATTTATGTCACACGGATTTGTTTTTCTTATTGTATATAAGCTTAAATAATGCCCACTGCATTCTGTGGTTTTCAGGAAGAAGTTCTAATGGAAGCCATGGTGCCCAGAGTTAGGACGTAATGGGAAGCTGCGGTGATTGGTGGAGGAGCCATCAGGGGGTCACCTGGCTCCCTCTAGTGTCAGATATGATCATTGCAGATAAAAGGTCAAGGAGCAATTAAATGAGGACCAGCCTTGAACTTTCAAACCCATGAGCTTATAGAAGAAAGCCACTCTCAAGATAGAGGGAATTGCAGCATGAGCTTATCCTCTCCCTCATGTGAAGAACTCCTCTTTTCTCTCCTGCACTGGCCTTAGGAAGGGTGTAGGGGTCACAGAGGGAATGGCATTGGCTTCAGAGAAGGACAGAAAGCGGTGGTGGGGGGTGTGGGGGTGTGGGGGGGGGTGGAGCCCATAGGCTGTTGGGGTTGGGGGAAGGGTTGAGGGTGGGAAGAGGCGGTGGAGAAGATGCGGAGTTGGCAAATCTCTCTGGCTTCCCTGAACTGCCCAAATTAAATTTATTTCTTGGAGGTTAGTAACCAGGAGGCTTTGTTCTCAATGTTTCTACTACTGGGATTGTGAGTCTTAGCCCTAAAGCATGCAATGGTTGGCCCCTGCCTTTCTGAGTTCAATACTGTGTGGCCCTGGGGACTGGCCTTAGCTTCATCTCTGGTTGACCACTTGTGTGTGTGTGTCAGAAGTTATGCGGCCCCCTCACTGACAGATACTTCTACTTCTGGGACGTTCTTGTGTTGGTTTAGCATTAAAAAAAAAAAAAAATCAAGGAGAGAGGAAGAGACAGCAAGGAGAAAAGAGAAAAAAAAATCCCCTGAGAGGTGCAAGGATCCTCTGGATCCATTTCAGGCTGCATCTTAAACACAGGCACCGCCCAGAATCCTCACCTGGTTCTGGGGCTGAAGTTTTCCTTGGTTGTCTCAAGGCTGCTTTGTGCTTTTTCGGGCCTGAAGGTGTGGACTGATATCTGGATTTGCACTCTCCCACCGCTCTGCAGCTCAGCCTCCTCTTGTTCGTGTGTGCCTGCCAGGGTCTGCTGGGTAGCTTGGCCCTGGGCCCTGGGCTGACATTTCCTCACAAGTGTAGTTTCTCTCTCTCTCTCTCTCTCTCTCATATTGGGTGGTTTCATCCTACCCTGGGCTTTGCTTCTATAGTGATTTATCCTTTAACCAGAATGAGTCATGGTGCTGGATTTTATATGTTCCAAGAGAAAATAGCAGTGGGCATTTAGGCATGGTGGTGTGGGGAGCCTTCCCTGGGGGCCCAAGCCAGAAACAGAGCTTAGAATGTGCCTCAGCAAGACTTTCACAGTAATAAAGGCTGAGGCTGCCACAGGCCTGACAACCAGCATGGTCATTGATGAAGAAGGTCAGACTTGGATGGGTCTTTCTGCCCAAACAACAGATCCAGGGGCCTTTTCCTCTAAATCTCTCCTGGACACCATATCCCCTCATTTGGGGGAGGCCAGCACAGGGAAATAACTCATCCAGCTCCATGGTAGACACTTGGCACACTATTTTCTATTCCTTCCTCTTAAGAGTCCTCTGGGATTTATATCAACATGCCCATTTTACGGATGGAGAAACTGTGACCCAGAAAGCAGATGTGATGTGCTCAAGTTCCCATGGCTTAGAAGTGCCAGTCTGGGTAGGGAACCATATCTAGAAGCCTAAACTTCCCCTGCACTGAGGAGCCACTTAGATGTGTCTTCACGGAGAAGACCTGTGTGTGCCCTGAGAACCACTCCACACCTATGGAAAGGGCCACAAGTGAGAGCCGGGAAACCTCAGGAGGAGGAGAAAATGGTAGGGCTGGAGGGCATCACTTCTGGGCCTAGGCTTGATAGCTGATTGTTTTTGCAGATTTACTCCTCAGAGATGAATTGTCACCCCCAAATTTCACCATTAGTGGGCTTCTGGTTTTAGATATAGTAGACTCTAGTGAAAATGCAAACACAGTATCTGGGAAGGTCAGCACAAGGCCATCATAAAAGAATTATCACCTTACCCAAATTAGAATTTAGTTAAGTAGCTATCTAGTAAATCTTGAGATGTAGGATCCAGGATGGTTGGTAGACTAATCTTTTGGCAGTGTTCACCTAAGTGCTTGTTAACACGTTGCTGACCTGTCCCAAGTTACCTGGCGACACGGATAATTTCTGCATAAAATTGCTGGTCAGCAATGTGTTAACATAGCAGCTGTTCCCTGCTTCATTTCTCCCCGTCTCAGTTCCCAGTTGTCCCAATTCGGCCTAGTTTATTCTTTCTCCCCTCCTATTTCTCAGCTGCTTATAATATAGAATCATTAGTGCCTCTAACATCTTAACACGTTGATTGACAATTTGATGCAGAAACCATCCACGTTATGGGATAACTCGTCGCTGGTAACCAGGCAGAAACAACACGGTGTGGAAGCCATGCTGGGCTGGGAGTTGGGAGACTTAGGTTTTGGTTCTGCTTTTTGAATTTCTGTACAACCTTGGTCTAGTCTCTTTCTATCTCTGGGCCTCAGTTCCCTTATTTGTAAAATAAGGGCGTTAGGGCAAATAATTTCTAAGACCCTCTAAGGCCAGGGGAGATGTCACAGCTGGTAGAGCAGCCTTGAAGGCCCACCCTTGGGCCAGAGTGGTCCGTTTGTGACTCTCGGGCCTACTCCAGCCATCTTGTCCCCCTCCCCCTTCTGCCTCTGAGGATCAGGGCCTGCCGAAGACCAAGGTAATGGTGGCCCTGTATTCAGGCCAAGGAACTGCCCTGCGGTCTCTATAAGTAGAAGACTCTATCCAGACAGAGGCTCTGGGGGAGACATGGGTATCAATTTATGCCAGGAAGGTCCATCCCAACCTTGTTCACCCCAGAGGCTGATGAGTGCCCATGCCCTGCATGATGCCAAGCCTCTGGGAGGTGGTGGAGAGGGGCGTTGGCAGGATCTGCGCTTATCCATGGTGGGCTATTTGTTCCCCAGCCTGGAGGGTTTCTGGGTCTCCCTCCCCTTCCGCTGCTCAGTCCAGCCACAGGATATCCAATCACACACCCTTTTAGCATCTGGTCACACAGCCCTAAGTTAAGTTGTTGTGAAGGAATCCCAAAGGACCTTTCAAAGAGATAGGAATGCTGTCTAGGACTCCGGGGTGTGCAGCCACCATGTCTGTCCCTCCATTGCCAAGGATGATGAAAGCGATACTTAAAATATTCCTTTTGCCGGGCATGGTGGCTCACACCTGTAACCCTAGTACTCTTGGAACCTGAGGAGGGCGGATTGCTTGAGCTCAGGAGTTTGAGACCAGCCTGAGCAAGAGTGAGACTCTGTCTCTACTAAAACTACAAAAAGTAGCTGGGACTTGTGGCAGGTGCCTGTTGTCCCAGTTACTTGAGAGGCTGAGGCAAGAGGATCTCTTGAGTCCAGGAGTTTGAAGTTGCTGTGAGCTATGACAGCACAGTACTCTACTCAAGGTGACAGAGTTGAGACTCTATCTCAAAAAACATGCTCCTTTTTCCCCAAGAGAAGGTTTTCTTTTCCACAAGGACACCCCAGGATTTAGAGGACAGAGGCTTCGGCATTCCCTGCAAGTGCTGGTGCATCTCCTAGCCTCCCCCCTCCCTTTCCCTGACTCTGCCGGGACGCCCTTCCTCCATCTCTTCTGGGCCCAGGGTTCCTCCCTCATGCTCCCCTTATTTTGTGCACTTCTCTTCCCTCCCACTCTCTGCAGCTTGTGGGGTGGGGGGAGCCCAGGCCCACCGCAGTAGGTTGGCAGGGGCTAAGCACCTCCCCTTCTGGGTACAAGGCAGGCCACTAAGCCTAATGTCATTGGTGGCTTCACATAGAAGCAAGGAAGGGATAGGACAGGGTGGCCTTCTCTTGCTTTGGCCACTCCCAAACCCCATCTCTATCAGAGACTTGGGTGAGGGAGCAAAGAAGGGAGGGGAGGAAGGACAGAAGGAGTGGGGAGGTGGGGACTGATGGGGGAGGGGCAGAGGAGGAGGAGTAGAAAAGTTGAGGAAGTAAGGAGCAGGGTGGAGAATCCTCCAATTAGGACGAGGAGGAAATAGGTAAAGAGAAGAAAAAGGGAGATGGAAAAGTCAGAGTTGGCAGAGGAAGGCCTAGGAGGAAGGGGAGGGGGCCCCTGGTGGATCACGTGAAAGAGGTATGAGCAGATCCCCTCAAAACAGCCCTCTCCATCCTCCTTGCCCCACCTCCAGCACCCACCTGGCTGTCTCTGGGCTCCCCAGGGCCCCACACCTGGATACAGTGACATGGTGCAGAAAATTCTGTCTCTGTGTGTTGTCACCAGCTTAAGACACTGGGAAAAGACATCCCTGGGCCTGTAGAGTGCAGCTCCCAGACCAGTAGCACCAGCACCACCTGGCAAGTTCTAGAAAAGCGAATCTTTAGGCCCCTACGAATTTCGACCTATGGAGCCTCTGGAGGTGGGTGGCCCAGGCTTCCAGGGGTTTCTGGTGCCTGCTGAAGTCCGGGAATCTTCACCCTAAAGTACTTAATTGCAGACATTTTACATGCTTGACAGTAAACACTTGCGTGGGCTCTAGACTTTTCTGTGTGCTGACGTGTACCCGGAATATTCCCTCTCGCAGAGGCTGTCCAGTGCGGTGAGCTTTCCAGCTGGGCCCCCCTCAGCAGCCGGGCCGATAGGGCCTCAGGGTGCTGTGCCCACCCTCCTCTTCTTTGCAATCCTTGCCTACCCTCCACGTCTCACAGTCCCTGCCAATCCTCAGCCTTCTCTCCCTCTTCCCCACTCACACTTGTGACACCTGCAGTTCTTCCTCAGCTGAGCTTCCTTCTCCCTGCAGAATGGAGCCCTCCTGATACACTTCTGAGTTTCTGCTCTGATATCCTGCCAAGCAGAAGGCCCCTGTGCCCTGCTGTCATCTGGCCGTCTGCATCCAGATGACCCTCAGATACTTCACGCCAGTAGATCCAAAGCTCGCTTACCTGTTCCCCCAAAGCCTGCACCCTGTTGCTGGATTTTGCCTTGGTGTTAATGGCACCACTTTCTTCCCAGTCAGTGGATATGTCCTCAGTCATCCTTTATTCTCTGTGGCTCCCAGCTTGCTTCCTCGTGCACTTGCCCTAGCTCACTCTACTCCAGCCACTTCTGTTGTTCCCTGAATATTCTAAGCATGTTCCTACCTTTGCACTTCCATTTCCTCTCCCTGGAATTCTCCTTTCTCAGGTGTCTCTGATTATTTCAGCTTCTTCCTTTCTTTCCGGTCTCTGATAACCATTTCCTTGCCAGCCTGTATAAGGCAGCAGCCCCTGTCCTTAATGCTTTTCCATGGCATGGATCACATCTGACAGATGATGGACAAACTAATAATACATTTGCCCCACTGGAAGAACAGCTCCATCAGGGGAGAGACCTTGCAATTCTGTTCAACATTGAATTCCTAGGCCCTGTTATAGGTACTCGATATTAATTAAATGAATGAATGAACTATGGGTGCTTATAGAGTATACCTCTTTGTCAAGAGTCTGCCCCTTAGGTAGAGCAGCCCCTCTGCTCACCTAGATATCTACAGCCTTCCCTCCAGACCCTTTCCTCCAGAGCCTCCTCCTTCAATTCCATCTTCGAAACTGATCATCCAAAATTACAAGTCTGGTGACCCACCCTCCTGCTCTAAAACCTCCAGTGGCTCCCCATTACTGCCCAGATGCAGTCCCCTCATGCTGATAGTGAGGAATCTCGGTGATCTTCACCATCCCAGCTTTTAGACTCACCTCCCTGCTTTCTGTACCTTCTCCTGCAGTGATGCAGACAGTGTCCTTTCTCTGCATTCTTACCCACACTGCTCCCTCCATGTGCTACTCTCACCCTCCTCTGCTCTCAAAACCAAAATCCTGCCCTTCTGGAAGCCTCCTTCACAACCCTCTCCTGCCTCACACAGACTCCCGGGATCCTTTCCACACATCCCTCTCTTGGTATCATCCTGAGTACTGGGGTTCCGTGAGCGTCTGCCCTCTCTCTAGGCTCATTGGATCTGTCTCCCTACATTTATGCAAATATGCCTGGTGCTGGGCCCTGGGATACCACAGCTTCACTCTCAGGGGGCCAGCAGCGTGTCTGGCAGTGGGGGGCATAGCAGCAGAAAATTGTAGGCTCCTGGCCGGCCTTGGGGCTGGGGCGGCTTCTGTTTTGTATGCCCTTAGGCCTAATCGTGCCCCTACCCTGAAGAAGAGGAGTGTCAGACTGACAAATCTTTTGGAGTCTCAGTGGCCTCACATGTAAAATAGGGACAAGCCTACTTCCCTTGCAAGTTGCTCTTTCTCTGAACCTGTACTTAGGGTGTTCACCTGGCCCACTTCACCACTCCCTTTTGGGGCCCACTAGGGACTGCCAGGCTCCTGCTCTCCGACACCTTTCAGGGAAGGAGGTGAACTTCCAGGAGCTGAGGCTTCTCCTCTTGCCAGGGGTGAGCGCTCCAATGACAAGCTGGAAACTAGTGGGGCCCAGCTCTGTTTGTTCTCAGCACCAGGAGGCTTCCTGTTCAAGGGACCAAAGGCTCCGAGAGGCCCTCTGCAGACCCTGCACTGGAGCTCTGGGACATCAAATGGTCTGAGAACCAAGTGACTTAATAATTTCAATGTAAATGCCGTAGAGTCATGTGGATTAAATTTCTCTGAAAATACACAAGGGCTTAAAAAGCAAGGGCAGAGAACACTCAGACTGGGAGAAATTTGTTTTCTCTGTCCTTTTTGTGTGTCTGTGAGTGTTGTTATTGCTGCTGAAGCCAAGGCATGTAGAAAACTGTTCAAGATGTCTGAAGCAGCAGTGTGCAGTCAGCTTTGCCTGATTTGAGTTTTGCGTTGGGGATGCAGTGGAAAGGGTTAAGAAAATAAAGTGGCCACCCCACCAGGCCTGTCCCCTCATCCTCCAGCCTTTTAATTGGGCCGATCCGTTGATATTCAAGAGGCTCACAGCTGGGTAAACAGGACACGTCCCAATGTCTGCAGTGGGGGACAGCTGGTGGGTCCTTCTCTGCGGCAATGCCGGGATGGGATCTGGGGACAGGGGCTAGGGAGTGATGTTCTTTGCCATTGCATCTCCCTATCCTTGGTGGGGATGGTGATCCTCAGGAGGTCTCAGTCTCCCGCTAGAGTGTCTTGGTCCCCTCACAGGCCCAGGCGACACAGGCCAAGGTACATGAGCTCTGCCTTAAGGGCTGGAAGCCAGGTCCGCACCCAGGAGGCAGGAAGAGCCTGGGGCAGAGGGAGCCTCTCAACCATTTCACCAGTGGCCTGGCTTCAGGTTTGGTTGCTTACTGGCTACAAGCTGCTCAATCCTCACTTCCTGTTTTGTTGATTACAAAAGACATCCACATTTTGGGTATTCTTTGATCTTCCTAGCATCTCAAGACAGGTAAGCTCATTCCCATTTTTCACATGAGTGGAGGTGAGTGGAGGTGAGTGGAGGTTTGGGAAGGATGAGAGAGCTTCTCCCAAGGTCGTCCTCCAAGTGGCAGAGGCTTTGCACTTCAACCTTTGCACTTGTCCTTTCTCCAAGGGGCCCCATGCGAAATCAGCACACCCCACTGGGGTCACACATAATAGTCAGCCAGTGTCTCCAAAAGGATATTGGCATCGACCTCTTTTTTCCCATAATCAATGCCTACAGGGTCGTGGATCTGAATAAAATTCTTGGAACGCTGCCTACAGGAGAGGGAAAGTGGAGGCCAGTGGAGAAAGCAGAGGGGAGAAGGAGCCGTGCAGGACCTGCAGTGGAGAGAGAGTCCAGAAAGGCTCAGAGGGCTCCTGTCCATTCTACACGCAGCTTGGCCCCCCAGGGTTCTGGAGGCCACTCCGTTTCTCTGACTTCAGTTGTGGCAGTAAACATGCTTAGGTCCACTGGCTGAAATAGATGTGACCTGCCCGTCCAGGGCACCAGGTGTCTCCCACGATGCTCCTGGCTGCACTCAGATCAGCAAAAGCCACAAAGAATTGGTTCTATCATATCTCTCTGCCCCTCTAAGACCAATCCCCAAGACCCTTTTCAAATGCCCCTCTTATAAGAACCCTTTCCAGGGACCCCAGGCATAGGGCTTTCTCTTTGAACACTCTGGCTGAGTTTCTGCTATGAGCAAATGCTGTGCTTGCTCTCAGGCTGCAGGCAGGTGCAGCTGGTGCCAGTAGGGGAGAGGGGCTATGGAGCAGCTCTGATACAAGGTGGGAAATGATATATGCCATTGAAGAGAAGGTAAGGTCATTTTAGGCTAAGAGAAGGAACCAGAAAGCCTTTATGGAGAAAGTAGCCTCACAAATATGACTATAATTAATACCAGGTCATATCTGGTCTAGAATTGTTTTTAAATTATTTCAAGAATATTAATGTTGACCTTTCAACTGCTCTATGACTTACTTGAAAGTGAAGCCACATTTTACCCATAACAATATTTTGCAGAGTTCAGTAAAATTTATTCACAGATGCTTAATAAACAAGTATTGGTCAATAAATTCTATTTTGGAAAAGTCAGCTTGGCTAACTCTTTAACCCCTCCAACACATGAACCATCTGGATACTGTGCATCTTATGTCTGGGCTGGTTGAGAGAGGTTCAGATTATTTAGTCTGTTAAAACATATCTTTGAGCACCCAGTAAATGCAGGGAATTATACTCTTGATTTTAGGAAGAAAGACAATGAAATAGACAATTATTATCCAGGCAATTCAATCTATGAAAGGGGAAATATAGAATTTTATGGTGGTTGCTAACCTAGTGATAATAAGGGATAGTCAGAGAAGGTTTCACAGAGGAAGTGATATCTAGGTTGATACAAGAATATGAAAGAGAGGCTCGGTGCCTGCAGCTCAGCAGCTAGGGTGCTAGGCACATACATCGGAGTTGGTGGTTTGAATCTAGCCCCAGCCTGCCAAACAACAATGCCAACTACAACCAAAAAAAAAAAATAGCTGGGTGTTGTGGTGGGCGCCTGTAGTCCCAGCTACTCAGGAGGCTGAGGCAAAAGAATCGCTTAAGCCCAAGAGGTTGCTGTGAGCTGTGATGCCATGGCACTCCACCAAGGGTGACATAGTGGGACTCCGTTTAAAAAAAAAAAAGAATATGAAAGAGAACTTTCAATTCCAGCCATCAACAATGATGAAAGCTGAACAAAATATATAAAATAACAATTTCCAGGCACTGGACAGCAATCAAAGCAGATCTCAATACCGTGAAAAGGGAAGTACTGGAGCTGAACTCACACTCACCCAGTCCCCTCTCTGAGGGTATTTTTCCTAGCTATAGCACAGGAAAATACAGTACAGACAGAAGCACTCTTGCTGCTGGGTGGAGGGAATGGTGATTGGAGTTTGGGCTACAAAGATGACTAGGATTTGGGAAGGGCAAATACTAGAAAGGAGAGAACCACAAAAAGTGAATCTCCAAAAACTCTGTTATAAGTTCCCTTCAGGTTCTTGGCTAACTCCTAAGCTGTGTGTGCATAGCGTGAGACTCTAGAAAATCCATTAAAAAATAGCCCCTGGGAGCAAAGATTTAGAGGCTGCCACTTAGTGTGGGGGGAGAGATGTTGCTGGGGTCCATGCCCAGGCAGAATGGAGAGACCTTAGTGAATACTCTGGGTTTTCATTTGAGACCTCAGAAAATTATGCTCTAAGAGTAAAGATCACATCTCGAGAATAAAGGCAAAACTAGATTAGACCTGACCAAGGCCCAAAGCATGCCTTGGTGAGATCTAGGTTTCATCAACAATTTAACTGCCTATCGGATAAAAATATAGCATCCTTTAAAGGAAGGTAACATAACCTACAGTGTAAGATCAATAATATTCAGCATAGAATAAATAAATTACTATCTGAAATAAATACATTACTATTCTTTCCTTGTCAGAGAAGGTTTCTCAGAGGAAAGAGGAAAGAGTCAGGAAAAAGTGACCTATAACAAACTGTAAGATAAAACAGTCACGAGAAACAGACCAGAGATGACATAGATAATTGGAGTTAATAAGAAATTCAAAGTAATTATGATTACTATGTTAAAGACAATAGAATAAAAGATGGAAAGATGGGATAAAGATAGATTATTGTGACAGAATTAAAGAAAAAAGAAATCAAATGGAAATTCAGGAGCTTCAAAATAAAATATCTGTAATAAAGAGTACATTGGATGGGTTTACTGCACACTGGAGACAGCAGAAATCAGTATTAGTAACCTTAAGGACAGATCAATAGAAGAAATCTAAAACATAGGGAGAGAAAAAATGGATTAAATAAACCCAACAGGGTTATGAAAAACATGGGAAAAAGTCCAAACAGTCACACAACTGGAATTTAAGAAGAAAAGAAAAGAAGACATGGAACAGAACCTATGTTTAAAGGAATACAGGTAGGGCAAGTGCCCGTGGCTCAAAGGAGTGGGGCATGGGCCCCATATACCGGAGGTGGTGGGTTCAAACCCAGCCCTGGCAAAAAACTGAAAAATAAATAAATAAATAAAAGAATACAGGTAGAGACTTTTCCAAATCTGATGAAAATATCAATCACAGATTCACGAAGCTTAGGAAATCCTCAGCAAAACAAATGCAAAGCAAACTATACTTAGGGTATATCATTGTCAAACTGCTGACATTGAAGACAACCAGGAACACAATGACAGG
This sequence comes from Otolemur garnettii, assembly GCF_000181295.1. NCBI lineage: Eukaryota > Metazoa > Chordata > Mammalia > Primates > Galagidae > Otolemur > Otolemur garnettii. The sequence goes on from NW_003852406.1 coordinate 20,849,738, forward strand.
AAAACGACATGTTACATTCAAACGAGTAAGGATGGAACTGAAGGTTGACGTCTCAACAGAAAGGATAAAGCCAGAAGACCCGAAACAATATGTTAAAGTGCCAAAAAAAAACCCTGCCAACCTCGTATTCTATAACTAGAAAGATAGAATTCAAAAATTAGAGTGAGACAAATAAATAAAAGCCAACAACAAACCCAGCTTCCAAAGCTGAAAGAACCATTGTCAGCAGACTTGTACTACAAGAAACACTAAATAGAGTTCTTTGACTAAAAGAAAATTATCTCAAAGAAGAGCACATGGCTGTATGTGAAAAACCAAAGAGCACCAGCCTGGGTAACTATGTGTGTAAGCAGACATAAATACTAACAGTTTAAAGCAATAATAATATTATCTTGTGGAACTTTTAACAGATACAAAGGTAACATATATGACAGGTATAACACAAAGAACAGAATAGGTAACTGGAATTAAACTATTGTGAAGTTCTCATGTTATTCAGGAAGTAGTAAAAGTACTGATTAATACATTGTTAATAAATCAGGAATGCATATTGTAATTTCTAGAAAAAAATCAGAGAAAAAATATCCAAAATGCTTGAACAATTAAAAAATTCAAAAAGGAAAAGTATAAAAGGACGATAAATAGGTGGGAGAAATATAACACAGATGAAGTTGGACAATTAAGTTTGCGAACTCATCCGAGGAAAAGTGCTGCAGGCCACAGTGCTGGATATCACTACGGTCACCTTTGGAGTACTTCCTTTGGGAGACTACACTAATGCCAGTGCCTAGTCCACCCTTCACAGCAATGTGGAACTCTTTCTCTGTAACGGATATTAAAGCTGTTGTACAAGCCTTGACAATTAAATTCATGAACTCACCCTGGACAAAGTGCTTTGAAGAGTGGACTAGGCCTTGGGATATACGTGTTTGTGGATTAGAAGACTTGCTATTATTAAGATTTCATTTCTTTATCTATAAAATGGAACCTATAAATCAGTATAGTTTCAATAAAAATCTCAGCAAATTTTCTTAGAAGAAAATTGACAAGCTGATTTAAAAATTTTATGAAAACATAAAAGACCTGGCATAGCTAAAACAATCTAGTCAAAGAAAAACAAATATAGAGAACTCACGCTATTTGACTTCAAGACTTATTTTAAAGCTACAATAACCAAAGAAGCTTTTTATTTGTACAAGTTTAGAGAAATAGACAAAAGGCATAAAATTGAGTCAAGAAATAGGCACACATATGTACAGTCACCTCATTTTCAACAAAGATTTCTCTAGAATTCAGTGGGGAAGTGGTCTTCTAACAAACGGTGACAAATCAACTGAATGTCCATATTTAAAAAATCCCCCAAATCTTTAAACATCAAACTTCTAAAAGAAAACAGAGGAGAATATCTTTGTGATTTGTGAAGAGGCAAAGATTTCTTTTTTTTTTTTTGAGACAGAGCCTCAAGCTGTCACCCTGGGTAGAGTGCTGTGGCATCACAGCTCATAACAACCTCCAACTCCTGGGCTCAAGTGAGTCTCCTGCCTCAGCCTCCCAAGTGGCTGGGACCACAGACGCCTGCCACAATGCCCAGCTAGTTTTTGGTTGCAGCTGTCATTGTTGTTTGGGGGGCCTGGGCTGGATGTGAACCGGCCACCTTAGGTGTATCTGGCTGGCACCTTAGCCACTTGAGCCACAGGCGCCCAGCCGAGGCAAAGATTTCTTAAATGAAACATATAAAAACACTGGCCATAAAAAAAGACCAATAAGTTAGACTTTATTAAAGTCTTTAAAGTTAAGAACTTCTGTTCATCAAAAAATACTATTAAGAGAATAAAAAGGCAAGCCACAGACTGGGAAAGATAGTTGCAATGCAATCTATCTAACAAAGGATTTGTATACAGAATATATTTTTTAAAGTCCTGCAAATCAACAAGAAAAAGACCTTCAACACGATTTGAAAATTGGACAAAATACCTGATCCAATATTTCACAAAAGGGGATATCCAAATGGCCAATAAATTTACCAAAAGGCTCTTAATATCATTAGTAAATAGAGAAATGCAAATTAAGCCTGCAATGAGATACCACTCCATACAACCAGAACTAAAATTAAAATGACTAGTAATACCATGTGGAACAACTATAACTCTTATTTTACTAGAGATAGTTAAAACTGCTAAACCATTTTGAAAAAAAAAACTGCTTGGTATATCTTAAACTTAAAGGTAAACTTATACCTACTCTTGAACTCAGCAATCCTATCCCTGAGTATAATATACCCAATAAAAATGAGTACACATGCCTATCAAAAAAAGACATGTACAAGAATGTTAATAGTAGCTGTATTTGAAATAGTCTCTAAATGCAAACAATCTAAATATAGTAGAATAAATAAATAACTTGTATAACAATAATTGTATTAATATAATACAGCTGATGGAGTATTATCCATCAATGTGTAAGTGTGATACTTTTGACATGTTAAACCTTATAGATATAATGTTTGATAAGAGAGGTATGATTTCTTCTATATGAAGTTCTGTATATTTTTTTCTATATGTATATCTATATAATTTCACATATAAGAATTTCAAAATGAGTAAAATGAATCTATGGAGTCAGAACAGTGGTAACCTGGAGGGGCATTTGGCTGAGCTGGGGGAGTAGACACAGAGGAGCCTTCCGGGAAGCTGGACACGGTATGTATCTTGTCCCAGGAGGTGTTTACATGAGCATACATGCAAGTAAAAGCCCACTGAGCTGTGTACTCAAGATATCTATGTTTTATTGTATGTAAGGTGTGCCTCAACAGAAAGACAATTAGTAAGAAAGAGGTTTTTTTACAAAAGAAAAAAGAATAGGAGACAATTAACCAGATCCAAATGGTAGGGTAGGAAGAGCAGGGAAGTAGGAGAGGGTGTCACAGGAGGGAAGAGCATTTGGGGAGGAGGTCTGGGGAACTGGAAACCTGCAGTTAGGCAACGTGGCCGTGGTCGAGTGTTGGAAGTAGAAGGAGAGGAGGTGGGGGGCAGGGCCAGGAGCCAGACTGAGAGGAGGGCAGCACAGAACATTAATTGCCAGTGTTCATGCAGTGCCTTGACTCTGCAAGGGCTTCTCAAAGGGCCAAGCAGAGGCCTGTCCCTTTCTACCCCAGGCAGGCAGGCAGGAAGCAGGCCTTGCCTTTTTTGTCAGCTAAAAACCAATCCAGAAAGAGAATAGTGATTAGCAGTAAATGTGAATGAAGGATCTCAGTAGGGTGATAAAAACATCCTAAAACTGGTCATGATGGCTGCACGACTTGGTAAAATTACGAAAAAAGAAAAAATTGACTTGTATACTTGAAATGAGTGAATTATATGATAAAATAGGCTACAATAAAGTTGTTTTAAAAATTGGGTGCAGGGTGGTTGGTGCCTGTGGCTCAAAAGGGTAGGGTGCTGGCCCTATATGCTGGAGGTGGTGGGTTCAAACCCAGCCCCGGCCAAAAAAAAAAGAAATTGGGTGCAAATACTTTCTTCCTCTTGATTGCCTGTGCCCTGCGGGTCCAACACTATAGCCTAGGTCCAACACTATAGCCTTGAACTTCTGGGCTCAAGGGATTTTCCTGCTTGAGCCTCATGAGTTGCTAGGACTACAGGCACCGGCTACCTCGGGATCTTTCTGGCCTTCCACCACTGGCTCTTGCTCTTCCTCCCCTCTGATAACTGTGTTTCAGCTTGTGAACACACTCACATTCATCCTAATAGCACTCCAAATAGGCAGGACCAGAGACGCTGCCCCCACTGATGAGAAACCAAGACCCTGAGTGGGGTTGGCAGGGGAGTGCCTGCTACCTGTGCTGTCACATAAGCCAGGGAAGTGGAGGGGGGCATTCATTCCCCTTTCACAGAGGAGAAGACAGAGGTCCTGAGGGGGGCATGCTCTGGCTTGCCTAATCAGGGGCAGAGCCTGTGCAGCCTCTGATCTCCTGGCACAGAGTCCAATGATTGGAAACAGTAGTCTGCATGTGAGAGCCAGCCAGGCAGAACGGAGGGGCCAGGTGTGGGCAGCCCCTGTCACTCACCACTTCTTGCCATTGATCTCGTGCTGCTGTACTGTGTAGCCAAAGAAGGCGGTCCTGGAGCCAGGGATGACCCGGGGCTTCCTGGTGTCCACGTTGAAGGTGTCCGTGAAGCCTGGGGTGGGGGAAGAGCAGAGGTGGAAGAGTCAGACAGGTGGAGGTGCAGGCTCCAGGGTTGCACTGGGACCCACGGACACGTCACCCACCTCAGAGGGTCTTGGCTGTTGGGGGGATATGCATAGGCTCCCTCTCCTTGGGGAGCCCCCATATGGAGTAGTTGACACAGTCCCTGCTTGGGAGAGCTCCTGGTCTGATGGGAGAGAGTCAGCCCCTGCCCTGGGGGAGCCGTACAGCGGCTTTGAGGGAGACCCATCTGAGAGGAAGACCCGGCCTCCCCTCCAGAGAATCCTCCTCTTACAAGGACAAGACAATTTTCTTCTGACCCATCCCTCCTTCCTCCACTCTGCTCTTTCCAGCTTTTGTGGTTCTCCTTTTCATTTTTCCCTCTCTTTCCCCTCCTCTCTCCCACTCTCTCTTCTCCTCCCTCTTCTGGCTTTTCTCATCTCTTCCCACTGAAGAGTCAGGGAACTGGCTTCCCGCCTCCTCTCCCCACAAAAGCCTGGGTTCTAGCGACCATGGGTTCCAGCACTGCTGGCTGCTGCTTCCTTCTGAACTCGTTGGCAAAGCTCTGTCTGGTTTCAGCAGTGGCTACTGCTTGGCTGGGGCGGCTGAGGCAGAGCAGAGAGGAAGTCCTGTAAGCCTCTCGCCCCGGCCCCCAGAGTCTTCCCTGTTTGGGTAAGTCATACACCAATTAACTAATTCTTCCTGGCCAGAGGCCGGATTGAGCTAAACACTTGACCTCTTTGGGCAAATCACAGGAAATGACATCTCACACCTGTGTGGCAGCTCGGGTTTCTGGATCTGCTCACATCTGCTATCACCCACTCTCCTAGGACCTTGGGAGAATGATCAAGCATCAACCACGTTTGCCAGACCCACTTGCAACAGCACCAGAGAGGTTCAGGGCTCTGCCTAGGGGAGCACACTGGGTGGGTGGTAGCACCAGGGCTGGGACTTCGGATGCCTCCTCTGCAAGTCCTTCCCTCCATGAGGCATTTTTAGGACACATCTGACTTTGATGCCTACTCAAGTCATACCTCTGCCTGCTTGTCACCACTAACAGGATCACCATACCTAGGACCGTGGGATTCAAGGGCTGGGATCCTGCCACGAGCCAAAACTTTTGGATAAATGAATCAGAGTAGAACTTTCACTATTGTCTCCTTTCACACAGGTGGCACCTTATAAGTTTCAAAGAACATTCACATCTATGTCATCATTTGGTCTCCATGATAACCCTGTGAGGGGGGCAGTAAGGGCAGAGCTGAAGGTCAGAGAGGTTTTAACTGGCCTGCCCGAGGTCCCAGAGCCTGCTGTATAGGGACTCTGAATCTGAGGCTTGGACCCTCCAGTGCTGCACTCTCCTTCCCCTGGGCACTGACCCCTTGGTCTAAATGTTCAAGGGTGATGCCCTGGGGCACCCACTTGAACAGGGCCTATTGTACAGAAACTCATCTTTTTCTATAATTCCTTTTTTTTTTGTCCAGCAAATGCCCACAGTGGCCAAAAGTTCCATCCTTAGAGTCACAGAATTAGAGTCTCCAGAGGTAAAACTGGAGGACCTGTGAGCAGGGATGCTAATTATCAGTGCTGTCTGTGGCACTGAGTTACGTTAGATTCTGAGGTCAGGTCTGCGCTCAGTGGGGAAGAGTGGAGCGCTGGTAAAGTGCTGCCGTGGGGACAGGGCAGGACGGTGGCAGCAGGTGATTCTGCAGTGCCAGCCCTGTCCTCAGAATTCCTAACAGGCCATATGAACTTAGTGTCATGGCTCTGGAATGGGGGTAAGAGAAGAAAAGTGTGTTGACCAACTAGTGCCTTGTTGACACAGCCCGCACCATGAATGGACTTGGCCTGGTTAGCAGCCGCCAGGTTTAGGATGTGGACTCTGGTCAGGTGTACACAGGGGAATGAGGAGCCCAGGTCCCTGGCCAGTGAGGGCATGTCATGGAGCAGAGACAGACATTCATGTCACCTGTGCAGAGCTGGGAGGTGGGGGGCATGGAGGAGCCAAAGGGCTACAGTTGCCAAGGGAAACTCACTCTCTCTCCAGTGTGTCCTGAGAGTGAACACACACACGTGTATGCACGCACAGACAGAGATACACATATCCACGTACGTGCACACACGGACACACACTGGCACAGGGCACACACTTTCCCTGACTGTGGGGCGACACCAGCTCCCTCAAGACCCCTGGAGACTAGGTCTTCCCTTACTGCGTTGGACCCCAGCAGGGGAGGTGAGCTGAGCACGAGGAAGCTAGAGGATAGCTCTGGGCGTCGGGAACTCCAGACCACCCACCACTTCCTGGCCTGCAGAGGGGTCAGTGGAAATGAAGCCATCAGTTGTGTCCCAGGCCTTCTCCACCCACACCCTCTATCAGCATTTCCTGAGCTACCACAGCCAGAGGGACCCTTCCAAGACCTGTCAGATCCCGTCACTCCTCAGCCTGTCCCCTCCATTGAGGGTTTCTCACTTCACTCACAGCAAACCAGATTCCACATGCAAAGCCCTGCGTGCTGCACCCCACCCACGCTCACTCCTGACTCCTACACTCCCCTCAGCCTGCTGCTTTGGCCACACTGTCCTCTGGCTGCTCTACTATGTCAGACCTGTCCTCTGCTCAGCATCTTTGCCCTGGCTGTTCCCTCTGCCTGGAATGCTCTTCCACCCGCCCCTGCAGCCCCTCCCCCTCCCGCCATGTCATTAGGGTCTCTGTTTCAGTTCCATCTTGTTCAGCACCGGGCCTCCTGGCTCTCTATGTCCTCTTGCTCTGCTTCATTCTTCCTCGTAGTACTTATCACAATATTATACGTCTTGTATTCATTTGCTTATTGTCATCTGGCCCATACTTTATAATATTGCTCATGTTCTCTTTGTGCCATGAGATTCTGCCATATTCTCACTTATCCTCAGGTCACAATACTGCTAATTGAATAGCAACCTGGACCTCACTTGGTTGGGATGCTCTTTCCCCTCAAGGGAAAGGAAAGAACGCTCGAGGAGCTCTGACGTATTCCAGATACCAGTCTAGATGTCTAACCACTAATGTTACATGAATCAATTAAATCTCACACCAGCCCCAGATAGATAACCCTAGAGATAGATAGTGTCATTATATAATTTACCACAAATCACTCAGCTGGGGAGAGATTAGCTGGGAACATAACTAAAGAATTTGGGGTGCTGGGTGATATGTTACCCTGTTGATCAGCCTTTCATGAGAAGGACCCACTAAGGACAAGAGAAGACTCTTTTCAGAGGAGAGCTTCTCCCTTTCCTCCCCTCTCCCAGCGTGGAGGGAAAGCCATGGCCCACGGGAGGTGGCCTCACGTGGGCTCCACCTAAAGTCAGTCTTGCCTTCCCCTGTACTCCCACCCCATCTTCATGGGGGACAGGATTAGTGAAATCTGGCCACGAGGAACAGGCGTTAAGTTACAAAGCACTGGTTTCTTTCCCAGAGACCAGTCGGCATTTGCTTCTGACCAAACCGAACCAACCAGAGAATGAATTTCCTAAAAATGATGTCAAGTCCACGTCTCTGACCTTGGTTCCTGACAAGATCCCTGGCCTTCTTCTCTAGTGGTGGGTGGTTTTCCATGCTGGGGGAATGTACTCCTTCCGGAGATTTATGACCCCCAAATACCAACAAAAGAAAACAAAGTTGTTTATGGGAGTCATTAGGCTGATCGAAGCGATGCTGGGAGGCGGGTTGGGCGGCTCGCCACACTGCTGGCTTATATTGATGACGGAGGGGAAAAAAGCCACAATTCCTGGGCTGCTTTCTCATGGACTATGGCCAAAGTTACGTCAGCTGTTGCTCCCTTTCTCAAAATCTTATGTCTTTTGAAAAAAGCATCAGTTAGTCCCAAGAAGGGACCAAAACCCCAACATCACGCTGTGGTCTTCAAGCCACTCACTGCAGGTTAAGGTGGAGGCCACCGCCTGCCACCAGGTGGGGTAGCCCCAGTCCCTAGTGGTGACCACAGTCATGGACAACTCAACAGCTCGGAGGAGCATTCACTCTAGCATGAGGAGGCCTGCTGTGCCTGTCCATTTTCACTACCTCCCCTCCTCCCAGCTCCCAGGGATTTGGGGAGAAAGTCCTAAATCTCCCACATGGCCCTAGCCTCCCCAGTCTCATCTTGTGTGAGTTTTCCTCTGGGTCTCCCTCCTGTTCTCCAGATGCACCTCCGGCCTTTGCACATGCCATTTCTTCCACCTGCCTCCCTTGAAACCACCGCCCCTTCATATCTCAGCTGAAGGGTCACATCCTCCTTGGCTCCCATAGGAAATCTCCTTCACGTCATGATCTGACCCCTGCACCTCACTAATGGGTGGCTAGTTACTTCTCATTTCTTTCTTTGTTTTTGAATATTTTTAAACAATTTCAGATTAATATGAAGGTACAAACGATTAGGATACAATGTTTACATTTGCTGTAAAGTCCTAGTTGCAGTTGGGTCCCGCACCCAGGAGGTGTGCCACATACCCTTACCCTTAGGAGCACACCCATCCCCCGGTCTTCCTCCTTCCTCCTCCCCCAACTTAAAATAGTTGTCATAGTTATTGTTATCCTCAATGAATATGATTATCTGATTAACTGTCTCCCCCTCAGGACCCTGGCTCCAGGAAGGCACAATGGGGTCTGTTTATGACCTACTGCTGGATCTAGCACTTAGTACAGGGGTTGAGGGGCGAGTGGGACTGAGACCAGGGACCCTACCAGCGTGGCGTGTGGCCCTGGGAAGCACGGGAAGAATAAGACCACACTGTAGGCAGAAGGCCACAAGTGTGGGATAAGGGAAGGACCTTGGAGGGCTGGGTGGTTTCGGGAGATGTCATGTTGGTCTCAAAGGGCAATATGTTGTAATAGATGAGGTGGCGCAGAGGTGACAGTCAGGCTTTCCTGGTGTGAATGTGGAGCCAGGAAGAAAGAAGAGAAGAGTCTACCTGGGCAAAGGTGTCCAGAGTTGCCTGGCTCCTCCTGCCATTCAGTGCCTTGAGGGTGAGGCCAGGCATGGAGGGAGCATAGGCTTTGAGTTCAGGGAGAGCTTGGTTAGAAGCTTAGCTCCAGCATTCATTCACTAAGTGAGTGATCCTGGGCTAGTTCCTCTACTTTTCTGGTTCTTAGTTTACCCATCTGTAAAATGGGAATAATAATGCTTATATAGACTGGGAATAATAATACTTCTATAATAATACACTGAAGGGTGGCTGGCAAGACTAAATGGAGTAACATGTGTCAGTGTCTGGTATGTAGAAGGCACTCAATATACCTTGGATAAATTGAACTGAATCAAGATTCCCTGTTCTCTGAGCTGCCTCAGTGCCTTTGCCCGTGCCTGGGAGGCCTTTTCTCCCCTCCCTGTCACATCTCAAGGCTCAGCTCTGATGACAGACACCTCTGCTATACAGTGATCCTTACTCTGAGGCTGCACGGCCCTCAGCCTGGCTGCTCATAGCTTCGTCCCTCCCTGCCTTGGATTACCACTGTTTCTCCATCTGTCTTGCTCTTTTATCAGGTTATATACTTTTCAAGGCCACAACCATGAGGGGCTTTTTATCCTTGCCCAGTGTACAAAAGATGCAGATAGACTTGTCTGTTGGATTCTTCACTTTCTGAGAGTCTGTTCTCAGAACGAGTATCTCTTGGCTTCTTCCCTCCCTGCCCTACTGAGGTACCAATAGTCCTTTACCATTTAGGGAACAACAATAAAAATAATGGCATACAGGGTGGTGCCTGTGGCTCAAAGGAGTAGGGCGCTGGCCCCATATACCAGAGGTGGCGGGTTCAAGCCCAGCCCTGGCCAAAAACTGCAAACAAAAAAAATGATAATTATAATAATAAATAAAAAAAATATAATGGCATACATACACACAGCACATACTAGGTACCGAGCTCTGTTTTAAATTAATTTAACGCTTACACAATAAATTTTAGAGTAAATGTATTATTATCCTCCTTTTATAGGTGAGGAAACTGAGGCACAAAGAAGAAGGTCAGCAACTGGCCGAGGTCACATAGCCAGGGAGCCCCAGGGGTCCTGTGCCATCCCGCCACCACCATCAGGCCTTCTCCCCTTTGAGTTACCCACTCTCCTTAGTCGCTGAGTCTTCCCTGGAGTGGTCTCACCCAGGCTGTCCCCCACCCTACCCATCCTGCAAACTCACCCACCTTGGGTCCCCTCCCCTCAGATCCTGCTTATTAGAGAAATGGTTGATGACTCCTTGACTAGGACCTGTGGAAGATGGAGACCAGGAATATGGAAGGATGGAGCCTTGAACGTCTGGATGAAGGCCCAGATCTGAGCTGCCAGCCAGAGGGACCCACTCTGTGGAATCTAAGAAGGAACCTCCCTGGAAGCCTTCCCACTGCCAGGCCTCAGGCCTTTGCCCTCTCTGGGTTCTGCTCCATGGGGCAGACACACCTGTGTAAGCAAGAGCTTTCATTTTCCTTGGCGGGAAGGAGCTGGGATGGGGTGAGGGAGGCTAGATTTATCGCCAAGATTCTCTGGCATTATCTCCCTCTTGCCAGTTTTACTTGGATACCAAGAATCTTCATGTCCAAATCACAGACAGGAATGGGGGAGGAGAGAGAAGATCATAAAATTGTCCTAAGCAAAAAGATATGGCAAAGTGAACCTCCTGCTTCTATGGAAAAAAAAAAAAAAGAATCACAAGCCATCCCAAAGTGAGAAAGAAGTGAGCTTTAGATGCCCAGCTACTTCCCATCCTCTGCATTCTACCCCTTCTTTCTCTGCTGCCTGCCAGACTTCCTTTCGCTCTGAGGCTATTGTTCCAAGAGACATTTAGGAGGACAGTGCCAGGTATGGGGGCATTGCTGGAGGCTGGAGGACCCTAGGCTAGGCTCTTGGAATAGGCCCTGGTCAGATAGCAAAGGAGGGCCAGAGGATGTGGTCTAGAGATCAGAGAAGTTTCCAGCTAGTTGAAGGAAGAAGGCCTCCACTGGAGAAGAGGGATTTTCCAGCTTGGAGCCCTTTGACTCCGGAGAGAAGTGAGGAACCTACAATCATCAAAGGAGAGCTAGTAACTATGCCCTTTTTAACCTAGGAAGCCCCCAGGCAGGAGGGCATTGGGGCCCTGCCCTTGGGAGTTTCCAGGCTGGTGGGGAAAGTGTGCAGTCCCACCCCATGGGCTAATCCCTGGCTTGTGGTATTCAGAGCCTACAGCCATGCTGGGTAGGCAACAGATATGTTTGTAAGTCAACAGAGCCTGAAGTGGAGCCAAGAGAAGTTTCAACTAGGGTGGGGTGGTCTGGGTTCTAATCTCAGCTTTGTCATCGACTTGGCTGTGTGTGGACAGAGAGTCATAATGCCTCTCTGGGCTTCAGTTCCCCGTTTGTGAAATGAGAGAATCCTGCTCTCTGACATCTCAGGCCCACTCCTGGCACACGTCCGGAAGGTTCTCTTGGGCAAACATGCAGCTGACTCCCAGTTGTCAGCACTCGAGCATCTGTCTTGAGTCTCCGCAAACAATTTAGAATTGGAGGCCAGGCAGCATGAAGGAATGCAAACTCATCTTACTGCTGGCTGGAGCCAAACACATTTAGGAAGGGAAATCTCCAGGCAAAAATGATAATATTTTGCATTCCCAAGCCAACAGAAGGGATTAAAGAAAATCATCTCATATTCTGCATTACCCAGGCCCAGCCCCCTCTCCCCATGTTTGCACCATGGAGACTTGGCCACAGGGCCCTCTTGCCCTGGATGGGGCTTCTGGGCACTCCCAGATGTCAGAAAGATGGACCCTTGATGGGGGTCCAGGCAATGTAGTCACCTTTCACAGAAAGCCCCACCTCGCCCCAGAGCTGTGCCATGCTGAACCCCAGCCAGATGCTCCAGGGCTAGTGGTGAGGTGGAGGCCCTGGTTCTCATCAGACCCCTCTTAGTTCAAAGGCGGGGGGCGGGGGACTGTGTGCACTGACCACTGGAGACCTGACTGTGTGGCCTTGGAATGACCGAGGCATCTCTCTCTCAGGGGTCTTCTAGGAATGGTTGCAATATTCACCTCTGCAAGGACATAAGGCTGGAGGGCAGAGTGCCAAGGTCAAAGACCAAAGGACAGACTTCTAACTTTTGGACAGACAACTGGTTTTAGGACTCAGAAAAGGGGCCACGAAAGTGAACTTTCCCTCCTCCCTGCCCCCCCCCCCAACCCCGGGAGCTAAGACTGCTATGGTAAGAACTTGGCTGGGCATCAGGATATGTGGTTTTTGCCACCAATGGACTATGTGACCTTAAATAAGATACCTCCCCTGTCTAGGCCTCAGTCTCCCCTTATAGAAAATGAGGAAGCTGGACCAGGGCTTCTAAGAACATTTACAGCACCAAGTTCTGAGTCTGTGTGCTCCGCCAACTCTGATTCACTTCCAAAACCACTCCTGTGAGAGGGGACGGGCAGCAGATTGGAGCTGGGGGCACCCCTGGCAGATGGACGGCCATTGCCTCGGCCAGTCTCCACCAGATCAGAGCATTCCCCTCTTCTCACCAGTTCTTGGGTCCAGACAAATGTCCCCAGCCTCAAGCCACTTATAAAAGTAAACTATAGCCCCTCTTCACAGAAGCTTAGCACCCAGCCGGGCCTGTGATTGGGGCCAGCCTGGTGATGCCAAGCCAGCCCTCACCACCAGGCCTGGATGCCCTCCTGTGCTTTGGAGCAAACTTGCCAAAACTCCGGCCCTCCCTGGAGAGGGATAAATGTCTCCTCTTCACTCTTGCAAAAGATCAGCCTGTTTTCTAGCTTTTCTAATCAACTCATCAGCATCTTACTTCTCTGCCAAATGACTGCCCTTCTGAATGGGACTTCACATCTCTCTGCTAACTAAGAATTATCCTCTGCTTTTTCCCCTGAAGGAACCCCCCCGCCCCCCTCCCCCGGTTCCCTCCTACTTCATGTTCCTTCAGCCACCCATCTCACCAGCCAGCTGCCTGAAGAAGTAGGATGGAGTCTTGTTTGGGGTGGGTGTCAGATCTCTGTTCCCGGCCTCCATATGGGTGAGAACACTGCTCACCAGGAGACTGGGGTGTGTCACAGCACAGCCAAGGGATCGACCTATGAGCACAAGGTGGGGAGGGATAACTGGAGGAAGAAGTTATATGTCCCCATGGAGTCCAAAGAAAGAAGAGGGTTCCATCCATGTGAAGGCTGGCCAGAGCCTGGCCAGAGAGGGGAGGGAGAAGCAACACAGCAGCACGGAGGCTTCTGTGGAAAGACTTTATCTCTCCCCATGGTATGAGCACACCACTTGTTTCTTAGAGGACTCTCTTAGGGAAATTATCTCATTTAGGAAACAGCATGTCCTCAGTCCACACCCTCTGCTGCTTCTGGCAGCGAGTGGCTCTGAGCGCGCCAACAGTTTGAAGCAAGGCCTGCTGCATGAGAGCTGCGGCCACACTGTCCTGTGTGCACTTGCATATCCTCTGGAATGTCAAACGTGTGAAGAACACACCAGGAACCAGTATGTGCGGTGTGTATGATGAGGGGGCTGGATGTCCTCATTAGAAGATTTCAAGAGTCCACTTCAGCTGAGAATCTTGAACACTCAGTTGGCCTTGATGGAGATGCTTGCTCGGAAAGGGCAAATGATGTGCTGCCTGGTTTGAGTTTACCAAATTAACTTGATATTCATCCAAGAAGGACCTGAACAGAGGGACACAGGGTGGCCTTCTCTTTACCTACTGCCCTCTGTCAATCAACCTCCCCTGTCTCCACCAGGCCCACGTGTGTCCTCATGGTACAATCCGGGAGCACCCTGGCCTTGGACTCTCTACCTGTCTCCTACTTCAGTCTCATTAACTCATCAAGAGCCTTGTCTGTTCTCTGGCCTGTCTCTTCAGTGTCTATTCTGTTCTGGAGAAATCAATGCATGCAAATGGGTGACTTATCACAACAATCTTCCCTCAGTTTGTTCTCCAAAGCATCTGCATCTCTATCTAAGGAAGAATTCTCCAAATCAGAAGCAAACACACAGGGCTGGCAGCCTGGGGAGTAGTGAGGGCCCCTTTGCTGGGGTGTGCAGGAGACCAAGCGTTTGCCGGGGCAGGTGGCATGTGGGCTGCAAAAAAGGATACTTTCTTAGGTGTCTGGAGAGGGGGAGACAGGACAATCAAGTGCTGGGGAGAACTATGGCTGCTCTTTGCATTTTTTCTGAGAAATCAGGATATGCCAGTGTGCTGGTTAAGCAGATGTTGGGCTCATGGAAAACAGTCCTAAAAATTGAAAACAGTGGATAGTGTGCTGAAATTTGCTGTAATTACTCTTGTTTTTCCTCTGAGTCCTGGACAGCCATCTCGTGCCTCTAGTGAACATATGGATCACCTCTGTGGGTTCCCAGTTTTAGAAAAACCAGTGTATTTTTCTGCCTTACATCATTTACCATTTTCTCTAAGTAGGAAAGTTGATCAAAATGGATCTCTTTCTTTGAGTTTTCAAGAGTTCTATGAAGGATATAAACACGATAATCTTAACATCATGAATCTCTTAAGTTCTCTTAAAGTATAATAAAGTCTCGGTCAATTAAAGCACATAAAAACATACGCCCAAATGCACACACATATATGCACATGCCCACATGTATACACACACATATACTCACATACACAGACATGATTAAACACACATATGCACACATGAGCTCCCCACTGACACATTCACACACATCTCCCCACCCCCCACCACACTTCCACACTGTATAGAAAACTGAAGTCTGAAGAGATGTAACCCCAGGTGGACACCTGCAGGATCTTGCTGAGACAGGATCAGCTCACATCACACCCCAGCCCAGCCCAGCCAGCCCTCCAAGCCCCATGGAAAATTGTCCAGCCACCTATGGGACATTCTTACGTGGATGTCTTATAGCATCTCACATTTCATGTGACCAAAGAGGAACCCAGATTTTTCCCTTCTGAACTTGTTTTCTCCAGGTCTCCTCATCTCGAGGAATGGCATCACCACTGCCTGATTGCTCAAGTCAGAAGCTTGGGAGTCAATCCTCATGGTTTTCCTTTACTTCCCATCAGCAAATGCTGCAGGTTCTACCCCTCACTTCCTCTCAGATGTGTCCTGTCTCCTTTGTTGTCACTCAGATTAAGTCATTTTCATCATTTTGTGCCTGGATTTGCCTAAGAGTCACCTGGTCCCTTTATTCTGATTTTGCTAGTGGCCAAGCTACGCCAGAGTGATCTTTTAAAATTGCTGATCAGATCCAGGCTTCTAAGAGTCCCTCCATGGCTTTTAGAATAGATTGCAGACCCTTCCCAGGGCCCAGCAGGCCCTGGAGGATCTGCCTTCTTCTGTGCCATAATCTTCATCACTTACTCCCTTCTATTCCTCAAACACACCAAGCCCTTTCCCATCTTGAGGTCTTTGCACTGCTGTTCCCTTTGTCTGGAATGTTATTCCCCAAGATCTTTGTTCAGCTGGTTCCTTCTCAACCTCTAGTTTTAATGTCATTGCCTCTGAAAAACCTCTGACCATGCTATGAAGAACCCAGTATTCTTCCTCATAGCATCTTATTTATTTATTTTCAATTAAAAATAATTAGAAATGTTTATAAGAGCTGTTTGCTTCCTTGGACACAGGCTCCTCTCCCACTGCAGAAGGGCAGCGTGCTCTCAAGAGCTGGCCCTTCCTCATCCACATGATAATGCAATCTTCCCATTCAGTGATGTCACATGGGTTGTTTTAAATTGACTATAGAGGGAGGATTTACATCATAGTAATTGGCAAATGCTGCAAATAAGAATGATAGGAACTCTCTCCATCCCATCTGAAGAGCCAGAATCAGTTGGTAAACACTCACTAGCACTCTCCTGGAGGAGAGTGTATCTGTCTTTTTCTCCTTTATCCTCAGCACTGAGAACAATGCCTAGCATGCAACAGGCAATCAACATACACTTGTTAAATGAGACAGAAAAAAATGAATATAAGTGTTCAGACCTCTAAGACACTAAGCTGCCAACAAAGGGTTGAAGGGGAATATGATTCTCAGAGCTGCAAGGTGGGAGGGCACTTGGAGTACTGAATTTTGGCTTCAGAAGTCCTAGCTGTAATCCCAACATGGAGTCTAACTTGTTCTGTAGCTTCAGACCAGTTTCTCCCTCTTTCTGGCCCTCAGTTTCCTTAGAAAAAGCACATGTAGAACTACATGCTTTCAGTCCTTATGCAGAATTTAAAGAAGCCCGTTTATGTACACTCTTGCCATTTTCTTTGTGCCTCCACTCCTGAGGTCACTGTTCTGCACAACCGCAGAGGATGATGTTTACACTGTAGTTGATGTAAACTATGCAGTGCGCAGTGTATACAGCTGTACGTGGCGGCCCTGCCCACTCTCATTCTGGCCTTAGGCCATTTCAAATAGAGCCAAATTGGACAGAGAGTCCCTCCCTTTCCTGACATACTAACCAGCTCAAAGGGCTCAGACAGTTTGGTTTTGGTTTTCCTACTCCTAAGCTTGTCTCCTGCTTGTCATGGGTGTGTGGATCAAGAGCCCTGTGTATCTGGGATAAGCCCCAGTCTAGGGAGTATTTGGGCAAAGTGAGAGCACAACAAGGCTCAGGATATGCAATTTGTGGCAGGGCTTTCCCTCAGAGGAGAGGAAGTAGGGCAATGAGGACCCAGAGAGCTACTGGGCCAGTCTGCTCTGCTCTTTGAATGCAAACTAAAAAAAGGAATTGTGGGGCCATTCCCTTCTTTGACGGGAGGACCCGCCCTACAGTGGATATACTCACACCCATCTGAAAAGTTCTCTGGCTGCAGGGAGCTCAATATAGATCTACCAGATGCCTTTGGCTAGGTGGGGATGGGGAACTTTGGGGAATGGAAGTGTTTTGGTTCTCTGATGGTTATGCAGAAGTCCTTTGCCTTTTAGTATGGTTAATTTTTCATGACAAAGTTGCAAAATTATCTCTAATGTTCGCTTCCACTTATAGGAACTTAGAGAGGTGAAGAGCTCATGACTCCATCTGCCTTTGTTAGAAAACCGAAGGACTGCCACACAAGGTGGTTAGCTCCCTGTCACTGGAGACATACAAGTGTGGGATGGTCACTTGTCTGGATGTTCAGGCTCTGGCAAGGGCCCTCCTCTCTCTGGAAGCCTCTGACGCCCAGAACACCCCATCAACATGTGGATGAGGAAGGGCCAATCATGCCCTGGATCTAGCCAGGCTCTAGAGGAAATTGTTTTGAAATAGAATCGCTGCTGTCAACTTTGTTTCTCATGTTACATCTGCCTTTATAATCACAGTTCAGGTTCTGGCTCAGGAAATGTTCACAGAAGCATGGAAACATAGCCCCTGTGGGGTTTTTAGAAATATGAAGACCAAACGTTTGTTTTAGAAGTGACTAAATGGAAGTCCTGAGAGGGTTGGACTCTGGCCCTCTTGTTTAGCAGCAGATGTGTGACCTTGGGCAAGTCACCTGACCTCTTAGCATCACAGTCTCTGGGGTTAGTCTGCCTCCGTTCAAATCCCAGGCTGTGACTTCATCTCCCTGGTGATCCTGGCTACATTCCTTAACCTCTATGTTAGCCGGTATTACTGTTGTCATTAACATTTAGTAAGCACCTCATCCCTGCCAGACATTCTGTTTGTTAATGAGCATTACTGCTAGTTTTTCATATTAATCCTACCATCATTTCCACTATACATTCTAAAGAAAGGAAGTGCCTTAACCAAGGTCACACACTTAATAAGTGTCAAGTCCAATAATGACACCCCATGTCAGGAGCACATACTCCTAACACACTCCTGACCTTGTTGGACTCAGACTCAGTCTCTCTACCTGTACAAAGGGTCTCATGTCATCTCCCAAGCTACATGGGCAGATTCTGGTTTGCTGTTTCCCAGGGATTGGACCATAACCTGGGGTCTGTGTTCAGCCCGCACCATCTTCCCTGGGCACTCCTGGCTCCTTGGTGGGTACTAATAACAAGGCCACATTCTGCAGTGTACAGATGATGTCTAAACTGCTCCCTTTTGTGGGAAATGAGGCATTTTAAACTTCTGTTGCAGCCTCCTTTGTTTCCTAGGAAGTCCCATTATAGATCTAGGCCTTTCCTGTCTCCTCTGTCCTCTCTGAGCAAGTAAGTAAGTATTGATGAACACCCTGGGGCCATCTGGCAGCCTGGGTGAACCAAATTGTCCCTTTTTCAGGCCTTGCCCTTCCCTTTGCTCTCCCTCACCTTCAAGAGCCCTTCTTGCCCTCCCCACCCATGAGTGATTCCACCAACTTCTTCTTGTTCTCCAAGAAAGTCTTTGATGACAAATGGCCGGGGAAATGTCAGGACCGAACATGGACCCACCTAGCAGACTGGTATCTTAGCCCACATTACAAAGTCCTGAATCTGCAGATGCTGGTGTGGATATAGAAAGAAGGGAACACTTTTGTACTGCTGGTGGGATTGCAAACTAATACAACCTTTATGGAAAGAAGTATGGAGAATTCTTAATGAGCTAAAAGTAGACCTTCCATTTGATCCTGCAATCCCATTACCAGGTATCTATCCGGAACAACAAAATTCATTTTATTTTTTATTTCTTTGAGACAGAGTCTTACTATGTCACCCTTGGTAGAGTGCCATGGAATCACAGCTCACAGCAACCTCAAACTCTTGGGCTTAAACGATTCTCTTGCCTCAGCCTCCCAAATGGGACTACAGGTGCCCACCACAATGCTCTGCTATTTTTTGGTTGTAGCTGTCATTGTTGTTTGGCAGGCCCAGGCTAGATTCGACTCGCCAGCTCCGGTGTATATAGCTGGCTCCCTGGCTGCTGAGCTATAGGTGCTGAGCCACAAAATTCGTTTTACTACAGGACATTTGCACTAGAATGTTTATTGCAGCTCAATTCACAATTACCAAGATGTGGATGCAACTCCAATGCCCATCAACCCATGAATGGATTAACAAACTGTTATATGTACGCCATGCAGTACTATTCAGCCACAAGAAAAGGTGAAGACTTTACATCTTTTCTATTTTCCTGGATGGAGTTGAAACACGTCCTTCTTAGTAAAGTATCTCAAGAATGGGAAAAACAAGTATCTGATGTAGTCAATACTAATATGAAACCAATATAAAGTGTGAATAACTACATGCTCACAAGAAAGAAAAAAATATAAGTATAATCCATCAATGGAGAGGGGAAGGAGAGGAGACGAGGGAGAGCAGTTGGAGGGATCTCACCTAATGTGCACAATGTGAGGCTGTCCAGCACGTTCTCTGGATAAAGGGCTCAACTACAACTTGAACTTCGCCTCAGAATTGAAAACAATGTAACCTAAACTTTGTACCCTCAAATTAATCTGAAATGAAAAAAAATACGAAGGTAAAATTAAGCTAGAATTAAAACCATGTAAACTTCATATTTAAATAGAATTACACGCACACTTGAAAAGATGTTATAGGTGACTGTAGGTGAATGTTTCTCTTTCTTTGCTACTGTTATAATATCATCTGTATAATAAATCTTTTTTTAATATAGGTAAAAGTTCTCTAACTGTATTTCACTAGAACTACAGAATGGAGGGCCGCTCTTTATATTTCATTTTTCCCTGAAAAACTTTTTATTACTTATTTATACTGATATGTAAAATGCAACTTAAAACAGAAAAAGGTGGTGGGGAGGGGGAAGAAGGGGATTGACTTACCTAAAAGGGGTGACTGATTGGCGAATGGGATTGTGGGCAATTGTTACAGGCTGGTGGGGAGATTTTCATTGATTTGTGGATTGATCCATTCTAGTACCACGTATTATTTGCCCAGTCTGCCCAGGCACTGCTGTGGATCCTAAGATACATAAGGAAAAGCCATAGACAAAAATCCTTGCTGTCATGCTGTTTACCTTCTGTTGGGGGCAGGCAACACACAATATGAATAAACAAACCCAGCAATAATGTTGAAGTGAGACTAAAGCCGGTTGAGAGGGTAGGAGGTCATTTGGGTAGGTGAGCGCAGGTTGAATTTTGGACACAAGTGCCAGGTCAGGCCTCAATGGGAGAAGGACGTTGGTGTAGTGACCTAGGAAGTGGGACAGGCTCTCTGGGAAGAGCAAGGCAAGCTCAGGGCCCCAGGTGCCTGGTGTGTCTGCCAACAGCTGGAGGCCGTGGGGGTGGGGAGGGCGGGCCAGGGGGGAAGGTTGGGGAGATGAGGTCAGGAAGGCAGGGAAGCCAGATCACTGGGGCATCTTACTCAGAGTGAAGAGGGGGGCCCTGGAGGGTTTGGAGCTGAGCAGGGAGGTGACATGATCTGACCTACATTTCGGTGGCATCCCTCTAGCTGCTGGTAGAAGAGCCTTAAGGGACAAGAGCAGATGCTAGGAAACCAGTTAGGTGGCTGTGGCCACAGCTATGGGGGCTTTTCTGGGCCCCCTCCCACAGTCCTCCCCAAGCTTCTGCCTGCCTACTGGTTTTAGTCCCTAGGGCTGAGGTGGACAGGCCAGATGATGGGAGACCAGGGCCTTCACTCTAAGGGTGATGTGGGACCAGCCTTGCGGGGAGAGGGTACAACAGACCCCCACTGAAAAGAGAGAAGAGAGCAGCGCCAAGCGCAGCAGCAACTTGGACACACTTGGGACAATTGGCAGGGCCCCTTGCCAAGCCTGCCAGGGCCCCTGCCCCTGCTGGCCTCGCCATCGGCAGCAAGCACATTCCACAGCTGACATTGGGCTTGTGGTCTGGCCTGGTGCTCTTGCTGGCTTCTTTTGCTCTTAGAGGATTTTATACTCAGAATCTGAGTTCTCTTTAACTTGGGGGCATGAATCACAGCTTTGGGGCCTGGAGAGGGGTGGAGAAACAGGAGGCTCCACACTGCAGGCTGCTCCACTGAGGCATGTCTGTGTGGCAGGCCAGGCCAACATTCCTCACTACTCAAGGCCACCTCCACCTGCCCAAAGGCACTGCAAAGTTGACAGTCCAGCTGATGCAACCTCCCCTCTTCAAATCTCTCATCCTCCCACACCTCTCCTTAGGGTAGTAGCACTACTCCTTGGCCTCCCAGACACATTTCCTTCTCTGGTGACCAGGCCCTGCCAGATTCTATCCCCCACCAGTTCCCTCCCTTTCACCTGACCACCTCACTTCAGCCTCTGTGTCCCCTTGCCTGGGCCACTGCAGCAACCACCTTATTCCACCTGCTCCCCATTGTTTTCCTATCTGCGTACAACCTTCCCACATTCCCCTCGGGGAGGGCCCCCAAGCACAGATTAGAACATGTCACCACCCTCCCTCAAAAACCTTCAATGACTCCCATCTGCAAAATCCAAATGCCTTAGTTGGCATTCAGTTTCCCCTCAACGGCCTCAGCCGTGGTTTCATTCTTGCTGGAACAAGCATGAAACATACTCCAGCATCCTGCTGACCAAACAACAGGCGGTTTGCCCAGATGAACTCTCCACCCACCCCTCTCGCTGCCAGAGCCAGTCCTTCTTACATTTATAAATCATCTCTCTTCTACCTCTCCGATCTCAGAGTCCTTTACCTGACTTTCTTATAAGTCATTACTTCCTCCTTAGCACTGTTGTTGTTTATCTGAAAATCTCCCCTCCCTACTAAAACATAAGCTCCTTGAAAGCCAGGGGTTATCTCTTCTCATCTTTTATCCCCCAGAGCATCTAACTGGGCCTGGCTCCTGCAGCCTCCTATACTGGGTTTCTGAGTTTCTTTGGCAAAGAAATTTAAGATATGTATCCTTGCCCTTAAATTTCTTTTACTTGGACACATAGTTCTTTCATTCATTTCACACATATTAATTGAGCACCTGCTATGCCTGGTCCTGTGTGAGAGCTGGGGATGCAGTGATTGATAAGAGATGTGGTCCCACTCTCAGCAATCCCAGTGCAGTGGGGAGGATTTACATGCAGTTGGCATACTGCTGTGTGGGAAGCACAGGACCCCTGGAGATCACGAGTGAGGCCTCAGCTCTGACTGGGGAATCAGGGAAGGTTTTCAGGAGAAAGCAGTATCCAAGTGGAGACCTGAAGGATAAGTGGGAGGCAGCTAGGAAAAAAGAGGGGGAGGGGCTAGAATCAGGTACAGGCAACAATGTGAGTGAAGGCCAGGGAGAGCTCTGTGTGTTGGAGACACTAAGAGAAGCTCAGTCTCACTGGGGTGCTGTGGGTGCGTGCAGGTGCCCACACTTGTATTTTTGCCAGAGGTGAGTCCTGAGTGCAGGCCAGGGCCAGACATTCAGGGTCTGGTTAATGCTGTGAAAGAGTCTGGACTTAGCCTAAGGGTAGTAGGGAGCCACTGACAGTTTAGGAAGGGAGTGAGATCCAATTTTGTGTTTCATCCTCACTTTAGCTGCTGCTGAGAAAGGTCCAGATGGATGGGTACAGGAGGGACAGTGAAGCCCGAACTTGGGCTGGGTTCTCAGAGAGGCCCTGGGGCCCTCCTCTGCTGCCTCCAGGCTAGCCCCCTCCTTCTCTGTGGTGGAGCATCCCTTTTCCATCTGCCCAGCTGGGCTTTGCTGGTGCCCGATCCTGAGGCAGGGGCTCCTTCCACCTGCATGCCCACGCAGCTTCAGCAGACCCAGCGTCACAGGTTTAGAATGACCCTCATGGGCTCTGTCCAAGCCACACCCTCTATCCTGGGTGCTGGTCCCTCTGTCTGTTGGCAGCTCGGACTGGGGACTGGCATCTCCAGCTAATCTTTCTGTAGCTCCTCTTTGGTTTTCCTGCCTGGGGCCACACAGTGATCAAGTAGCTGATGGCCTTGTAGGGCACATAGTGTCACCAGTGAATGAGTCTCTACCCCTAAATCCTACCTTGCACTCAGCTTCTCAAGCTGTCTCAGACTGTGTCTCCAGCCCCATGTGGCCATGAGTCCTGCAACTTCAGGCTGGAGCAATGGAGAATTGTTTATAATTCAGGCGTCATCAAATTATGGCCCGCCTAGGACATTTATCCAACTCGTCGGGTGTTTTTGCCACTGCTGCCTGTCCTGCTTAGTAGCTGACTCGTGCCGGGGCCCATAGTCTGAGGGACAGTGAATGGGCCCCCTGTTAAAAACGTTTGAGGACTCCTGGTTTATACCTTGGTTTTACCACTGATGTGTTATATGACCCTGATCAAGTCATTTCCCTCCCCTGCTTTTCTCTTGTGCTTGACTAGGGATTGGGGTTTAGACTGCATTGGGCTGTCGATCTTGGCTTCCCATTAGAATTATTGGGGAGCTTTAAAAAATGCCACTGGAGTCCTCACTGTAGAGAGTGATAATGTGTTCTGTTGGGGGGGTATGGGAGAAGGTCTTGTTTTATGTCTTTGTTCTCATGTTCACCCAGGATTGAGGACCACTGAATTTGCTGGTCACTTCTGTCCCTCCCAGCACTGATCATCTCTAATTTCATGCCAAAACAAGTGGGCAGGTGGGAAGGAGGTAGGTAACCCTTATTTAGAAGTGCCAGCTCTATAGCAACTGCCACTACAAATACCTGGGGCTACAGAAAGGCCAGTAACTTTAAGTCTCAGCATCTTGAATTTATCAAGGTGGCCACTCCAGAGTCAATGTCAAATGCTCAGAGGCTGCCCCTAAATGGTTCTCAGAGGAGTCTTGGGAATGTAACTGGAGACAGAAGCATCTTCTGGATTCCATTGCGTCAAAGTGATCTCACAGCCCTAGCTGTCTGCTGTTAGAGCTGCTTTGTGGACACCCCTGCCCTCCATGGACATCAGTGCTTTGCATGAGCACTACAGTCTGTGGGACAGGGGGGTTCCCCCCTCCATGTTCCTTGAGGCAGAGACTGTGCCTTATCTATTCAGAATCTCCTGAACCTGGAGGGTTAGTGAGTACTCAGAGCATGCTGGTGAAATGGACAAGCCACTCAGTTTCTTCATCTATAAATTGGGATCATGGCATCTTCCATGCCAAATGACAGGCTTGTGGGAGAGCCACATGAGCAGACCTGGCTTCATAGGTGCTTGCCCTGTGCAGTGGCTAATACTCTCACAACTAGAAGGGCCTCTCACTCCTTTTAATGCCTTACTGTGGCCATCTTGAAATTTTAAAACACACCTTGATCTTGCACTGGGTCCCACAGATTGTGGATTTGGCTTGAATGTATAGTAAGTGGTGGGAATAAATTCAGAGAAGAGCTCTGTCTACAAATTATTTATGAGACTTAATGATTACTAGCAGTCACTGAATATCAGGGGTAATGAGCTCCAGGGAAAGAGCAATTCTAGAAGGAGAGGGAATAGAGACTGCATTGTGGCCTTTGTCCTGGAGGAGAAAGGGACAAGGGCCTGGGAGTGGGCCAGGCTTAGGAGGAGGGTAGTGGGGATTGAGGATGCCCCAGAGGCCTACAGAGAATAATTTGAATGACCTTGCCCTACCTGTCTGCCACCGAGGTAGAAAATTCACCATTAGAACTTCATATTTTTGGCCGAAGCTTACTTACTCTTTAAGTTCTCCTGATAAGTATAGGAAACTAGGTTCCTAATTTCAACCTTGGTCAGAAGACCTGGTCCTGGGTGCCCATGTAACTTTGGGAAAATCACGAGCAATCACTCACTTTTTAAGAGCTTCCGTTTTCCCCATTCATCTAATGGGTACAACAGCCTCAACAGGACCTTCTGGTTTCACCTGTTCTATCTTTTTTTCTTTTTGAGACAGAGTCTCACTATGTTGCCCTTGGTAGAGTGCCATGACATCACAGCTCCCAGCAACCTCAAACTCTTGGGCTTAAGCAATTCTCTTGCCTCAGCCTCCCAAGTAGCTGGGACTACAGGCGCCCACCACAACACCCAGCTATTTTTTTGTTGCAGTTGTTTAGCTGGCCTGGGCTGGGTTCGAACCTGCCACGCTTGGTGTATGTGGCTCATGCTGTAACCACTGTGCTACATACAGGCGCCGAGCCCACCTGTCCTGTCTTGACTTATAGAAGGAACATGGGACGCACTCTTTGCAGACTGTTTGGAGCTGTATACTTTGCCCATTTCAGGATCTTTCCTGGTCTTCCTGAGGCCCAGTCCTAAGATCTGCAGGAAAGAAATGGGCTGCGAAGATCTGCAGTCAGGATTTCTGGCAGTCTGTGCCAACTGAGTGATGCTGCTGGGGGAAGAAAGCTGTCAGCCCCAGCTGTGAAGGCCGGAACCCCTTCTCTGTGTCATCCTGTTTGGAATCCCAGAGCGCGTTGCTATAGCAACTTGTCTAACTTGCCCCACATGCCACGTGGAGAAACCTCTGCCCACTTTAGAGTGGCATCACCCAAGCCACAGGCTGGGTCCTTCCACGTTCCAGGACAAGGCTACCCATCAGCAACAAAGGCTGGCATGGCATAAGGTGCTTCTGACTGGGGACGGGCAGGAGACTCAGTGGTTGGACCCAGCCAGAGGGGTGTCCCTGCCTCATCTCTTTCCTTTGCTGGCTGACTTGCTGCCTGAAGTCCTACCACTAGCTCTAGTCCCTTGGCTCAAGGCACAGCCCAGTTAAAATTAAAATCCCTTTGGGTAGGACACATGAAGTTGTCCTCACTCATTAGTGCAGTCAGTAGGCAAACAGCCACCCTCACAGGGGCGCGGGATGAGAGAGCAGGATGCATGGATTAAGAGCGGGGGCCTCGGGGTCAGATCCTGACAATATCTCCTCAGATATAACCTGCAGTTCAGAGAGAGTTCTGATTAGGGGCAGAGAGGAGAGGATTGCCAGACCTTAACCCTGAGGATGGGCTGAAGTGGGAGCCCTTGGGCAGTCAGAGTGCCCCAGAGTACTGGGCCTGAGCTGGGGGCTGTGGGGAATGGGAGACAGGTGAGGGAAGTTGTCACATAATGAGGCCCCAGGTGAAGACCACTTCCTATGGAGCCAGCATCTTACTGGAGTCATAACTACCTTTCTGAGTCTGCTGGAGGAAGCTGCCAGCCCTGACCCTGTGCCCCTGTGTGGGTGGCTGTTTGCATACTGACCTCATTACCCCTAAAGACAGCTCCTTGAGCAAGGGCATCTCATTGTCTTTCCATGTCCTCAAGGATGATTCCCCAAAGAGAGTGGGATGCATGGATTAAGAGCAGGGGCCTTGGGGGTCAGATCCTGACCATGTCTCTTACTCTACTGACAGGTTGAGCCATTTACCTTCTCAGATGTAACCTGGTAACTGCAGGAATGTATTCATTTAGTTGTGTCGAGGCCTAATTGAGATGGGAGAAAGTGCTCGACATGGTGGATGGCATAAATAATAAATGATGGGAAGGCTAATGACTGCTCCTGTTAACAGAAGGCTCTCTGGGTGCCAGATGTGGCTGTCAGAACTGACATGAACGAACCACATAGGGATCATTTAACCTCAGTCTCAGCCTGTGAAGTCATTATTCTACCCATTTTATGGGTGAGAAAATGAGGCCTGGGGGGCTCATTCAGACTCACCTAATTAGGAATAATCTGGATCCAGGTGGCCTAGCTCCCAAGCCCATCACACGCTGATTCTTACTGCTGTCTGTAAGTGTCTCGGTGAAATAGGACCTAAGAGATAGCAGGAGGAGGGTTTGGCCACGCTGACTTTTTTTCTCCAGGTGGGATTTCACATATCTTGTGACTCAGGTCTTAAGCACACATAAGAAAACGCTCCAGGGAAGTTTTCAGAGCTCATTTATTTTTGCTTTATAAGATGACCAACTCCAGTCTCCCCCCTCCCCTTCTTCCCTCACTGGTAATAAACTTCTGGGCATTCAACTAAGAATTTGCACAGAGTTCACATGACCACGCTGGGTCTGGGCCCCATGTGGTCCACAGAACTCCACAATGATGGTGTATAGATGTTTGGGGAGCTTATAATAGCTTGAGGAAAATAGTTTCGAATGGCTATGAAACCTTGGTTGTAGCCTATGGTTGGTGGTGGGGGTGTGTGTGAGTGGGTGGGAAAGGGGACTTAAGTGATGAGAAACAGTGCAGATAATATTTTTGACATGTGTTAGAGCATTTTTTTTTGTTTGTTTTTGTAGAGATGGGGGTCTTACTCTCCCTCAGGCTGGTCTCAACCCCCTAAGCTCAGGTGATCCACCTGCCTTGGCCTCCCCGAGTACCTGGATTACAGGCATGAGCCACCATGCCCACCCTGTGTTAGAGCATTTTGAAAGCTTGTTTTGTAGCTTGACCCTCAAAGGGTCAGCCAGAGCCCATCACTGCCTGGGGAGGTTTATAAGAGCCAATCCTAGAACAATGTTAAAATGTAACTTTCAAACTCAAGTTCATAAAAGAAGTCTAGAGGGAGTGTATTGGAGGCTCAGGGGAGAAAACAAGTGCCAGGGCTCTGGATAAATGGAGACTCTACTAGCCCTTCCGCCAAAACACCTGGCCCAAATCTTGATCATAACAGAAACTGAGATTTCTTTTTAATGCTATTGAGGCTGCTGTGAAGTCAGTGTGATCTCGGTGTGGGTATAGTGTGGTGTTAAAGAGAAGAGCCATACTACTCAGCATGGCCCGTATGTGTCCGTGTGGGTAGAGGTCCTATTCAACAGGAAAGCCTTGTGTAAAAGTTACATTTCTGTGTATCCTTAGATCTGTCCTGGATGAATGGTCAGTACCTTGTGCCTGATGATGATGATGTTGGAGAAGAAAGAGCTTTCCTGAGTGCTTATTATATGCTTGGCACTTTCCAAGAACTTTGCGTACATTTGTTCATTTAACCTTTGTGCTAATTCTTTAAATTCTATTATTATCCCTACTTTGTAGGTGAGGAAACTGAGGCACAAGGTCAGGTAGTCAGTTGCAGAGCCCAGACCAATCCCAGGCAGTGAGGCTGCAGAACCTTTCTACACTGTGTGACCTTGCTTTGTGTATTTATGGAGCCCAGCAGATAACAGATGCTGAATAAAGATTGTGCTTTAAAGACTCATCATCCTTACTATGGACATGATCGTAAAGTTCTGGTCAATGAGTCTACTCTCTCTAAATGTCAGACCATAAAAGTGTTTGGATTTGTTTACTTCCTTCGCCCCCAGGCTTTCTTGAAAATTTTGTCTACCCCATCATAATGTTCAGCCTGCAGCAGTTGCGACAGAAAGGTAGAGGCTCTGAACTCGTAATGACACCAAGTGTCACTTTTGGTGACACTTACTCCTCACTCCCTACTTGGCCTTTGACAAGTCACTGGTAGGAAAGCTTCCTGGCAACCCTCATATGGAACTCACATGATGTACGGATGAGATATCAACATTGATTCTGTCCTGGAGTCCGGAGAATGGACCCAATGACCCCTGAGACCTTCCCAATCTTGAGTTCAGACTAGCTTTAAAATATTCACCTCTTTCTTCTTTAACGATTCCCAGGAAATAATACTCCAAAATGTGAACATTCCTAGCTTAAGAACATTCCCAAGCACACTCTGCAAACTCTTTTGGGGCCAAGATCAAATGATGTATCTCCTCCAGGAAGCCTTCTTTGTTTATCTGGTTGAACCTGGACTTGTTTGAACACTCAGCCCTTGATTTCCCTGCACCATTCACTCCCTAGTGTCTCCATGTAGCGTTCCCAGTAGTGCCTAATTCTCAGTTACTAGCAGGGCCCAGACTGCACACATGCTTGGGCCCCACCCCCAGCTCCTTGCAAGCAGATGTCATTCCAGCATTGATTGATATGTTTAATGAATCCCATATTTCAAGAACCCCAACTGACCAGACATAACTCAGGAGTGGTTTTCTCCATATAAACGGAGCTCTGAGTCACAAATCCTGTGTCTTCAGAGGGCCTTTAATATCCCTGTCCTTCGTAGCCCCCAAACCTCCCCAGCAGCAACAACTTCAACAACCATAGATTAAACCCTACTGTGCACCAAGGCCAGAGTCAAGGGCTTTACTTATAGTGCCTCACTTAATGGTCCAGACCACTTTGCAAATTCAGAATTTTTCATTTCTCAATGGAAAGCCTGTTGGAGGGGTCACAAAACTGCAGCTAGGGGACTGTGCAGCCAGAATCGGAAACCAGGTTTGATTGCAAAGCCTTTGCTCTTTGCTTCCTGAGGTCTGGACTGCCTCAGCTCGGGAGGCAGCCACTTCATCTCAGGTTCTGATGGAACCACCCATCTGGAGTCACACAGGAGTGCGTCTCTCTCCTAGCAATTTGAAGACAGTTTCTGGAGATGTCTCCCCTCCAGTCTAAATGCACCTAGAGGTTCAATCATTCCCGATTATCAATTATCATCGAGTGATTGCATAATTCCGAGAGAGTTTTGCCTCGTCTTGCAGCTGGTTTCTAGTTGCAGGCTGGCCTGGGGGCAGTTCTTCCCCTGCCCTTCTCCCCAAACCGCTACGACATAATGCATCAGGGTTTTAAAACCCGAGACTCCACGAGCTGAACTGAACCCAAGCAATTAGGGGCACCGTTCAACTACAAGCTCTGCCAGAAGCTCTGCCACAGACCGACAGGAAGGTGCACTTGTTTCTCACAGTACCCGGAGACTAGGGCGAGCGACTGCGATCTGGGGGCTTTCCACCTGTGCTCCCAGAGGGCACCGCTCCCTCAACCACAGCATCTGACCCCCACTACTCGTCTCACTTCGGGCGCCCACACCAGGCCAATCTGAGGCTCTGGCTCCTGCCAGACACCTCGGCCTCGACGGGAGGGCCCCTGAAAGCTCTGCCTTCCCCAGAAGAGCTCCGCTGACGGCTGCCCACGCGTGGAGGGTCTGGCCGTTAGCTGGGTGTGGGGAGGCCCGGGTCCGGGTACCCAAGTGCGGAGAGCTCAGGGCTGGCCTCCCGCGCCTCAGGCCGGAAGTTCCCGCAGCTACCGGACACCTGGAGCGCATTAGGCTGCCGCCCTCCTCTCGGCGACTGCGGCTGTCCCCGGATTATTGAATAATTGCATAATTTCGAAGCGGTTTGGGGGAGATGCCCTATCTCTATCCCGGGTGTCAGATAACGTTTCCAAGGGTCCAGGACTGGTCTGGCCGGCAAGGACTTGCCACCGCCTAGGGGCCGATCGCCCTGGGGCTTCGCTCGGTCTTTCCCTGGAGGGACTCTGGGCAGCCTTCCCAGCCCTCCGGAGCCGCCGCACCCGGCCCTCCAAACTTCGGGCAGGAGTGCAGCCGGGGCACGCCCGCTCCGCGAGGCCGATGCCCTTCCCCAGCCGGGGCCGTGCGCCCTCCCAGTCCCAGGGATACCCGAGTGCCCCGGCGGCGGCGTGGGAACCCCAACGTGGCTCTCAGAGGTACCCAAGGCGCCCAGCGGGGCTGCCAGCACTCGGCGCTTTTCACTCAAGCCTCTTCAACTCTTCCCAACACTCCAAAGAGTCCGAGCTCTAAGTACCTCCGCGCACCTCCCTCTTTTGCAGAACTTGGTGGAGCTGCTAGACTGCAGCCTGTCCTGGGGGACCTTGGTCCCCCAGACCAGCCAAGGTCTGACCCGGGAGGCGGGAGCATCCGGCTTCTGGCAGCTGGATCTGAGGCCCCGGCGGCCCAGGGAGGGGGTCCGAGAGGCAAAGAGAGGCAAGGACCGCACATACCTGGCCACAGGCTGAGCGCCCAGGCCACCACGAGGCCCCTGGGCAGGTCCATGGCCCGCGGCGCGGCGGCGGGGGTCCGTAGTGGAGCGGAGCGGCGGCGGGGGGGCGGCAAGCCAGAGCCGGAGCCTCCTCCGCGCGGCGCCTTGAGCCTGCACTGCGCGCGGCTCCAGGCGCCCGGCTCCCTGCTCCCTGCTCCCTGACAGCCGCTGCTCATTCAGAGGAAGTGGGAGGGCTCGAGCGGCGGGGAGGGGCGCCGGACACCACTCCGGCGGCTCTGGCTTCGGTCCAGTCTTGGCCCCTCTGTCACCTGGACTTGCTACGCCTTTCATCTGCCCACCCACCTCTGCCTTAGGTGAAAATCCTAGAAAACCGCTCCTGAGAACCTCTCACCTTCCCTCCCACCACCAATACCAGATACAGAGTCTGCTCCGTAAAGTGGGTTTCCCAGGTTCACAAAGCTCAGGGGGTACCCAAGGTGCAGCAGGAACACTTGCTGTGACTCAGGTCGCCTTGGCTCAAGATCTCTTCCTTCAAAGGTCCATCCTGAGACACACCTGTCTCCCCGCACCCCGCTTGAATGTAAAGGCCACAGAGCTGCTTCTGACCTGGAGGTAATTGTAGATCTTCCTCCACTCCTCCACTTCCCCCAACCTCCCAGGTATCTGGGGGAACGCGCACCCAACCCACTCTTTAAGGTAACATGATGCTCTTTGGAATTCAGCCACCTTCCTTCCCAGCCCCTCTAACCACTGACAAATTTAATGTACATTTATTGCAAGAGCTTTAATCAGGTGCTGGACGGCAATCTGTGGGCATGGAGTCTGGCCTTCCCAGACTGAAGAGAGGCAGAGGGTAGGGGGACCACTGAGTAGGGAAATCAGGGCAGAGGACACCTCGGGGACTCAGGAAAGGCTTCCTTCACTCCCTGCCCCCTGACCCTACCAGATCAAGTTCCAAGTATGCGCTTATACCACCCCCCATCTCTGTCTTCATGGTACTTAATAGAGAAACTAGACATTGATTGGTGTGATCATTTGATTAACCTTTATCTCCTCTTCCAGACTGAAAAACACTATTAAGGTAGAAATCTCTGGTTCACAACCGAGTACTCAGCCCCCAGTACCCAGGAGCAAAATAGGAGGGGGACAGGTGGATGAGCGCAGGTGCTGTGTGGGGACAGAGGGTGGAGTTTTCTGTCTGGGAGGTACTGGAAGAGCTTCCCAGAGGAGGTGACCTTCAGGCAGGGTCCCTGAGGCTGAGTTAGGTTTTGAGAAGGCCCACGGTCACCCGTGCATAGTGATGTGCTCTGTGTTTTCCTCCCAACGTTGCTTTCTTTTTGATAGCTGCCCTGGTCTGTACTCCAGTATCTTTGGTTCTCTGACTCAGCCACAGACTGGGGGAGGCTGATTCCATTGCTGATGTGTGTTATATGTGTGTGTGTGTAGGCATGTGGTTCAGGCTAAAACGAGTCAGTTCATTGCCATCCCCAGGCGGTGGTTTAAGAAAGGGCAGTATGCCAAAGGAAAACGTTTTCTGGGAAACAAGCTTCCTTGCTTTTCTAAAGACCTCTAAGAACAAATGAATGAATGAATGAATGAACTCTCTCTCCTCCTCTCTCCTACCCTTGCCTCTCTCCCAGGCTGGGACAAGGAATTCTGTAGGCTCAGAAGTTGACAGTGGTCAAGGAAGGAAAAGAGGGGCGATGGGTCTGGCCTTGGGGTGAGGCAGACACTGGATGACAGAATGAAGGCATCGGTTCCAGGAGGATCTTGCTGGGCCCCTGAAAGAGTCGCCCCTTGAGCTCACTCCCCTCAGGACTTTTCAGTTATGTGACCAGTGGATGAGTCCCCATTATTGCTGGGTGAGTTGTTGAACCCAGAGCACCCTAACAAATAACAGCTCTCTAACAGGCTGCAGCACACTTCCTTGCCTCGCGCACATCAAGC
Source organism: Otolemur garnettii (assembly GCF_000181295.1). Taxonomy (NCBI): domain Eukaryota; kingdom Metazoa; phylum Chordata; class Mammalia; order Primates; family Galagidae; genus Otolemur; species Otolemur garnettii. Next base: position 20,882,312 of record NW_003852406.1, read on the forward strand.
TCTGCCTAGTGGGTCTCAAACGCCAGGTGCATAGGGATTACCTGGAAGCACTTGTGAAGAACACAAATCTCCCAGGAGCAAGGAGCTCTGGTGGGCACCCTAGGGTCTCTGGCATATGGGTGGTCTGCATACAGGAAGTGTCAGCCTGCTTGCTAAGGCAGCTGTGTTGCTGCTGGTCTTGCTGGTAACAATTCTGCCATTCACGAACTCCCCTTGTCCTCCTCAGAGGCCTGGGGGTTCTGAAGATCAGTTTGTGTACTTTTGCATAATGTGGGAGGGTGGGGTGAGGGGTTGCCCTCATTTGTTCTTTCAACCCATACTTGAGTGCCTGCTGTGTCCCCAATGGTCTGCAGCGTGTGCAGAAGAAGCCGGCCCTGGAGAAGTTGCTGATGGAGCCGAGAAGATGAGAGACACAACCACATATTGATTTATTTAACCATACTCTATTATTTATTAATTTACTTAAAATCATTTATTATTTTATCATTGTTAAACATGCTTCAAATGGCACAAGGCCGCAGCGTATGAATGACAAATACATCACCCAGGTTCTAAGGCTGGAGAAGTGTACAGAACTGAATGAAGGATTTTATGGGAGGTGGGCTTTGAGCTGAATGATAATAATAATAACAATCCTTTATGTACACACAGTGTTTTTATTTATCTTTAAATATTTTTATTCACATGCCACAAAAAACCCCTATGAGTCAATAGTTTTTCGTATATTCACGAGATCGTGTAACCATGATCAGTCCTTTCATAATATTTTCTTCACCCCCCAAAGAAACCCTGTAACTGTGAGCAGTCACTCCCCATCCCCTCACCCAGCCCCTGGCAACTGCGAACCTATTTTTTGTGTTTGTAGATTTACCTATTCTGGGCATTTCATGTAAATGGAATCATGCAGTACATGACGTTTTGAGTCTGCTTGCCTTCACTCAGCATATTGTTTCCAAGGTCCAGCTGTGTTGAGAGATGTGTCAGCTTTTTCTTGTCTAATTTTCTTGTCTAATTCATTGCTTTTTCTTGTCTAATTGAATTCCATTGCATGGATATACTACATTTTGTTTATCCATTCATCAAGTGACACTTATTTGGGCTACTACAAGTAATGATGCTATGGATATGTATGTACAGATTTTCGTGAATGTGTGTTGTCAATTCTCTTGGGTGTATACCTACAGGTAGAATTGCTGGGTCATATAGTAATTTTATGTTTCATCACTTGAGGAGCTGCCAACTGTTCCGTAGAGTTGCATTTTGCATTCCCACTAACAATACGTGTGTGCTGTATATATTGTTTTACTATTTCTGATATCCCTTTAACACCCTGATCTCATTTAATCCTCACAATAGTCTTGCAAGAAATTATATAGTTTGAACAGGTAAAGACATTGTATTGGGGAGGATTCTTTCAGTCATGAGGGACAGAAACTCAACACAAACTGAAGCAGAAAAAGAAAGTACAAGGTCATGTAACTAGGAAGTGCAAAGGTGTCCTGGTTGCGGATATGGCTGGTTCAAGAGTTGAAAATCAATGTTACTGCTTTCTCTCTGTCGTCTCTAAGTTTTTGCTTTGCTCTGTTCTCTTTTCCTAAGGCAGACAGGGCTCTTCTGGCTGTTTAGCTGTCCCAAGGTTATACTTTATAGATTCTAAAGGGAGAGAGACAGACTTTCCTCCTGGATTCAGCAGAAAAGTCCAGGGCTTTGGTCCATGTCCACCCCTGAACCAATCCTACTGTCTAAGGATATGGTACTATAATTGGGACACACACCCAGCCCTGAGGAGTTGGGAAGGCAAGGGCACTGTGACTGACAGCCCCACCAAGACTACATATTATAGCAGAGGAATTCCCTAAAGGAACCAGAAAAAGGGGGATGGCCAGGATACTGGACTGACAAATCCACACTTGCTAAGTCTACTTAAAAAATCTAAGCTCAGTAGCACAGTGTCTATATGGTAGAACTGGGATCAGAGCCCCAGGCGTTCTGACAGCAGATTTAGAACTGCTCCCCACATCTCAGCCGAGCAGAGGAAGCAGGGATTTCAGGCCAGGACTGTATGAGCATGGTCAGCCCAAAGAGAGGTCCTCTGTTCGGCTCCTTCTTGTTCCCAAACTTTTGATCTGAGCATCTTCCTCTGGGTGGGACACTGGCTTCTCTAAGAAAAAAAAATGGGGGAAAGACCATCCTCTTTGAAGGAACCTAGCAGTGGGTGGGGGACACTGTGCCAACACCTGTGCTCAGCTAGGACCAATGCACTCTTCTTCAAGAGAAGTAGTTGGGGCAGCCTGGTCTGCATTCATTTGGAAAGGCACCTCTTTATTTCTTTTCTTTCTCTAAAATTTTCATCTCTTTGACCTGGGGTTATCGACTGTCCCAGTTCCTGGGACTGAGGGGTATTCCAGGGGTTTTCAGTGTCAAAACTGGGGTTCAATCTTTGGCAAACTGGGACCAATTGGTCCTCTATCTCTATCTTAGGCCCCTGCCTCACTTTCTCCCACTTTCTTCTCCAAAATTCCCTCTCTCTCCAGGCATCTCTCTTTTCCACTCACTGGTTATTTCTCCCCACCCTTCTCTTCTCTGCTCCTGGTTACCTCCAGGGGAGCCATTTCTCAAATCAGTGAGAAAGGGGAGATCCCTCTTGGGGCACCCCTGTATTCCAGGCTCTTTTCTGTACCCCCACACTCCTTCGTGGATCTGGCTTCCTCTCTGTATCTTTGGTTGGTTTGTGCTTAGAAAATGCAAACTTTTTTTTTTTTTTTAAGATAAACGTAAGCAAACTTACAGTTACTGGGAAGGCATATCTTCTGCCAAAAAAATGATATAATAAATTCCAAATCCCCAAAGGAAAAAAAAAAAAACAACTGTAGAAAAAAAAGCCACAAGATTGCTTTTGTTATCTGCTGTTTGAATGACGTGTTCTGGGCCAATATCGTGTGTGATGAGGGGTGACTGTCACGCACGAGTGGGCTTAGAGGCTTCCCTGGGTTTCTGCTTGTCATGCCAGGTCTCATCTCCACCAACAAAGGGAAGCAGGTTAATGCTGAAGAACTATGTTTGCACCAGGAATATGGGTTTGCCCCATCGAGTTCTGTCCAGTCCACAATATCGGATGCTTACTCCTGGGCCTGAGGGTCAGTGACTGGTATTTTTATTAGGATCAAGCCCTCTACACAACCTATACTGAAACCAGAAAGTTATTTTGTGATCTCCATTTCTCAAGCCACAAGTATGTACAGCATTTGCAGTAAAGATATCAAAGCGGAAGAGTATGGCCACAGCACAGACAGACACGAAGGATGGAGAGGAGAACGTCGCTTTGAAGAAAAAGCCTATTAAAGGGCATGAAAGAATACACGTTGCCTTAAAGTCCAGAGGTATCAGTCAACACCCTAGTGGAGAGGACATTTGTGATGGGGTTTAGGTGGGCTAACCCCTGGACATCAGCCCAGACTGCAAAAGCCACATCAGCATTACATGCCACAGCAGCAACAGTATAAAGAATAGCTCAACTGAGGAATTGATACGGGCTAAATGTAACTCTGGAATCATCTCCTCTAGTCCTCAGCACCACACAGAGGGCTCTTCGGGACTTCTGTCCTGGCCCTGGGCTGGCCTGAGATGCCTGGGAGAAGCCGTGAGAATTAGGGTCTGACTGTAGTGCACACGGTGAGGCTGGGTTTACTGGGACTCTCGGGAAGCAGTCATGACATTATAGGAGATGGGAGCAGAGTAAGGAATTCCTATGGGGCATAGATAAGGGTCATGGTCAAGGGTGCAGCTCAGTAAGGGAACGGGAGTGGAGCCATGCTCTAAATGCATTTATTTCACACCACCCTGGGGATGGAGTGACAAGCTAGATGTGGTTCTTGACTCTCCACTAATCTAGGAGAGGCAGAAACATGCACAAGAATAACCAAAACAGCAACTTCCATTTGGTGACCACTTACTGAGCCAGACACTTTCCTTTCCTTATATCCTTTCCTTCAGCCTTTGTGACCATCCTACAGAGCAGTAAAATTACTACCTGCCTTTTACAGGTGAAAAGCTGGAGGCTCATCGAGGTAAGGTCCCAGAACTCACAAAAGGCAGTCCTAGGATTTGAACCTGATCTTGCCTGATTCCACGACTCTGCTTGATACCTTTTTGGTGCTGAGTAATAAATGGGACTGTGATAGGGCTAAAATGGAAGAGGGAACAAAGTGCCAGGGAGGCATAAAGGAGGGCCGGAGAAGCAGGTTACATCTGTGTGGGCCTTGGAAGTAGGAGGTCTTTTTGTTTTTGTTTTCGTTTTTTGAGACACAGTCTCACCATGTCACCCTCGGTAGAGTGCCATGGTGTCACCGTTCACAGCAACCTCAAACTCTTGGGCTTAAGCAATTCTCTTGCCTCAGCCTCCCAAGTAGCTGGGACTATAGGCACCTGCCACAACGCCTGACTATATTTTGGTTGTAGTTGTCATTGTTGTTTGGCAGGCGCTGGCTGGGTTCAAAGCTGCCAGGTTCGGTGTATATGGCTGGTGCCCTAGCCACTGAGCTACAAGCACTGAGCCAGAAGCAGGAAATTTTCAGAGGCAAAGTGGGCATTTTTTTTTTTTTGAGACAGAGCCTCAAGCTGTCCCCCTGGGTAGAGTGTTCACAGCAACCTCCAACTCCTGGGCTCAAGTGAGTCTCCTGCCTCAGCCTCCCAAGTAGCTGGGACCACACGCACTCTCCATAACGCCTGGCTATTTTTTGGTTGCAGTTGTCATTGTTGTTTGGTGGGCCCGGGCTGGATTCAAACCTACCACCTTTGGTGTATGTGGCTGGCGCCTTAGCCACTTGAGCCACAGGTGCCGAGCCAGTGGGCATTTTAAGTTAAGGAAACTGCAAGCCTTAACTTCGAAAAAGCACGTGTTCATGCCCTGCCCAGGGAATGGAGGACAGTCAGAGGGACAGAAGTTTGAGAACAGAGTCAACTCAAGTTTTAGTTTCCTGCCCCTTCCCAAGACAGCTCCCGCTGGTGTATTTGGGGGGAGGGAGAACCCCTCACATCTCTTGGTTTCTGAGTTGGCCCTTGGGGAGCCACTTCTTTGGACTGAATCTTGTCAAATTGAAGTCTCCCTGCTGGCAAAGGAGGCAATGTGCGGATTTGCCCCCTCCCTGCAGGCTTTACATGGGGGTGATGGGCACACACACGCACACGCGGACACACGTAGCCATGCACTCGCACACAGACACCAACAATAAATACTCCACAGGTGGAGCACAATCCACATCCGTGTTACAGAAGAGAAGCAGTTCCCTAAGGAGGCCTCCAATGTACAGGTCACCCTGCATGTTTTGAAGATCCTGTTTCCTGTTGTTTCTCGGAGAGGTGTTGGTTCCTCATCGTCCCTTTTTCTACTTCCAGATGATGCAGGATGCCTCAGTGTTGTGAGTCACTGTGGCCATGTCTCATGCCTCAGGGACAGAGCCCTCAAAGGACTCTTTTTGGCTATTAAAGGGCTCCAATAGAGCTTTCACATTTTTTATCCTTTTCTGGGGGAAGACAAAATTCCAAAAAGGCAAATCCTAGTCTTAGAAGTGGTAATAAAAAGATAAGAGTGAAAAAAAAATGCTAATTATTGAGCATTATAAATATAGGGGATTTTTAATGCCTACATGAAGAATATGCTTATTCCTGCTTTCCTTATTTTCTTTCCTACCTCTCTCCAAACCAAACCACATACTCCCATCTGGCAAGTCCTTGACAGCCTCAGAACACGAATCCCAGGACCAACAACCAGCGATGGCCAGGCGCTGAGCACGGGCCCGGCACTGGGCAGGGGCTCTCCTTGGTCCCCTGGTGTGCAGTGGGTCTTGGTGCTGCAGTTACTGACAACACTCTGATTTGCTCCCTCGGAATTACTATTATTGCTGTGAACCCTGGATCTTCCAGCCTCCAACTACAAGCCTCTGGCCTCTGAGGGGCACCAGGGAATTAATAGGAGCAGTCCTCACCCTGGCTGGAAGCTGACAGGGGAGCACCCAAGGGCCACCTCTGAGGGTGTCCCCTCGGTGTCCCAGGGTGCCCGCAGTGGGAACCTGCTCACTGCTACACCCTGTACTGACCTCCTTCCTCATCTTATTTCTTCATTTCCTCAACAATGCTTCCTGGGATCACTTCCCACAAAAACTACTTACACTTAAACCCTTGTATCTGTGTCTACTTGTAGGGGAAACCAACCCAAGGCAAATGGGTAAGAGAGGTGAAGCAACTTGCCCCAGGTTTTGTAGCTAGAAAGTGGCAGAGTCAGGATCTGAATCCAGGGATTCTGAGTAGAACACGGACAGTGCCTCCTACTGCCCTAATGACACTGCGTCCAGACTCACTCACATCTGTCCCAACACCTGGGATATCTGGGAATGCTGGAAATTCTGTCTTTGAGTGTCTGGCTCTGGGAACACTTTGTGAGAAAGAATATCCTCTTGGGATGAAGATTAACCTATTATACTAATAGCAGCCATTACCATAGTGTGAGCTTATTTATCACATCTTTTTTCCCCCCAAAGTCCCTGAAAAGAGTAAAACTTTAATAGGCAAGAAACAAATATTTGATCTTGCAGGCCACGTGGTCAGGAGGTCAGGAGGTTACCATCTCTCCTGTAGTGAGAGGGCCCAGGAGGAGAAAGCAGCCTCTCACAAAGGCAGCTGAGAGGGTGATGAAAATTAGCCAGTTCTGTTTCTCTGTTTAGCTGAGACCTGATCCTAGACCTCTGGGCTAGTGTCTTCAGCCTGGAAGGCAATGCAGGGACTTCTGGACATCACAAGTTGCGTGACTGATCTGGAAAGTCAAAGAGAAGACAGGAGAGCAGATCCCAAGACAAACCATGAAACAATTTGTGACAATACAACCAGCGAGGGACCTACTATCTAATCGCTACCTCCCACCAGCCTTGCTCAACCAGAATGTAAAAAGGATGCTGCCTCCTTTGGTCTCCTATTCTGCCACAGGAGGAAGGGGCTCGCCTTGTCCCCCTGATCCAGCACCTGCCAGGCGCTGCCTGGTGGCGGCAGCCACCAGCGTGTGGCTTCTTGGAGACTGCTTATCTACACTTATTTCTACAAAGAGGATGAACTTCCTGCTCTGCCAGGGGAGGTTATTCCAGATTGTCCCAGCTGCTACTGCAGCTCATCCCTAAGCATGTCCTGGGAATAAACATCTCCCAAGCAATTTGCAGCTGGGGGCAAAGGCCAAGTGGTTGTGGTGTGGGGGGAGGTATGGTGAGTGTGGGCGTTTCAAAAGTTGATGTTTGGGTAATGAATGCATCTGTGAGCATTTTTTTTTTCTCTGCTGAGCATTAGTGAGGAAAATGCTGGTGCAAGTGTTGTGTGTAAGGGATTTTTTCTTTTTTGGAGAGAAAGTCTTACTTTGCTGTTCTCAGTAGAGTGCCATGGCATCATAGTTCATAGCAACCTCAAACTCTTGGGCGCAAGCGATTCTCTGGCCTTAGCCTTCCACGTAGCTGGGACTATAGGCACCTGCCACAATGCCTGGCTATTTTAGAGACAAGGTCTCACTCTGGCTCAAGCAGGTCTTGAACTTGTGAGCTCAGGCAATCCACCCGCCTGGGCCTCCCAGAGTGCTAGGATTACAGGCATGAGCCACTGCGCCTGGCCCAGGGTTTAAGGTTTCTTGAGAACTTCCCCCTTAGTGAGGGCCCCAAATCAAGTATTATCTGGAGGATTATTGCAAGTGAAATGGAGGTAGCATTTTCTTTGGTCTCTGTAGAACCTCAAAACATACAGCAAATGGCTGATGGACCCTGAAATTGCTGGTAGGATTGGTTGTTGGGGAGAGAGTGCAGTAATTTAATGTGGGTTCTGGGGTCAGAGAGACCCAAGTCAGCATCCCAGCCTGGCCCTTCAACAGCAGGTGACTTGCTCCTTACCACTATGTCACTACATATAAAATGAGAATGCTGAAACAGCAAGCTCTCCTAAGGCACCTACCAAGTGCTGGACACAGTTCTAAGCTCTTGACATATATGAGCTCACTGAATAATCACAACCACTCTGTGAAGTTGATGCTATAATTATTCTTATTTTACAGAAGAGTAAATCAAGGCACCAAAGGGACCCTAACTTGCTCAAGGACACTCAGATGGTACATCACAGAATCTCAGATGGCCTCAGGCATTCTGGCTGCAGCGCCCTTGACCACTCTGCCTCTTGGGACGCTCCAAGGAATGGAGGAAATGGATGTAGGCTAGGATGGGCTTGGCGCAGTGCCCGCCACATGGCAAGCTCTCAATAAATGTTAGCTTTTATTATTAACAACATATGAAACAACATAAAATAGGCTGGTTGAGCTATCCGCATCACTTGAGATTCTTAACAGTGCCTGACATTTGTTTAACTCTGTATATAATTCAAAGGGCTTTCCCAATTACGTCTCTTGCAACCCTCCCTGAAATCCCGTGAAGGCAAGGAAACCAGTTTAGAATGGGCATGAGAAGTTTGGTGATTTGCAGAAGATCCCACCCCACCTCTCTGGTCATTCCATCCTTCAGCAAGTCTGTATTGATATCCAAGAGCTTGAATTACACACTAATTGGGGTAAAAAATGCTAACAGGTCATTATATATGACCCATTAATATATGTAATTCAGATTGTATTCACACAAGCTTATTAAACTCAACTGAATGAGCTGTGATGTGGGTCATTATGAAAGTTTTGAGATACACAAAAACCAAGAAAGGTGAAATCCACATGGATGGAAACAAGTGAAGCAACCTCCCAGCAACCCTTGTAAGCTGAGCAAGTTGAAACTTGTACAGGTGAATCAGAAAGGACACTGTCCACTGTGTTCCTTGGAAGTGAAATAATCAGTCCATAATCCAGTCAAAACTCTCATAGTGACCCATACAACAATTGATTACTTATTTATACTGGCCCTTTTTGCAATAGGTATCTGAAGGGATTACAATAAAAACATACTACAAACATACCTAATCCCCTAAAAATGAAAAATAGGAATAGCAGACCAAGAGTCAAACAATAGAACTAACATTTTTACAGCATCTTCCAGTCTGTAAACACATGTGATTTCTTTTTTTCTTTTTCTCTTTTTTTTGAGATGGAGCCTCAAGCTATCCCCCTGGGTAGAGTGCCATGGCATCACGCTCACAGCAACCTCCAACTCCTGGGCTCAAGCGAGTCTCCTGCCTTAGC
>NW_003852406.1:20892269-20993556 GCF_000181295.1 Otolemur garnettii
AAAAAAAAAAAAAAAACATTGTCTCCCACAAAGATGGCAGAATTGTGTCTCTCCTGGTAGTGCTGTTGATTTTTGCTTTATAGATTTTGAACCTGAGTTATTAGTATATACAAATTTAGAATTGTCATATCTTCTTAGTGACTTCAACCTTTTATTATTATTCTAAGTGTCTTTATCTATAGTAATGCTTTTTGCCTTAAAATCTACTTTGTCCAATATTAACGTAGCTTCACTGTCTTTCTTTTGGTTAATATTTGCAAGGACTGCTATTTCCTATTCTTTTTCTTTCATTTTTTCTATATCTTTGTGTTTTAGATCTGTCTCTTACAGCTGGCTTTTAAATTCAACATATAGGTGTTTTTAAATTCAATCTGTTGAACTCGTTTTTTTTGGCAGTTTCTGGCCGGGGTTGGATTTGAACCCGCCACTTCCGGCATATGGGGCCGGTGCCCTACCCTTTTGAGCCACAGGCACCGCCCCTGAACTCATTTTTTAATTGGAGTACTTAGCTCAGTACTTTTAATCTAATCACCTGCATACTTGAGTTTAAATGTACTGTTAGAGTATTTTCTGTTTGTCCTGGCTGACTTATGTCCCTTTTTCTTTCTTTCTTCTAAATAACTTATTTATAATTATCCTATTTCCTCTCTGTAAGGTTGGAAGTGATAAACTCATTTGCCATTTTTTAATAACTCTCTAGAGAGTCCAGTATGCATTTTGATTGATGAAACTCTAATACTAAGAAGTGCTTTTATCCTCCTCTCAGACAATGCAGAGGCCTCAAGACATTTGTGCTGCAGTTGCTACCCTCCTGGTTCAAAGGCAATTGTTTCTATGTTTTAAACACCGTGAGATGTTAGTTTTTGCAGCCAGTCAACGTTTATATTTATCTACATATTTGCCATTTTTTGTTGCTATTCCTGCATTTCTGACTTTTCATATGGGATCTTTTTTTTTCCTGTTGGAAGAATACCATTTAGAATTTCCTTTGAGAGTAGATTTTATTTATTTATTTTTGAGACAGAGTTTCACTATGTCACCCTCAGTAGAGTGCTGTGGAGTAACAGCTCACAGCAACCTCAGACTCTTGGGCTTAAGCGATTCTCTTGTCCCAGCCTCCCAAGTAGCTGGGTCTACAGGCACCTGCCACAATGCCCAGCTATTTTTTTTTTTTTATTGCAGTTGTCATTGTTGTTTTAGCAGGCCTAAGCTGGGTTTGAACCCGCCAGCCTCGGCATATATGGCTGGTGCCCTAACCACTGAGCTTGGGGCGCTGAGCCTAGGAGTAGATTTCACAGTGTTAAATTCTCTCAGTTTCTGTATGTATGAAAATATCATTATTTCACTTTTATTCCTGGTGAATATTTTCTCTGGACATAGAATTCTAGATTGACATTATTATTATTGGCATATTGAAAATGTCCTTTCATTGTATTCTCATTTTTTTTTTTTTTTTTTGGACGGGAAGTAGGATTTATTATTGGAAGGCACAAATGAGAGGCAGAAGTCCTCATGAATGCAGGGCCTGCCATTTGTCCAGGAGGCCATGCTTGGGGGTATATTTGACTCCACAGCCATCTGGGATGAACTGCTTCTCAGCCACCACGTCTTCTTGAATGCAATTCATCTGCATTAAAGTCGGTAAAGCCTTACTTCCTGGCGATATGAATCTTCTGATGGCCAGAAGAACTTGAACTTGGCCCTGCAAAGGGCCTCAGTCACATGCTCCTTGTTCTGTAGTTTGGTGCGGATGGACATGAAGATTTGGCCAATGTGAACTCTGGTCACAGTGCCCTGGGTCTTTCCAAAGGCAACAGGCATACCCTGTCTGGAGTCTAGACTGGGAAGAGCACAAAGTCTAACACATGAATGTCTCTTGGAAACGAGTGTCACCAAGGCCCCTTAGAGCAACAGGCTGCATACACTACCAAGGAGGCTGCTGTTTGCACTATTGCACACCAGGCTCCCATGAGGAAAGAAGCACGGTCAGCTTAATTGGATGTAGGTGTCTTCTCATTCTTCTGTTAAGAAGCCTTCATGTCTTCTGTCTTCTCATTGTTTCTGTTAAGAAGTCAGTTGTCAGTTAATTCATTGCACCTTTGAAAGGAAAATGTATTTTTTAAAATTATTGTTGCCTTTAAGATTTTTCTTTTTGATTTTGGCTTTGAGAAAGTTTACTATGTGTTTGGTTTATTTTTATTTATTCTCTGAGAACAAATGAATAATTTGGATTCTTTTAGGTGTGGATTTAAACCTTACATCAAATTTGGAAAAATTTTCAGTCATCCTTCTCCAAACATTGTGTGCCTCCCTTTTTCTCTTTATCCTTGGGACTCCAACCAAACAATTTTTAGAATTTTAAACTGTATCCTTCATCTCCTATCCTCTCTCTGCATTTTTCATCTTTTCTTTCCTGTGGTACCTTCTAGATATTTTCTTCTTCCCTGTCTTTCAATTTATTAAATCTTGTTTCCATTGAGTTAAAAATCCATTCTTGAAGTTCTTAATTTTGATTAGTGTTTTCATTTGAGAATTTTGATTTGGTTCTTTAAAATTCTCTGCTAAAGTTTAAAATCTTGTCTTCTATCGCCTCAAACATAGTAAAAATTAATATTTTAAAGTCTTGATCTGACTCAGTGGAGTCCTTATGATGTGTTTCTTTCTTTTTTTGTATTACCAAGTTTATTTTTATTGTCTCGAGGTCTGCTGAACGTTGGATCCAGTCCAGGTCAGTAGGGCTGTGTGTGCCTCTGGTGTCTGTCTCTATCTCCTGAAGCCCTTTACAGCTTCCAGAAGACTCAGTCTGTGGTCTCAGAAGGGTAGATTCCCAGGAAGACTGTGGGAGAGATTTGGGGCCCAAGTTGATGATATAAAATATGCTGTGCCATCTGTGATCTTCCTCAGCTTGTAGGAAATAAAATAAACACATAAAATAAGCCATAATATTCTGGCTTCAGAGTGTTGCTGGTGAGGTTGGTCTCACTGTGTATCTTCTCTACCTTGGTCTCCCTGAGAGATCTTGTTCTTGGTCTTGTTCTAAGGACTTATCACATTCTCTCTTTCTTCTCTGGGGATGGCATTTAGATCTTCTATTTTGAAACCAAGTTTGGACTCTTGGCTCTGGAACCCAAATTTCTCCAGCATGTTGTTCTCTGCAGGCAATCCCAGGGTAAGGGTCTTTCACAAATGCCTGGATGAGCGTGTGTAACTGCATGAGACTGTAGGAGGTGCAACACCGTCCAGTTTCTCCTCTTTGCTTCTCTTCTGAAGGGCAAACTTGTCTTTGGCTTTGGCTCAGTTCTAAAGTCTCCTCAAGTTCTGGCTTTTTCTCCAATCTGTGCCTGGCTCCTCCATTCTGATTTTGGATTTTTGACCTGGATTTTTGACAGATCTGGATTTTTGACTCCTCAGTGTTGGTTTCTAAAGCAAGGTTTTGCTTTGGTGGCCTAATCTGAGTAAGGTTTTTGATTGAAGGTATTTTTTTTTTTTGATTGAAGGTATTGATGGAGATTTTCAATTGATCATCTGTGAATTTGGTGCGACCTGGCCTATGGTTTGTTGCTATGGTTTGGGTAGAAGAGCTGTTGTGGGCCATGCTGGAGGAGAACGGGGAGACCTGGAGACCCAGAGACCTGGAGCTAGAGCAGCTGTGTCCCTTATGATGTGTTTCTGTTGCACCTTATTCCCTCTGATGCTCACATACGTTGTCTTATTTCCTCATGTAACTGGTTATCTTTGTGCATAAATCATTGTATTTGAAAATTGTTTGTAAAAAAATAAATGGAGATAAATCCTCTCATCTACCTCAGCCTCCCAGAATGATGGGATTACAGGCATGAACCCCACACCTGGCACATGAGTGGGAACAGAACCCAAACCTGAGAACTCCACCTGGGCCAGGTGTGGGGTTCATGCCTGTAATCCCATCATTCTGGGAGGCTGAGGTAGATGAGAGGATTGCTTGAGCCTGAGTTTGAGGTATGAGCTATGAGCTATGATGCCACAGCACTCTACCCAGGGGGATAAAGTGAGACTCTGTCTAAAAAAAAAAAATGAATGAGAGAGAGAAAAAGCTTGAATTTTATCTTGCAAAGAGGATTGCTTGCTTCTGCTAGGTTCCTGAGGCTATTCAGGTTACCTTAATATTGTTAATAATGTTAATAATATAGGAATTGAGATCTTCTTGGGTACTCTGGTGTTGAGAGCTGGGTAACATACTATGTAAGGTCTAGGTTACTGACAGTTCACCCTCCCTCTTAGGGTATAGCTCTTTAGGGTTTGAAAGTGTTGAGGGTTCGCCATGATCCCCACTTTGGCACACCCTGAACTGCAACCTTTCCCCCACCCACAAATATTGCTAAAAATGTTTCCAAGTTTCTCAGTGGCATCTTCCAGATTTGCAAATGCTTCTAGGGCAAAAACAGCACCAAATATCAGGCTCACTTCTTTGGGCTTCCTTCCCCTTTCAGATCTCAACCTAGTCATTTTTTTCACTACCTTAATAACTTTCTCATACTTTCAAGCTGATTTTTGGACAATATTTTCCCCAGTTTTTCAAGTTCCCCTTAGAGGGAGAATTTATCTGGATTATTTGAGCTGCCAAATTGGAAGTGAAATTTAAAATATGACAATGTCATTTCCTCATAATAGCCTTTAATAATATCTCATAAAACTCAGTAAGTATTTTTAAACAAATCTTCTAGAATTTCCAATCCAAGATCAACTGCTGCTGGGTTAGTGATTTTATTTGGCCTTATCTAATAACAGCTCAAGGACTAAGAGATTTATTCAACAAATATTTACTGAGTGTAATATTCTATGTCTTAGATCTAGGGACGACAGACACCCTCCCTTCTTTCATGAAGTTTAAAGTCTAGACACAGAGAGGGACAAATTAAAAAAAAAAGCTATACTCTAATGTGATGAGAGACTGAGTGGAAAATTGAGAGCAATCGATTGCAATAGGAAGAGAGTGAGGGTGCCAAATACAAGAAGAATGACATCAATTGTGATGCTTTGTCTGCAAGCACCAGAAAACTGGACCCAAATGGGCTTAAGTAATGAGTGAGTGTTTTAGCTCTCAGAAAATAAGAAGTTCAGAGGCGGAGGACTGTCAGATTGGAGTCATCACAACTCCAGCTTGTCTTCTGCCTCTGGCTCTCTTTGCCTTCAGTCTAGTACAAGACAGCAGTGAAGTTCCATTGATCTCATCCAGGCATAGCAACATCCAGAGGGAAGAAAGGGAAGACTTGCCAGGAGCTCCTTGAACACCTGTCCTCATTGTTCACTGGGCTGAGTTGGGTTCTGTTCCCACTCATGTGCCAGTCACTGACAAAGGGAATAAAAGTTCCTGAATGAGTTAGGCTAGTCACGATCTCTTCTTGGCTGGGATTAGGGCATGTTACTGTAAATCATCTGTGGGAGAGGCTAATTCCTCAACAAAATTGGGAGAGGAATTAGGAAGGAAGAAGGAAAGAGTAGAATGGTTTTGGGGCAGGCATCCAGCAGTCTCTACCTCAAGGGGCTGGGAGGTGGGACTTCACCAAAGGCCAATCACCCGTTCTACAATTCCCCTAGAGTCTCTTACATATGCGTTCTAATGTGTTAGTCACAAGTAACACTGTACACCAATAATAACAGCTAACACTGTTGAGTGGTTGTATATGTTAACTCATTTAGACCTATGACAGCTCAATAATGTAGTTCTATTATCACCCTCATTTTTATAATGGCAAAACTGAATTTCCAAGTGTCAAGGAGCTTGTCCAAGGTTACGTGATCAGTGGAGCTAGGATTTAAATCCAGCTCATGTGGTTCTAAGGTTAATAATTTTAACCTCTTTGGTAAACTGTTTCAAGTAAGTAAATGGAAATGAGAAATTTCAAATAAGAAAACTGAATTTTGGTACCAAGCAGGAAACTAGAGGCTGAGGTGGAAGATTGCTTGAGCACAGGAGTTAGAGGTTGCTGTGACCTAGGATGGCACCACTACACTTTAACCAGGGCAATAGAGTGAGATTGTGTCTCAGTTTTTAAAAGATAATTATTAAAAAATAATAAAATGGAGGTTCAGAAATGTGACATCATTCATCTGTTTATTCACCCAACAAAATGTTACTTTTTAAAAACCAGACTCTGCTTTTGACCTAACGATGCTTACAGACTAGTGGGATGTTAATTATCAAACGCTTACATGAGCAAGTTGGCATCAGATGCTTGGGTTCAAGTTCAAGCTGGCTGGCCTACTTGCTGCGTGATCTTGGGCAATTTCTGGGTTTGGTGGCCTTCTTTTCACCTCATTGGTAGAGGGAAGATTCTCATCCTAGGGTTATAGGAATGGTGAAACATATGACACCCAACCCTGGACAGCTGAGATTCACAGCATCTTATTAGCCACATGTAGTCACAACCTGAAGGCTGCACCCAAGGATAGAGGAAACAGACAGGGGCTGTGGGATGCAAGCTTTGTGGTATCAAGAGGATGATGTACATCCTGGGTCCTGCAGGAGGATGCGATTGGCTTGTTTGAATAATTCTGTGGCTGGCAGAGAACTGAGACCCACTATTCAGGGATAAGCAGAAATTTCACCTGGCTAAGGAGGGATGTTTAGCTAGGGTATCTTGTCCATGGGAGTAGAGTGGTGGTGGCGGTACAGTTAGGTCATTTAGGACCTTCTTCATGTCACCAGATGTCAAGGCAGCAGATAATATTGTACCTTAATTTCTTGTCTTATATTATTGTTTCTTAACCTTGTTATACCTTTTTTTTTTTAAATCTTAAAATGGGAGCCATAGTGCCTGCCTCATAGATGGGTTGTGAGTTTTGAATGAGACAATTTTAATACAGATACTGGCACATGGTGAGCATAGCTGTTACTGTGTGTCAGACCTGGGCTGAGTGACCCAGGTAAGGTCATACGGCTGGCAAGCAGTGAGCTTGGATTTAAACACCTGTCTTTTGTATCCAGATCTGGGAAATTTCTACAATACTGAACTGAGCTTTTTCATATGGAAAGTCTGTTTGTTTATCCATCCATCTGCATTTTTTTTTTTTTTAGGGCTGTGGCCAAATGATCTTTTATTATTTATTTTTTATTTAATTTTTACTTAAAATTGTACGTGTATACATTTATGGGGTACAATGTGATGATCTGATGTACAATGTGGAGTGCTTAAATCAAACTGATTAGCATAACCATCACCTCACTTACTTGTTTTTCATATGAAACCCTGAGAAAAGAAGTAGCAGAAGATGTTAACAAATGGAAAAACATGCCATGCTCATGATTAGGTAGAATCAACATTTTTAGAATGTCCATACTACTTAAAGCAATCTACAGATTGAATGCAATCCCCATCAAAGCACCAATGTCATACTTTAAAGAACTTGAAAAAATAGAACTTTGTTTTATGTGGAATCAGAAAACCCCCCAATAGCCAATACAATACTTAGAAATAAAAACAAACCTGGAGGTATTATGCTACCACACTTCAGGTTATACTACAAATCTATAGTGATCAAAACAGCCTGGTACTGGCACAAAAACCGAGATGTAAATATACAGAATAGAATAGAGAATCTAGAGATGAACCCAGCCACATATTGTCATTTGATCTTTGGTAAGCCTAACAAAAACATCTGTCCATTCATCTGCTTACTGGTTCACTTACTCAGTAAACATTTATGAAGTGCTGGCTATGTGGATGGTGCTGGCACTAGGAAGACGGCCTTTTAAAAACCCACAGTCTGTTGCTGGAGACAGGCGTGGCTGGGGGCAGTACAGTGTGATGGGTGCTATACCACAGAGGTCAGTGCCAGAGACAAACCTGGATGTGAGGTGTGGGTTGCAAAGACCCTGGGGATATGTTCCCCCCAATCCCATTGCAATATCTTCTATTCCTTTGCCATGACAGCTGGGGCTGATGACCCCTCTGTTACACACCAGAAAGCCTGGTAAGTGATAAGCCTGAGCAGGAGGAGACCCTTTCTACCTCCTAATCTATAGGTGCCACTCCCTGATGCTGTGACCTTAAGCAGGGCCCTTCCCCTCTCTGGGCCTTAGCTTCCTCATTTGCAGAATGAGGTTCCAGCTCTACTCGAGGATATATATTTAAGCACTGTACCTCCCAAGACTCTTTCTCTATGGAATCCCTACTTTTTGCTGAACTTGCTCCCACTTTTCTCCCCCCCACCCCCGCCAATATAACTGCTGCACATCTTCTCCAGGTCTACACAACACACTCCTCTGGGCAGGGACCAGCTTTTTCAGATAATTGCTTCCAGGAGGAAAGTGAAACGAAACAACAGCAATGAAATCTAGTAGGAAAAAAAAGGCCATTGCTTGCCCCTTTGTCTGTCTTTGAAGGCTGGCACATTTCACTCATTTGGGCAGCCTAACTTTTTCCTAAACAGGGTTCATGTTTAAATTAGACTGTGCCATGGCCTGGCAGCTCTGTTTATTTATTCTGTGCTTGGTGCTCCTGAGGGCTTCAGAAAGAAGAGCCAGCTTTGCAGTTTTCTTCAAATCCACTTGCCCAGAGATCATCCGAGGTTAGACAGGAAGATGGAAATGCAGCAGCATTCGATACTTCCCATGCGGGCCCAGCCACAGCCCTGTGGGTAGGCAGCAGGCAGGCAGCTGGGCTGGCGTTGGGCGAGGACCCAAGGAAGAACGCAGGGATTTGCCTCCTCCTCCAACTGGTGCTGAAGGAGGTAGAAGGAGAGCTTGGCACCTCTTGCTCTCCCTGTGTATCTGCAGTCTCGCTGGAGTCAAAGCGTCACAGGGCAATGTTGTAGGACTTGCCCTGGCCTGTGTCTTCTTTTCTCTGTGGAGGAAAAACCAGTTTCTTTTTATCAATGAAAGCAACTGAGTTCCTGGTGGATAGATGATTGAAAAAGGCTTCAAACTGTCCAAAGAACGTGGCACATCATAGGCCATGCCCTTGAAGATCACAGGAAGGGCTTTGAACTTGCCTGTTGCCCCTGGGGCACCAAGGAGAAATCACACAAGCCTGGCACTGCCTCTGATAAACAACAGGACTTCGGGCCCATTGCTTTATCTTTTCTAGAGTCTTCAAATGTTTATTTCAGATTATAAAGTCAGGATGGTGATGTCTGGAATTACACAGAACTAGTTTGAATCCCAGCACCACTTGCCAGTAGTAGGACCTTCAATAAGTGAGTTAACCTCTTTTAACTTCAGGGTCGGCATGAGCATTAGATGAGTTACTGCCTGTCCAAAGTATAGCACAGGCCTAATGTAAAGTTAGCACTCAGTGGATGAGTGAGGAGCTCTCAGGCTGATGAGAGTAATCAGCCTGAGTGCTCAGCTGTGTTCAGTTTTTTGGACTTTTTTTCCTCTGGGACAAAGATCAAAAAACAAGTGCAGTGAAAGTGTAGTGAACGTTTAGGAGCAAAAGGTGGTTCTTTAGTTGCTAAGGCTGATATTTACTCTCCAGGCACTGAGGCTAATATCTGCTGACTGTCAGAGGGCCAGAGGCTCTGCTGCTATGAGGCAGGGAGCCAACAGAGGCCAGCTGAAACCTAGAACTTGTCAGTGGATGGTAGGAAAGGGGCCAAGAGCATTTTCTGGAGTGGACCACCATTGGGAGGAAGCTCACGATTCCATCTCTAACAAGATTGACCTTTTCCTCCTCTTGAGTTCCATGCCCGTGTCTGGTGAACCAGAAGGTGATGGCATGCACAATGAGCCTGTTAGTAAGATAGGGAAAGCAGAAGGTGACACAGGATGGCAGGGTGGTGGGGACAGTTGGCTCTCCATGACCATAAACTGGAGACTTCTGGCTACACTGCCCATGGAGGTCATGGAGAACAACCTCCCAGGTCAGCTATGGCCTCAGGAATCCTTCTGTGAGCAATAATCATAGTGGACTCATGTAACTGCTGAGTTGGTGGCTGTGAGCTGGCTTCATCTCTCTGGACCTTGACTCCTCTTTTGAGAAATGACAGAGATTCTTTTTCTTGCATTATGGAAGACTAGATGCCATGAATGGCTCTAACAAATGATACAGTGGATAATTCTGTATAAAGCAGAAAATATTTTTAAAACTTCCACTAAGCTGGCATAAAGGTAAGGGGTCAAAAATGAAGGAAAACCAGAAGTCTTTGGAAGAAGGTTGGTACCAAAACTCTGTCTTGAAGTTTGGGTTTCTGTAAAAATTTAGGGGACTAAATCTTCTAATGTATGATTTTGCAGAAGCAGGAAACACAATAGGAACCCTAGAGGTCCCCCAAAATGGAAAATCTCAAAGGAGATCACTGTACAAAGCTAGGACATTCCCCCAAACTTTTATCTTCCACGTGTGTAAGAGTGAATAGGAAATAAGGTCTACACAGAAGGCAAAGCATGAAAAGAGGGTTTTTTTTTTTTTTTGGACTATGA
The DNA here is from genome assembly GCF_000181295.1 of Otolemur garnettii. Taxonomy (NCBI): domain Eukaryota; kingdom Metazoa; phylum Chordata; class Mammalia; order Primates; family Galagidae; genus Otolemur; species Otolemur garnettii. The sequence continues at coordinate 20,902,672 of NW_003852406.1, forward strand.
ATGGAGAGGGAAAAACACTTAATTTCAAAACTATACATTGCTCTCTATGAGAGTTTGCAGTTTAAATTCATACTATCAGCTCAGCCCCAAATCCTCAAATAGATAATTTAATTTTTAGTGCTCCTTAGGTTGACAGAAACAAATATACATAATATCTGGAGGAACCAAAACCTAGTCCTCAAAGAATTCCCACCAATAAATTTCCAAAGAAAACGAGAAGCTCATAGGAAAAACAAAATGAAACAAAACACCCAAGAAAATAAAGCACCAAAAGGTAGAATTGGAAGGAACAAGAGTGAGCTGAACAGATCCACAAAGACTTCCTACATGTATACTAGACTTACCAGAAATAAAAAGTATCTTAGGAATATGAGTAAGAAACAAGCAGGTTTGAAACAGAATTAAGAAGATACAGTACTGTAAAAGTATGGTAACTAATCCCCCCCAAGTATGGAAACTAAAACCCCAAATAAATTGGTTGATAAGCAGCTTAAGCACTGAAGAGAGAAGCTGAAGAGAGAATTTGTAAATTGGAAGTCATTCCAAAGAATTAGCCAGATGCAGTCACTCAACACAAAGAGCTGGAAAATATGAAAGGAAGGAGGTGTTAAGAAGTACAGATGATACGATGAAAGTTTTAGTATATTTTGAATTGATTTATAGAAAGAGGTAATAGAGATAATGGGGGAAGAGACAATGGATTAAAGAGATAAATACTAATAATATTTCAAATTGTTGAAAGCTTCTAGTCCTTGTATCTAGACAACCTAATGAATTCCAAGAAAACCTACAAATACAGACACAGATGGACACACACACACACACACCCCCACTTAAACACAGCACAGTGAATGTTTTAAAAGCAGTCAAAGAGAAATGATAGACCGACAGCTGATGTCTTAACAGAAAGAACAGGTTCAAGAAAGTAACTATAAATGTAGAATTCTGTACCTACTGAAATTACATTTCAAAAATTAGAGTAAAATAAAGACATCTTCTGACAAACAAAAACTGAGTTCACCGCAAAAACCCTTTACTAAAGGAATTTCTAAAGTATGTACTTCAGGGAGAAAGGAAAATTGTCCCAGATAGAAGGTTTAAGATGCAAAAAGAGTGATGAGCAAAGATATTTGTAAATGTGTGGCAAAAAAAAAAAAAAAAAAATTCAACTGCAGAAATTACCAGTAATATCTACTCATTTGTGTAAGAGCAGAAACAAGGCAAAATAAATGATAAGATCAACAGTATTTTTAGAGTTAAAGAGGGACAGTATATAATGACAAATGGAAAGATTTACCAAGAAAATATGAAAATTCTAAATTTGTATGCACATAATATATCCTCAAAATGTATAAAACAAAAAATCACAGATCTACAATGAAAAATAGATAAATATACTCCCATAGTAAAGGTTTTTTTTTTTTTTTTTTTTTGCAGTTTTTGGCTGGAGCTGGGTTTGAATCCGCCACCTCTGGCATATGGGGCCGGCACCCTACTCCTTTGAGCCACAGGCGCTGCCCGTGAAAGGCTTTTTTTTTTTTTGTTTGTTTGTTTGTCTTGTTTAATGAAGGTCTTAAGTAATTTTATTTTTTTGCGATATCTAGTCTTTTTTTTTTAATTGAATGGTAACTGTGTACATTAATGTACTTCTGGGGTACAGTGTGGGGTTTTCCCATACAATCCAAAATACTTCCATCAAACTGGTTAACATAGCCTTCATGTCATTTTCTTATTGTGTTAAAACATTCATATTCTACTCATAGAAAGATTCACTTGTACCCTTGTAAGATAAACCACAGAAGTGAAACCTCCAATCCCCCTCTCTCCACCCATTCCCCCCTCCCCCTTCCTCTCCCCTCTCTGTATTCTTAGGTTGTTACTAGGTTATAGCTTTCATATGAAAAGTTTAGTGAAAGGCTTTTTCAAACATACATCTTCTAGTATCTATAGAGCAAGAATATTTTAAAATTAGTAATGGCACAAATATATAAGTTTTTTTTTTTTTTTTGAGACAGAGCCTCAAGCTGTCACCCTGGGTAGAGTGCTGTAGTATCACAGCTCACAGCAACCTCCCACTCCTGGGCTCAAACGATTCTCCTGCCTCCACCTCCCAAGTAGCTGAGACTACAGGTGCCCGCCACAAAGCCTGGCTCTTTTTTGGTTGCAGCCCTTGTTGTTGTTTGGCGGGCCCAGACTGGATTTGAACCCACCAGCTCAGGTGTATGTGGCAGGCGCCTTAGCCACTTGAGTCACAGGTGCCGAGCCAATATACAAGTTTTGATCCTGTGGACATATATAGAAGATTGCACCCAACAATTACAGAATAGAGAAAATTTCAAGCATCCATGGTAAACATTTCTGAAAACTGACCATGCCAGGTCACAAAATAAATCTCAGTAAGTTTCAAAGAATTGGTAACATAAATATTATGTTCTCAAAATATAATGTAATGAGTTAGAGATAGATTACAAAAAAGTTGTAATGGGTGGCTCAGCACCCATAAGTCAGTGGTTAGGGTGCCGGCCACATATACCAGGGCTGGTGGGTTCAAACCTGGCCTGGGCCTGATAAACAGCAATGACAACTATGACAAAAAAATAGCTGGGCATTGTGGCGAGTGCTTGCAGTCCCAGCTACTTGGAAGCCTGAGGCAAGAGAATTACTTAAGCTCAAGAGTTTGAGGTTGCTGTGAGCTGTGATGCCACAGCACTCTACTGAGGGTGACATAGTGAGACTCTGTCTCAAAAAAAAGAAAAGAAAAAGATCTATGTATTAAAAACATTTTACTCATTAAGTAACTTGATTTAATCATTATACAATGTATGAATACATCAAAACATCCCAGTGTACACCATAAATATGTATACCTTTTGTCAATTTACCTTAGTAAAGTGGGGGGCAGGGTAGGGAGAATCCCATACTATTATACAATTCATTGGTCAAAAAAGAAATCACAATTAAAGTAGTTATAATTGAACAATAATGTTATAATTTTTGTTTTATTATAAATGTTTTATACTTTGATATGTTACTAACTAGAGTTCTTTCATTTCAACTTTAAGAATTCTTATTGTAAGTTGGTGATAAACTCTCAGTTTTAGTTTGTCTAAGATAGTCTTTACCTCTTCTTCATTTTTGAAGGACAGCTTTATTGGTGTTTTAGAATGTTCAGGCTTCTGTGACAAAATACCTTAGACTGTGTAATTTATAAACAGTTTGAATTTATTGCTTATGGTTTGGTAGGCTGTCTGAAAAAAGTCCAAGATCAATGTACTGACAGATTCAGTGCCTGGTAAGAACTTCATATATGGCATCATGTTGCTGTGTCCTCACATGACAAAAGAGGTAAGAGAGTTCATTTAACCTTTTTAAAATAAGGATACTAATCCCATTTATGAGGGTGGCGCTCTCATAATTTAATCACCTCCATCTCTTAACACTATCACATTGGGTATTAGGTTCCAACATATTTTTGAGAAACAGAAACCTGGCTCTGATTCAGATCATAGCAAGTTGGTATAGTATTCTTGGTTGGAAATTTTTTTTCTTCCAGCATTTTGAATATATCATCCCACTCTGTTTTGGTTAGCAAGGTTTCTGCTATGAAATCTTAGTAGATTTTTTAAGGATCTTCCCTTGAATGTGATAAGTTGCTTTTATCTTGCTGCTTTTAAAAATTCTCTCTTTCTTTTTGACTTCAGAATATTTTTAATTTGTTTCACTGTAATCTTGTTTAGACTTATCCCATTTGGAGACACCTTGATATTCACTTCCCTTCCAGAGTTTGAGAATGATTCCACCATTATTTCTTTAAATAAACTCCCCTACCCCATACTTATCTCTTTCTTCTCCTTATGGAATTACCATAATGTGTACACTGATTATTAGCTGGTGTTCCATAAATCCCTGTAGGGCTTCTTCATTTTTAAAATTCTTTCTTCTTCTCTGACTGGATAATTTCATCTGACCTGATTTCAAGTTCACAGTCTTTCTTTTGCTTTATTAAGTCTGATGTTGAAGGCATCTGTTGTATTTTCCATTTTATTCCATATATTTTTCAGCTCTAGAATTTCTCTTTCATCTTTTTATTTTTTTATTTCTGTCTCTTTGCTGAACTTCTAATTTTGTTCATAAATTGTTTTCCTGATTTTTGTTGAGTTGCCTATCTGTTCCCTTGTAGTTCACTGAGCTTCCAAATTATTTTTAGTTATTTTGTCAGGCAATTCACAGATCTTCATTTAGGGGTAGCAGACTGGTTACTGGGACTTTATTGGGGGTGTCCTGGGCATCACAGCATTATTCACAATGTGGTGTGTGTGTGTACATGTGTAGGGAATGAAATTATTTTTTAGCCTCAAAAAAGAAGGAAACTCTGCTATTTTCAACAACATGGATGAATCTAAAGGACATTATGCTAAGTGAAATTAAGCCAGATATAGAAAAACAAAGAATGGACAATTTTACTTCAATGTGAAATTTTAAAAAGTCAAATTTATAAAAGAATAGAATGATAGTTACCAGTGGCTAGGATATGCTGGAAATGTGAGATGTGGTCCAAAAGTGCAAAGGTTCAGTTATTCTGAATTCTGAATAAATTATTAATGTCCTCCAGATTCATCCATGTTTCTGTACAGTATGGTTACTATAGTTAATAATAATGTATTTTATACATGAAATTTGCTATGAAAGTTGATTTTCAGTATTCTCCCCCACATACACATACACACACACTCAAAAACTGTGACTACCTGAAGGAATGGAAATATTAATTAGCTTAGTTGTGGTAATTATTTCTCATCTATATGTATACCAAAACATCATGTTGTATACCTCTAATATATTCAATTTTTATTTGTTCAGTATTCACCAGTCAAGTTGAAGTCCCTCCAAAAAAGAACATCAGTTAGTATAATTTACATATTGCCAAAAGAATGAAGAAAAATCATATGATCATCTTGACACATTCAGAAAGTACATTTGACAAAATTCAACATCCATTTATAATAAAATCTCACATCAAACTAGAAAAGAAGGGAACATAATTAAACAGTTTTTAAAAAGTATCTTAAAAATACCTATAGAAAACATGATGTTTTATGGTAAAATCTTGAATACTCTCCCCTGAGATTATTAATAAGGTCAGAATACCTGCTATCTCATCTGTTCAACATTGTACTGAAGGTTCAACCAAATGTTATAAGGCAAGAAAAAGAAATAAAAGGCATAAGGGCCTGTGGCTCAGTGAGTAGGGCACTGGCCCCATATACCGAAGGTGGCATGTTCAAACCCAACCCCAGCCAAACTGCAACAACAAAAAAAGCTGGGCGTTGTGGCAGGCACCTGTAGTCCCAGCTACTTGGGAGGCTGAGGCAAGAGAATCGCCTAAGCCCAGGAGTTAGAGGTTGCTGTGAGCTGTGATGCCACAGCACTCTACTGAGAGTGATAAGGTGAGACTCTGTCTCTACGAAAAAAAAAAAAAAAAAAAAGGCATAAGGATTGGAAAGGAAAATATAAAGCTTTATTCACAGGTGATATGAATGTGGACTGGGAAAATGGGAAAAACACCTAACTATTGTAATTAATAAGTGAATTTAGCTAGGCTATTATATACAAAGTATCTATTCTATTTTTATATACCAGAAACAAGTAGGAAGTGGATATTTAGAAATACACAATTTACATTTGTGTCAAGGACAAGTCAAATACCTAGGTATAAATCTCGCAAAATATGTGCAAAATCCTGTGATGGAAACTATACAATATTATTGAAAACAACTTAAAATTACTAAATGAAAGAAGGAATATACCATGTTCATGGATTGAAATATTTATTATTGTAAAAATGTCAATTTCTTCAAATTAATCTGTAAATTCAATGTAATTTCGATCAAAATTAGTCTGTGTTTGTCAAACATAGACAAATTGCTTCTAAAATTCATATGAAAATGCAAAATATCTGAAATATTTAAAGCAATCTTTAAGAAAAACTAAGACCTGGAGGACTTATGTTACCAGGTTATAAGAGCTATCATAAGTCTGTGGTACCAATAGTTAAAACAGTGAGATAGATATACAAACAGACTAATGGAAAAGATTAGAGAGTCAATTAAGAGATTCATGCATTTTCTGTCATCTGATTTGTGATAAAGGCAACATTGTAGTGTACCGTGTTTCCCCCAAAATAAGACACTGTCTTATATTTTTTTCACAAGAAGACACACTAGGGCTTATTTTCAGGGGATGTCTTATTTTTATTAAGTATAATACAACAATCTACATTTATTCAAATACAGGTAAGTCATCTTCTTCTGGAACCTGACAGGGGGAGCCGACCTTGTTGGTGGGGCTAGCACTGGTGATGCATGAACTCCTTTCCCCTAGCTGTTTGCACGTGTGCAATAGAATGCCTGTGACCATGGTTACCACATGCACACCCGCACAAGTGCAAACGGCTCGGAGAAAGGAACTGCGGCAGATAAAAGGTATCCCAGTCTTCCTTACCACTCCACGCTGAAATGCATGGTGTGGCTATGCAGCGTATCTGTACACAAGCTTTTATCTATCTATCTATCTATTTATCTATCTATCCATCAGTAGGTTTTATTATCAGAGTAGGGCTTATATTTAACAAATGCATAGAATCTGGCTAGGGCTTAATTTGGGGGTAGGTGTTATTTTTGGGGAAACATGGTAATATGAAAAATGTTGCTTCATATTAATATGAACATTTTTCATCATCCCCAAATATGTAGTATGGTGCTATGTTGATTTATTATCCACAAACAGAAAAGTGTTTTTGACTTGCTACTTTTAAACACACACAAGAAACAAATCCAGAGGGATCGCAGATCTACATGTGAAAGGCAAGACGATAAAAAAAATTGGAGAAAAACATTAGGGAATATTTTTGTGGTCATGGAGTAGGCAATAATTTTTTAGACAGGGTATACATAGCACTAATCATAAAAGAAAAAAATGATAAATCAAACCACATTAAAATGAGAACTGTTTATCAACAGGCACCATTAAGAGAGTGAAAATGTAACCCACCAAGTGGGTTATCTAACAAAGTACTCATACCCACATTATATAAAGAGCGCCTGCAAATCACTAACAAAAACCAAACACCTGAGTTGATAAATGGGCAAAGTATTTGATGAATAGACACTTCCAAGGAAGGTTCTCCAAATCACCAATAAATATATGAAAAGGTGCTCAACTTCACTAGTTATCAGAGAAACACAAACTTAAACCATAGTGAGAATAAATCTGGACTTTTATTTCACACATATACAAAAATTAGCCCAAAGCATGTCAACAGACCCAAATGTAAGAGTTAAAAAAACTCTTACAGGAAAATATGGGTATAAATCTTCGTGACCTTGGGGTCAAGGAATTATTTCTTAGATGTGACAAAAAAAGCATAAATTACAAAATAGGAGATTGTTAATTTGGATTTTATCAAAATCAAAACCTTTGAGCTTCAAAGAATATCAACAAAGAAGTAAAAGACAATTCACAGAAGGGGAGAAAATTTTGAAAATCAAATTTGATAAATGACTTCTGTCCAAGATACATAAAAAAGGTCACACCTCAAAAATAATAATAAAGACAAATAGCCTAATTTTAAAAATGAAAATGATCCTCAACTTTGCTAGTCATTAGGGAAATGCAAGTCAAAACTATAATGAAATAATCCTCCCAGCTACTGGAATAATGATAAAAAATAGATAATGACAAGTACTGGCAAGAATATGGAGACATTGGGCCTCCCATACATTGACGGGGAGAAAGCATTGATAAAATGAAAATGGTGCAGGCACTGTGCAAAACTGTTTGTCAGTTCCTTGTGGAATTACCACATGACCCAGCAATTCTATTCCCAGATAACTCTCCAAGAGAAGAGAAAATATGTTTACACAAAAACTTGGACATGTGTGTTCACAGCACAATTATTCATAAGAGCTAGAAAGTGGGAAAAAAACCAAGTTTCATCAACTTACAAATGAATGCAGTACATCTGTACAATGGGGCATTACTCAGCAACTAGAAAGGAATGCAGCGCTGATATATGTTACGTATGTAAGTGAAAAAAGCCAATCATGAAGGACCACATATTTTATGACTCCATTTATGTGAAATGTCCATACTGGGCAAATCCATGGAGACAGAAAATAGGTTAGTTATGTCTAGGGCTGAGGAAGGAGAAGCAGCAAAATGAGAAAAATGGGGAGTGATTGCTAATGGGCACCACAATTCTTGTTAATTTGGGGGAATGATAAAAAAGTTCTAAAATTAGATTATGACAATGGTTGCAAAACTATAAATATACTGAAAATTATTGAATCGTACACTTTAAATGGGTGGACTTATTGTCTATAAATCATATCTCCATAATGGCATTTAAAAAACACACACAGTGAGATACATCTTTATGCCTGCCAGAATATTGAAATGAAAGAGACAGAAAATATTGATTGATAGCAAGGATAAGAAATATCCAGAACTCTTCCATTGCTAGTGGGAGTGTAAATTGGTACAGTCTCTTTGGAAAACTCTTAGGCAGTATCTCCTAAGGTTGAGCGTATAGGCACTCAATGATTTGGCAACTCCACCCCAGAATACATTCCCTAAATATATGTACTAGAAGGTTTTAAATCACACTATTCATAATCACCCCAAACTAGAAACCACTAAATGCTCATGATCAGGAGACTGATAAATAAATTGTGGCATATTCATACAATGTAATACTCTGTTGCAAAGAGAATGAGTGGCCTACAATTTTACTAACAGTGTGAATAAATCTTACAAATATAATATTGAGTAAAGAAGCCAGGCCTCAGAGAGTGTATGCTTTCTAATTTCATTTCCATGAAGCTCAAAAACAGGGGGAATGAATTGGTACTTAACGGAGTGAGAAGAATTTGGGTTAGTGTTTACCCCTGGAGGGTAGTGACAGGTAGAGATCATAGGGTCTATTAATGGCCTATTTCTTGATCTGTGCACTAGATAAAGTTTGTGACATTTCAGTGGGATCTCCTGATATATGCACTTTTCTAGGGAACATCAATTAAAAAGTCAAAAATTGCCAAATACAAATTAGCTGGGCGTTGTGGTAGGTCCCTGCAGTCTCAGCTACTCTTGAAGCTGGGGCAGGAGGATCATTTGTACCCAGGAGTTTGAGGTTGCTGTGAGCTAGGCTGATGCCATGGCACCCTAGCCTGGGCAACAGAGTAAGACTCTGTCTACTCCCCCAAATTGCCAAATATAAAAGTAGCAAAAAATAAATTTAAAGGATGGAGGAATAAATTTAATGAAGATAGGCTAGCCTTTTATGGATAAAATTATGAAACTTTATTGAAAGTCATTCTGCACGACCTAAATACATGGCAAAATAGACCATATTCTTGAATAGGAAGATGGAATATCATCCTGATGTTAGTTCTCCCAAAGTTGGTACCTAAATTTAATGCAGTACCAATTAAAATCCCAACACTATTTTATTTTCATTTAACAAGCTGAGTCTCAAATGAAAGAGCAAAAGGATCAAGAATAGTCAAAATGCTCTGATTTTAAAAGGAGCCATCAAGTCAGGTGCCAGATATCAGGATTCATCATAACGATATGGTAATTAAGGCAGTGTGACATTAGCATAGGGATGAAACAAAAAAGAGAGTTCAGAAATAAACCCTCACATATGTAGAAGCTTGATCTGTGACAGACCAGATGCCACGAATCTGAAATGCTAGGACAATTGGTTATCCATATGGAAAAAAAAGGAAATTAGATTCCTACCTTACACAACACATAGAAATCAATTCCAGATGGAATGAAGGCTTAAATATAAAAGGAAAAACCATAAAACTATTGGAAGATAATATAGGACAATATATTTATGACCTCAGGGTAGGGAAAGATTTCTTACATTAAGGCACAGTAAATACAAACCATAAAGACAAATATTTATAAATTTGCCTACATTAAAATCAGGAATTTTTGTTCACCCAAAGATCCCCTAGAGTAAATACACAAACCACAAACTGAGAAGCTAATTGCAACACATAAAACTAACAAGATTGAGTAGCAGCCAGAATATATCAATGTAAATTAATAAGAAAAAGACCATTTAAAAAAGACAAAAGATATAAATAAAGATTTTATAGAAGAGGAAACATAAATGGCTTTAAGTCTAGGACAAGAGGCTCAACTTCATTAATCAGAGAAACACAAATTAAGTCACAGTGAGATACAATTGCATCCTAATTAGACAGGCAAAACTTTTAAAGTGTGACAATACCAAGGGACCATGGAACTCTCTCTCACCGCTGATGGGAATATAAATTGATGAAACAATTTGCAAAACGATTTAGCATTACCCAGTAGTGTTGAACATACATAAACCCTGTGACTCAAAATTCCACTTCTAGATAAAGATATATTTTTGCACATGTGCACCAGGAAACACTTCAGAGAATTGTTTGTACTATCCCCCAAATGGAATCAACTCAAATGTCCACCAACTGTAGAATAAATAAATTCCTGCATGTTCAAATAATAGAATACTATATAGAGATGGAATGTACAAACTACAGCTGGATAAAAGCACAGATGAATGTCAAAGCAGGGCTGAGTGAAAGCAGTAAGTCAGAATATTTCCTGCAGCATGATGCCATTTGTTATTTTTTTAAAAATCACCTATTTGAATGTATACTTCTATGAGTTTCGACAAGCACAGGCATAATAAATAGCCACTATCACAATTTTTATGTTCTGTCAACCAACATTGATATCTGCTGCAACATGGAAGAGCTTTGAAAACATTATGCTAAGTAGAGGGAGCCAGTCACAAGACACTGCATATTGTGTGATTCTACTTACACGGAATGTCCAGAATAGGCAGGTATATAGAAACAGAAAGCAGGCTAGTAGTTGCCAGGGCTTGTGGGGAGAGAGGAATGGAGAGCGGCTGCTGATGAGAACCATTTTCTTTCTGGGATGACAACAATATTCTGAGATTAGATAATGGTGATAGTTGCATACCGTGTGAATATACTGAACACCCTGAATTCTTAACCCTTTTACAAGGGGTAAATTTTATGGTATGTGAATTATATCTCAGCAGTCATAAAAAATACACATCAGATGGTAAAACTAGTTTAGAAAGTAAAGAGTGATTAACTCAGAATCAAGGCATGGTTACCGCTTTTATGAGTGGAGTGGGAGTTATTGCAGGAAACCGAGGGACGATTCTAACCTACTGGTAACATTTGTTTTTTTTTGATTCTGGTGATGTGCACGTGGTGTTCTTTTTTATGACCCTATAAACTATACACTTATCTCCATCATCTCCTGCGTGTACGGTATACGTTACAATAAATAATAAAGAGATGGAGATGGACTAGATGGTCTCCCATAGTCCTCAGCCCAGATGTTCTCCCGCTCTGTGCAAAAGTGCTCCAGAACTGGGGAGCCACAGCCGGCCTGTCCCAGGTGCGGACTTTCAAACTGAAAGGAGTGCGGCCAGGCTGACTCTGAGGAAGGCCTCAAGGGGGCGCTCTTCTGTAGACTCTCAGCCGAGCATGCTCAGATACCTGGTTTCTGCAACCACCTTGGTGCAGAGAAGGGCACATTCTTGTGAACAACGCCCTTGAATCTGATAGATAAACCTTAATACTACCTTGTTGACTTGCAGGAGAACTCACTACTCATGTTGGGGTGCGCATATTCTTTTTCTAAAGGGGAACAGGAAGTGGCCCAGCATGCTCACAGTGAGAACAGGGGACTGCTCCTCTCACATCTGGGTGGCCTAGTGGTGAGGATGGCATCCTCAAGGTCTGTTGGTGAAACTCCCCACATCACTCTCTTGAAGAGAGAAGACATGACAATCGACAAATATTTATCAAGTGCTACTATGAAGAAGGTCCCACACTGGGTGCTAGGGATACAGTATCGACCAGAACAGAGCTTAAGGTCTGACTGTGGAGGTGAGATATAACCAGCACAGCGCACAACTGAGCCAAAGGTGCACATGGTGATAAACGCAATGGAAACCCACCTGTTCCATTCACCAATTAATCCCAGACACTAGAAGAGGGCCTGGCACAGGAATTTTCGATGAATAAATGAATGGAGATCGAATGAAATGAATTTGTTATATCAGTGAAAATACTGCCAGCCCAGAGGCAGAGGGTGCCAGTCTGTCTTGAAGATAACTTTGGTTATTAAGTTCTTAGGGGAAGATGCCCCTGAGGATACCAGCACTGACAACGCTTACTTGGCCATCACAGTGCAGCCCAGGGGGCTGAGAGTGAGATGATAATCACACCCCATCTGGCAGAGTGCTCAGGGAGCTGGGAGGTGCCACTTCTGTTATACAGCAGAGCCCAAGCCTGTCCTGAGTGTTGTCTGTATCTGCCAGGCAGGAGTGGGGATGGTGAACTAGGGAGGCAGTGAAGAGCTCTCAGACTGCACAGAGGGCAGCAAGGGCCAATGCCCTTGGAACCACAATGGTGATCAGAGGGAATGTTGTTGCCGAGAAGCAAAGAGGCAGGAGGGAAAAGGAGGGAATTCTCCAGCCAGTCAGCCAGAGAAACTTTTATAATACCAGGTGGAAGGAGCCCACTTACCCTGCTGCGTGAACAGACCCTTGTCTTCCAAGAATGCCAGAAATCATCTACTGGAGGTTGGAAGCCCCTATGGCCTGGGATAGGGACACTAAATCTGCCTGTGTTTCTCAGCAGCATGGAGTCTCTCTGAAAGGAGAGGTAAGGATGGTCTTTTCTGAGAGTCAACTTGCCCAGTTCTCCAGGAAGCAGGAAGAGAGCATGGTGTGGTTTACCTGTTCTCTGAAAGGTCATAGGCTAGCTGGTCCGACATGGGATATGGACATCAAGAAGCTTCCAGGATGGGTGGTAGCGACTAAATGAGCTGTAAGCCCCAGAGGCAGTGTCGTCTGGTGGTTAGAGCAAGGCTCCTGGCTCACAGAGCCAGCCCTGGAATTGCATCCTAGGTCTGCAAATGATAATCTTAATCTCTTTGGACCCTTGTATCCTTTTTACCAGCAAAATAGAAATAAAAATAGTAGCCACTGGGGAGTGATGATGACCCTAGGATTTCCATGAGGTGATCATGTAGCACCTGGCATATACTGGTTATTGTTAGAGTAGCAGATGATACTTGGTTATTATTATCTTGGTTCAGAGAAGGGAGACAGGGTTGGGACACAAGGTTGGCAGACCTGGGATAAGTTTTATGGAACAGGCAGAATGACTCCCTTAAAAGCAGAGTAAAAAGGCTCAATGCCTGTAGCTCAAGCAGCTTAGGGCTCCAACCACATACACCAGAGGTGGTGGGTTTGAGCCTAGCCTGGGCCTGCCAAACAGCAATGACAACTAAAAAATAGCTGGGCATTGTGGCAGGCGCCTGTAGTTCCTGCTAGTGGGGAGGCTGAGGCAGGAGAATCGCTTAAGTCCCAAAAGTTTGAGGTTGCTGTGAGCTGTGATGCCATGGCACTCTACCAAGGGTGACAAAGTGAGACTCTGTCTCAAACCCCCACCCCCAAACCCTCAAAAACAAACAAAAAAAGCAGAGTAAAAATAGGAGAGATGGAAAGGATGGCAGCAATGGGGGAAACTGAGGCAGGGGATAGGGAAAAGTGAGTGGAGGTGGTAGCTGGATGGTGAGGAACACTCCAGGATAGGACACAAAGATCGAGCTGGGGACACTGGGGGAATGAGGAAGGTGGGACCTGATGGGGTGAAGGCAGGTCTTGAACCTCTGCCTAAAGGATTCCAAGTACCTCAGCAGAGGCAAGGACTCCCTGCCGCATGCTACTTTCACACATCATCCTTTCTTACTTGCTGGGATCACGCAGTCACATGTGATGGATACAGGAGGCAGTTGCCATTAGAACATCATATGGAAAATAAAGAAGACTCAAAGTCTTGTCCTAATGCTGGCTCTAACTGATGAGTGACACCAGGCTACTTCCTCCATTCTACAGACCTCAGTTTCCTTACCTGTAAGATGGGGGAGGGCAAGTACTTGATCTCCCTGAAATTCCTGCTACTCTGTCAACTCTGCCAAAAAAGAAAAAAACCCCAAACCCCCCAAACCCATCCACCTCTAACCTGGCTGCTCCTGTTTCAAAGATTTTGGAAGGTAAAGCTCCAGATAGTTTGTTTGGTTGGAGTTCATGGAGAGGTTGCTATGAACTGACTGACCCTTGTTTACTTTTAGGTCTGAAAATTAACAAGGCAACTATTGTCTCTGGTTCTGAATTTCAGGACTAATATATATATTTTAAAAACCTCTTTAAATGCAAATTGGCTCCAGACTAACCCGTAGGCAGCTGTGGGACGGTAAAGGAAAGCTGGGTCTTGGGGTCGGTGGATGGGGACAGAGTGTTACTCAGCCATTCACCACGTACCTGATCTTGGTCAAAATACTTAACTTCCCTGAGTCTCAGCTTTCTTCTCTCTAGAGAATGGTCCTTTATTCATAAGGTGGGAGGGCAGATAGCATGTGACCATGGACATGTGCTATGGACGTTAGTCATTATATTTTTATCTTGTTTTTGTTCAAAGTTTTGTTGAACCTTGGCCATCACAATAGTCTCGTGACCCATAACAGATCACTACTGTCTCCATTTCCAGGTTGGGAAACTGAGGCTTAGAAAATTTCTAAAGCCACATAACAACGGCACAGAAGGATTAGAAAAGCACCTTTGTACCATGACAGCACTCCTGCAGACCTGTATTTTCACAACCCTTGTGCAAGGAGACTTTGAATTCTTTTCTTGTGGACATAAATTAAGCCATGCTAATTTTTGCAGTGGAGAGAGGATGGCGCATTCTCTGATATCTGTGCTGTTGAGGCCACTCTGGTCAGCCCTCCATGGGAGCAGCTGTGCAGTCTGGTCCATGAGCAAGGGCCCTTCCCCCAGTCGGCGATGACCATGGTCCAGGATGGCAAGGCAGGACCTTGTGGCTATTGACCACAGTCACCGGCAGAGTCCTGATTCCAGTAGCTGTCCCGGAAGCTGCAACCCAGGCCTGTAATTTTTAGGCTGGGCCTGGACCAAGAGCAACCCCACTGCTGAATCAGTCACTCAATCAGTCCTATCTTATTATTTTTTGGCTCTCTGGCTGTGCAGCTTTGGCTCCAGGAAGTGGTGCTCACGAGTCTGCCTTGTGCTTAGTGTGCCCAGGGTCTCCATACTGTCCCTAGGGTCTCCACACTGTCCCTGTCTTGCTCTCCACAGCTTTCTTTCCTGGAGGAATTGTGCCCTTTACTCCCTACCCCTTCTCCCATCTTCCTCCAGCCTCTTCATCCTTTGCAACCTTTCTGGCACCATCCCACTGGCTGAATCATGCATTTCTTCTCCCCGAAGGGCCCCAGCTGGGGTTTCTGCCAGACAATCTAACAATCTATGCAGATAACTGCAGGGCACTTTCCCACAAAAAAATGGGAAAATGGCCCAGAAATTAGAGAACTTGCCTCTCTACGTCTACCCTCCTCCCTTCCCCACCATGTCACACAATGCCTGGGCTTAGTCAAACAGGAGATGGTTTTTAGGAGGGCAAAATAAGGACTTCTCACCACCTCCAGAAGCCTATTCTGTTCTTAGGTTGGCCAACAAGCTGAGCATCCCCTCCTGAACCCCAGTGCCCTGCAGAAGAAACTGAGGACTCTGGAGCTGTAGAGGGAAGGCCTGTTGTCTTAAAGGACTTTGGCACTTGCCACCGCCATCTCAAAGGTGATGGCTCTGGACCACGTAATCACCTCCCAGCCCAGCAGCCCAGGTCTGGGCTCACTGCATCCCTGCTAGTCTCACTGCATCCCTGCTAGTCCCCCTTCATCTCCATCCCATGCTAAAGCCAGAGTTCCCTTTCTGAAATGTAAACCTGTTAGGACTCCTGTATGTCCCCTGTTAAAACCTATCAGCAACTCGCTACTGCTCTAGAGGGATCATTATTCTCATGTTTCCAGGCCCCAACATGGCCTGCCCATTCCCCCACTTCCCCCTAGTTTCTCCTGGGACTCACACTGCCCCCCCTTATGGTTGCTCAGGCCCCACAGCCTCTGGTAGTTCTCCACAGTCATGCTCCCTCATCATCTATGAATAGTCTTTGCATGTTGTTCAGGACCAGCTTGATCAAGAATCAAGACTACCATGCTCCTCTAAAGCAAATTCACTTCCCAGAGCACTAAACTATGAAGCTTAATAAAGATTTTTGTGGTGAGATGAAAGTGAGATAGTAGTTATGTGCCACAAGGTAACATTGGAAGCCCCCAAACATCCTTGTGTCATATTTGCTCTCTCCAAGGTTCTCCTCCCTCCATGCCACAAGAGTCTCTTCCTCCATACAGCTCTTTCCCATACAGCTCTTAAGTACTTCACCCCCAATTCAACTCTGACCCAAATTGCATTCGCCACTAAGCACAAGAGCTCACAGTTTTCTAGACCTATATCTCCCAGCAAGTCCTTTAACAGTGGTGATCACATCTTGTTAGGAAAACTTTCCTTTGGGGGTTTATTTCTGGTCATTATTCTTCTATTTATAGCCCCATGGAGTGTTTTCTTTGAGAAGAAATGGTGGTAAATACAATTTTGTTTATTTTAAAGCAAATATTGTAGTCCATTTCATTGCAGGGTGAATTTGTTATAAAGTTCTGTCTTATGCTGAGCTGAAATCTGTTTCCCTGTGACTCACACCCCTTGAAGAAATGCCCATGAAGTCCATATTCTCCTTCACATATGGCCTTAAATGCGCACATCAATTTCCTTTAAAAAACATTCCTTGTTTTATTCTGGGCTTCATTCATAGCTATGTGTGTCTGTCCTTTCATACATGTCCTTTTCCAATTGTGGCTCATGACAGTGCTTGATGCCGCCATATTGGGTTTATCAGTCAACTCCCCTTAACCTCCCTCATATCAGGCCATATTTGAGCACACTTAGCTGAGTTTTGGCTTGCTGTTACAAATTCTAAGATACAGTTTCTCAAAATGGGATGTGAGATTGCCACTTGCTTCTAAGTTGCCTAGGGAGATTATTAACAAAGCAGCAGATTCTAGGCTTCATCTGATGTCTACAAAAAACAATTCTCTGGGGCTGGGGTCCATTAATAAACATATGCCCCAGAAATTATGATGCATAGTCAAAATGGTAAACCAGAGTTATAAGAAACCAGAGAGGTATCTAGTAAAACTGAGACTCTTTGAACATTCTATTGCTCTTATTTCCCAAGTACATTTGGCAAAAGAAGAATGAAATTCTTGATGGGGTTAGTGGTAAGAAGGGAAGTAGATTATTTTTTTTCCTCTGGTGAGAGGTGGTTGTTTTCCGATTAATAGAATGTTCCTTTCCTGGAGCTTTAGTAACATCATTTCTAGAGCTACTGAGGTTTTCAAAAATGCTCCAGACATTGATAAGTTGTGCTAATTCCAAACCCACTAGCCAGTTGGTCAACCATATCATTCATTTGTTAGTGTTCAATAATATTTGTTGAGAGCCCGCCTTGTGCCAGATACTAGAGACACTTCAGTGAGAAAAACAGGCAAACATCTTGCCCTCATGGAGCTTAATTTGAAGTAGAAAAGGAATAATCCCACAAGCACAAAGAGGAAGAAAGAAGACACAGTGGATTAGTGGTACGATAAAATGCAGTGAGTTGTTGGGTTAAGCCATAATAGATAGAGCTGATATGTCAGGAAGTCATGAAGGAGAATTCCAAGCTTGGAGAAGGGAGGGAGGAAGTGGCACACTCTAAAAATGCTTAGGAACTGTACCCAGAAGAGGCTCTCACTCTGAGAAACTGTGATCTTACACCAGAGTAAAGGAGGTTAGGACCTGTACAGT
This sequence comes from Otolemur garnettii, assembly GCF_000181295.1. Lineage (NCBI taxonomy): Eukaryota > Metazoa > Chordata > Mammalia > Primates > Galagidae > Otolemur > Otolemur garnettii. Next base: position 20,920,538 of record NW_003852406.1, read on the forward strand.
AGATTGGCAGCCTGTAGGTAGTCTGTAGGTAGTAGTTGTAACCGGGGGTATGGTAATACAGAAAGAGAAATGAAAGTCAGGGTGAAGAGATGGAGCCTGATATTTAGAAAAGTGACTCCTCAAGCTAGATATCCAGGGAGATGGAGTTTCAATATGGGTTCACGCAACCTGGACTCTAAGCAGGTAATTAGGTTTGGCTCAATGTATCCATGTCTACTGAACACGACATGCTGTCCCCTCTACTGACAAATTGGGCATAACAGAGTGGAGGGCCTGGATCCTGGGCTCATTAGAGGCACAATGAAGCACAGGTTCTGAACACCTTGCAGGGGAAAGGGATATTGCCACACGTGAGGACACATTAGCACATATAGGTATGCATGGTCACTCTCCTTCCTTTGCTGCACTGACTTGTTAAGTAAAGGGGGTGGATTAGATCAGGGTGATAAAGTGTGCTGGGGGACAGTAGAGGATAGAGGAGGGAAGTGTGTTTGCAGCTCTCTAACATCTGACAGAAGATCTATGACAATCTCTTTCCAGTTCAGCTCTCTGCTTCTCCCAGTCTGCAGTCGAGCTATTCACAGTGAATTAGTAATAACAGCATCAACAAAGGAGAGAGCTCTTCAAATAGCTCTGAATTGGCATTTGTCCTCCTGAAGAGTGGAAAACACATTTTTGAGGCCAGATATTTTTATAGCCAGGAAGTCATTTTAACCAAAGCAGTGGGCCTAGTGATGTGTCATTTTTGACAATAAAATTTTGTGTTCATTATATTTCTGCAGTGTAATCTTTCCATCCTTGGGTAAACATTTATCTTGTGCCTGCTCTGTATCAGACACTATTCTAGATGCTAAGGATCCAGAGCAGTAAGGATGATCCTGGCCCAGATGGAGCTTACGCACTAGTGCAAAGTCAGACCTGGGAGCAGAGCGTCTTTGTGTGTCCAGTAGGGCTGGGGCTCTGTGGACTTCTGAGCCCCTGTGGACTTTCTAGATGTGTGGTCTTCCCTCCACCCTCCCAGATGATACTTCAGGAGGCATTGCGGGGCCCTGCATCTATCATCACTTGCAGGTCGTGATGGTGCAGGACTCAGGGAGGCCCAGGGCTGGTGAGTGGTATGGCAGAGATCTCACCCCAGCACATTTGCTCCCGATCACCAGAAAGTGCTTTTCCTTTGCCCACTCCCTCTCCAGGTCTACCTGTCCAGGTCTACAAATCCACTGAGGCCATCTGCATGCTGGGCAGTGTTCTGGGCCCTGGCGACATGAAAGTAAATGAACCAAGGAATCCAGTGTGCACGGGATAGACACCTGATAGTCTGAGGGAGTAAGAGAAGAAGGCTGAGGAAGCCTGAGGTTTGGGGCCCTTAACTCTGACAGGGAGGCATGCCCTCGTCACACTGGTACCTTCTTCTCTGAAGGAAAATCTGCAGGGAAGGAACTAGCCCCCCATGTCCTTTGTAGTGCTCAGTTCCCAGCTCAGAGCCTGGCATGTGGTAGATGCTCACTAAATATTTGTTGAGTAGGTGACTTGATAAAGCAAGGCTGAGGTGGTTGGGCCTGCCCTTCTCTCAGGCCCTTTGTGATTTGATCAAACTGGAGTTTGCTCTCTTGACGGTGCTCCAGAGAGACACAGCAGCCACCACTGGTGCAATCTCTGAGGATCTCATAATTAGTGAGCTCAGAGGAGCAGAACCGGGATACTCACGAGCCTTGGTTCCAGAGGTAATTGGCAGCGAAATTGATGAAGCTTAAGTTTCAGAGCCCGTCTCTCACGTGGGTGCTGCCAAGGCCAAGGTGTTCTCGCTGGGGGTACAGGGAGGAAGCAGCAGACCAACCATGCAGGATGCCTGTAACCTCTGCTTGGTGGTGCCAGCACCTCCCCACAGCTCCCTCACACCTGCCCTTTGGGAATGTCCTTGATTGTTTGAGCCCTACTTTTAAAGCCCACAGAGAAGAATCTGAAGGAGACACCACTATGAGCCAGGCTTTGTGGTCACCTGGCTCTATGATACCCATCCCTGAGTTGGGGTTGATAGTGGAGGCGTGACTCTGGGCATAAAGCACTGGGCGAGAACTACAGGGCACATTTTAGGTGTGAGATTACTAGCAGGAAGCTGTGAAGAAGACACCATTTCCAAACTATCAACACAAAACACGTTTGAAAACCCAGAAGGCTGAATTACCTTTCTTTTCATTAGAAAAACGTCCTTCAACCCAGCAATGGATTGGTAAGCTGTAGTATATGTATACCCTGGAATTTTATTCAGCCATCAAAAACAATGGAGATTTTACAGCATTTGTACTAACCCGGATGGAGGTGGAACATATTCTTAGTGAGGCATCCCAGGAATGCAGAAGTAAGAATCTTATGTATTCAACTCTGATATGAAGACAATTAATGACAATTAATGACACAGTGGGGCATGGGGAAAGGGGAGACCAGACAGAGAAGGAGAAAGGGGGTGTGGGCAAGGAAAAAAGAAAGAAAGAAAATAGACTAATTCTCATATAAGTTGTATTTAATTTGGACCAAAGCATGGACTTAAACATTAATTTTTAATTTAACATGTTAATATGTTGTTTATCATATTGCATCCTCATTTATAAGTGAAATATGTTTATAATTTCCTCTTTGTAATAATATATTTTCTCCAATTTCAATATCAGGTGTATCCAGATAAAGCAGAATGATTTTGAAGTATTTCTTTTTCTATTGTCTATAAGATTTGGCATGATCTGTTTTTTTGAAATTATCTGTTACTTTTATTTATAAATATTAGTTGTCTATTTTTTTGAGACTTTGGAAAAAACAAAATAATAAGAAGAAGTTAACTGATCAAATTATTCTATAATAGACATACTTCTATCTGACAATGTGAATGTTACTTTCTTTGCATTATTACTATTATTATTGCTTAATATTTCATTGCAGCAATCATCTGATTTCTTTTCTGAATGTATTTATCTTCGTTTGTTCTTTATGAGGTTTTTGTTCTCAGTCCTTATGTTAAATATTGTTATTGCCATTAAATTTAGCCTTTTTAATTCTGTGAAGGCAAAAGGAGAACCCTAATATACACATGTATAAGTAAGAAAAAAATAAAAAAAATGGTGGAAAAATTATTTTATAAAATCATTATTATGTAAAGAAGTGATCACAGAGTGTGCATAACAAAATTTTAAAATATAGGAAAAAAGGATCAGTACCATAGATGTGTGTTAGGTTGTCAACGACCACTGACGCTAAAAATTGTATGTTATTTTTCTGGATTTTGTGATGTTTGTGTTATTTTGTCACAAAATTCTCAGTTTGTGATTTCTCATTCTTAATAAATAATCATTTGTATACTTGATTTTGTATTTGTAGTTCTTTTTTTCTTAAGAGATCACTTCTCCCCTACATTGCATAAGCCACAGGGGTCTGGATCCGCCCAATCTGAATGTGTCTGTATGGTTCATGACATGTGCGGATCATGGCTGTATTCACAGCCTGTCTTTTCATTTATGTATATATTGCCCTTGAATCCACCACCTACCACCAAGAAGTAGAATCCTCATAAGTGACTTTTCCCATCTCATCTTCCTGTCTTCCTCTGCTGAGATAATCATTGCTGTGATCTTGTATTAATTCATCATTCTCTTCCTTTAAAAATATGGCTTGTATATATAAACATGTATAACATACAAATATATTGTGTGTATACACGTGAAACAATTTACTAATACACTTGTGAGGAGTAAGTTGTCCAATTTGGTTTATCTTTTTTTTTTGAAACAGAGCCTCAAGCTGTCATCCTGGGTAGAGTACTATGGCATCACAGCTCACAGCAACCTCAAACTCCTGGGCTCAAGCGAGTCTCCTGCTTCCACCTCCCAAGTAGCTGGGACTACAGGCTCCCACCACAATGCCTGGCTATTTTTTGTTGCAGCCATCATTGTTCTTTGGTGGGCTGGGCTGGATTTGAACCCACCAGCTCAGCTGTATGTGGCTGGCACCTTAGCTGTTTGAGCCACAAGCGTCCAGCCGGTTTTCACTTATCTTGATAAAAGTGGTACACGTATTGTGCTGTCTGTAATCTTCTGTAACTAACACTTTCCATTCAATAGATTACCGGTAAAATTCACCTATATTATTATGCAGCTAAAGTTCTCCTAGTTTGATTTCTGGAAAATCTACCACAATTTTTTTTTTTTTTTTTTGAGACAGAGTCTCATTCTGTGCCCTGGGTGGAGTACTATGGCATCATCATAGTTCACAGCAACCTCAAACTCTTGGGCTCAAGTGATCCTCTTGCCTCAGCCTCCTGAGTAGCTAGGACTACAGGAGCTCACCGTGAAGCCTGGCTAGTTTTTAGAGATGATCTAGCTCAGGCTGGTCTTGAACTCCTGAGCTTGGGTGATCCACCCACCTCAGCCTCCTAGAGTGCTAGGATTACGGTCATGAGCCACTGCTCCCGGTAAGACTTCTGTATAAAACTTGGAAGGTTTGGGTTTGAGGGAATTGAAAGTTCAAATTTGCAAGACAGTGGAGGGCCTGATTGTTTCTTAGGGTGTGCCGTATCACACTCTCCTTGGCAATGTGTAAGAGTGAGTACTACACCACTGTAAAAAGAAAGGCTTGGGGAAGACCGCTGTGGACGGGCATGGGATGAATCCAGATGATATTTTTCAGTGAGAAAAAGAAGAGTGCAAAAGAGCATACACAGTAAGCTGCTATCTTTTATGTAAGAAAGTGGGGACACGAGAAAACACACTCTATAAATAAAGAGACAGAGGAAAGGAAAGCAGAAAATGATGAAGCTGGTCGGGTACAAGGGAGGGGATAACAGAAGGAAGGGAAGTGGCAGGAAGTGACAGCTCTCTGATACACCTTTTGGTATAATTTTGGCTTTTGGAAGCTTATAACTTGTACTCTGAAAACTACCCCATGAAGTGGATGAAAAACAAACTTCAGACAGGGAGAAAATGGTTGTAAACCACAAAACTGACAAAAGACTACTGGAATATCTAAAGTGTTCTCAAAACTCAGTAGTAAAATCCCCAAACAATGCAATTAGGAAAAGGGCAAAAGATATACACAGACAAAAAACAAAAACAAACAAACAAAAAATATACCAATGGAAAATAAGGACAATGCTGTTTATCATCATTAGCCATTAAGGTAAAGCAAATTCAAAGTATAATAAAATGTTACTATGCAATTATTAGAATAGCTGAAATAAAAAAAAAAGAGGGGATAGTGCAAAAAAGACTGGATCCCATATCTAGTGGGAATGTAAAATAGTACAACTATCCTGACAGTCTGGCATTTCTTACAAAACTGAACATGCAACTGCCATATAATCCAGTGATTGCACTCTTGGGCGTCTTTCCCACGGAAATGAAAACTTCTATTCCCACAAAACTGTACATGAATGTTTATGGCAGTTTCATTTGTCATAGCCCCAAACTGGAAAGAATCTGAATGTTTTTTAATGGGTGAATGGCAAAACAAGCAAACAAACAGAAAACCGTTACAGCATAGAATGCTAGTCAGCATTAAAAAGGAATGAGATATTGGCAGATGAAACAACTGACTGAACCCCTAGAGAACTATGCCGAGTGAAAAGAGTCAATCCCAGAAGGTTATACACTGTAGGATTCCGTTTATACAACACCATTGAATGACAGAATAATAGACGTGGAGAACGAATGGCTCTCCAGTGGTTGCCAGGGGTTAAAGAGGAGGTGGGGCCAGAGAAGAAGTGGGTGTGGCTGCAAAAGGGCATCAGATCCTTGTGGTTGGACATGCTGTGCCATCCTGACTATATCAGTGTCAGTATCCTGGTGGGGGTGGTGTATTAGAATTTGACAAGATGCTACCCCTGGGGGACTCTGAATAAAGGGAACATGAGACCCCTCCGTGCTGTTGCTCACAACTGATTATGAATCTCCAATTAATGTACCCATCTTGCAGTTCTCTGGGGTTGGGGAGAAAGACAGTGTTGGTCTAAGTAATTTGAAAGGTTAAAGTCATCTTGCAGATTTAACAGATGCCATGGCCGAGGAGGTTGTACCTCTGGGACTGGCTAGGTGCTGTGAGTCACAGCTGTGGTGTAATAAACCAACCCTCAGCATGAAGACAGAAGACCTGGGTTCAACTCTTTACCACTTACTCAGTCCTTGACCCTGTTCCTCTCTTCCACTCCCTGTGATTCAGCTGGGGCTGACCTGTACTGGCGATCCACATGTGGGCCCAGGGCCCAGGTCCTGCCATTCAGGGATTCTGGCCAGAGTGATTGGTTCTGGTTGGTATCAGGATGTGTTCAAGGCAAGGCCAGTGAGTCTTCCTTAAGCTGCTCCCTCTTCCCCTTCCTCTTCAACTTTCTTCTCCTCTTCTTCCCCAAAAGCTATCAGAAAAGGCACTCTCTTTTCCTCTGGGAGCACAGACTCTAAGAACAACATGGGGACTGCCTAGGATCTTCTCAGCCACCTGGAAGAAGCAGTAACTTGACATTGTTAGAGCTCCTAGATCCAGCTAGGCATGAAGCCAGTTACTGTGGTAAATATTTTTTTTACTTATGCTAATTTTAATGAGAATTCTGTCACTGGGCCTTGAAAAAGTAATGATTATTTTTTCCTTCAACCACTTTGATCCCATTTTACTATCTCTAAAAGAGGTATAATAATAACAATCTCGTTGGCTTGTTGTTCTTTTTTTTTATTAAATGATAGCTGTATACATTAATGCAATCATGGGATACAGTGTGGTGTTTTCATATACAATTTGAAATATCTTCATCAAACTGGTTAACCTAGACTTTATGTCAATTTTCTTAGTTATTGTGTTAAGATGTTTATAGTCTACCTTTAGAAAGATTCACTTGTACCCTTGTAAGGCTTGTTGTTCTTAAATAGATCACGCATAGAAGTCTTTGTTCCTTTTTCCACACCTAACCAGTCAGTTAACTTGGGTAGCCTCATAGGGAAGATTAGAATATAATAGACTAAGAGATTATACTTGGGGAAAATCTTAAAGGTTAGCTAGACTACCGATCATGACTTTATTTTTTGTTTTCTTTGAAGAGTATGACAACCACTTTTTTTTTTTTTTGGTACCTGATGTGGCTGTGAGAGTCAAATGACTTGTTGAAAAGCTTTGAAATGTAAGAAAATAGTTGTTATTTTACAAAGAGTGTGCAGTCTGGCACCAGAAGTAAGGAATAGTTCAAGAATCCTCTGTTGTTTTTTTTAAACTATAATGTATGGAAAAACAACCTAAGGAGGAGGGCAGACTGTTCCAAATGCAGATCTTTTTACAAACATGCAGCTCATTCTGGTGTCACACTCTGAGAAGGTCCGTACTAGTGACCAGAGAAGAGGGTGAGCACATGTGGAAAGAAGGCTCTTCAACAGCACTCGCTGCCAGCCCTCAGAGAAAGGACCAGGATACAGTGGGCTGTTCACGAGGAAAGTTGAGGAATGGCAGCCGTGGTCTGGAGTTAGGCTGGTCACCTGGACAGGCTTCACAGGTGGGGTTCTGTCAGGAGCAGGCCCAGAGCCAAGGGTTCAGGTGCAATGGATTGGTCAAGGGTATGCTCCCTGGAGAAGGAAGAGGGTGAGGCAGGATTGGCCAGGGGAGGAAGCCAATCAAGGGGTCCACATCATATGGAGCAACCCCCCTCAGCCTGGCCCCAGCAATAGCTCTGAGGTGGCAGGAATTGCTCTGGGGGTGAGGTGGGTGGGAATCAATGCACCCCCTCCCCAACATACACACATACAGCTCTCCCCATGGTGAGGCTGTGGCAGCCTCCAAGAGCAGTGCTTTGAAGGTCACAGGTGCTAGCCATTAACAACAAAGCCATAAAAAGCTGGAAGATGGGATCTGGAGAAGCCTGGATAGGGACCAGTGGTGTTCACTGCTGAGGCGTGGATAGGACTTTGAGACTAGGCGAATTATCTTGGAAGGAGGAAGCAGGCAGTTCAGAATCCTGGTCGGGGTGCACTGTGGGTTGGGTTCATGGTGCCAGAGCTGCCACTCTTGTGCTCCTATTTCTTATATTCCCAGAGAAGCACAGATAGAAATCCAGAGCACGTTGGAATGTCACCCACCTCCCCACAACCTCTCCCTGTCAGCCCCCCACCACGCACACACATGAAAATGAAATATTTTTAGCTGTGCTCATTTGCTGTCTGTCTCTCCAGACAGGGTTGCATAAGAAGGGGCTGGTTTCCTCCCGTGGGATTGCAGGGGGATGGTTAGGCTGTACGCACGGCTGGTAAAGCCATTTACACTCGGAGAAGCAGCCAGTGTGGCTTAAACGAGTTGGCAGGTCCCAAGCCTCATAAAGGGAAAACCTGACGAATGCCAGGGAGGCGAGGTGACTTCATACGGGGCTGATTTACTGCGAGGAATAACACAGGAGCCCTCCCACTGCTCCTGCCTTTCTGGAATTTTGGAATCATCAAATGTTACAGCTGTGAGAAGGGCCTTGGAGAACAGGTCATCTGGCCTGAAATGGTCATTATAAAGATGAGAAAACTGAGGTCTTAAAGTGGGGAGCAGAAAGGGACTAATACTTGTGAGGCAGAAGCAGTTTAGCTCCCTGCACGGTGCTGGGCACTTTCCCCAGATCGCTCCTTTTTAGCCCCGCTGTGGCTTTGCGGGATGGGATTGTGAACAACCACTTTTATAAACACGGAAACAAGCTCAGAGAGGTAACAGAGCTTTCCTTATGCTGCACATCTAAGCAGAGAGCTGAGATGGGAACCCAGGCCCATCCAGAGCTTGTGTTTGTTTTTCTCTGTGTTCAGAATGAGTCTGGGGACAACTTTGCAGCCAGCCATGACAGAGCCTGTGCTTGCGGCTTCCACTGAGGCGTCAGGGCCACACGGGTGGGGCAACACCTGTGCCTTGGCTATCTCAGTGTCTATAATGCTTCCCGACACATGGTAGGTACTCAACAAACATCCGTCAGATGGACGAGGACACGAGCAAGCTCTGAGAACATACCTGGTCCATGTAGCAATTTTCCCACAGAAGATGAAATAGCCCTGGCCCTTGAGTGCTCTCATTTGAGTTGATAGGACAAATGTACGGGTTGAATGTCCCAGGTGATGCAGGCACACACGTGAGCTGGCGTGGTCCTGTGGGCCTGTGTTCAGGACAGCTTTGCGGGGCGTGTCTTTTACCACTGCTCTGCCCTCCTACACCTCTGCCCCAGTGCTCTGGGTTGGGGGAGTTATTCCTCATGCCTTCGCAACCAAAGCCTCAACCCCAAATGGACTCCCCCTGGTTCTCCACGTCCGGGCCCCACCAGTCTTTAACTGCGGTGCCATCTCCTACAGGGGTCTTTCCTTTCAGCCAGTGGGGATTTCTCCCACTTCTGCAGACCTGTAACGCCTGACCAGCTCGTCTCCTGTGTGCGTACCTTAGCTCCATTAATGACCTCAACGTGGGTGTCAAGTTCACTCCTATAGCCCCAAACACCTAGCAGAGAACATTGACACACACTAGTGTTCCCCAGGTGTGTAATGCTGGAAGGATGAAGGACTGGATGGAGAGGGGTACCAGAAGGACAGGGTGGCCTGTGCTCTTTGGAGTGGGGGTCATCTTCATGATACAATTAAAGGAGCACGGGGCCCCACTGCCCTGATCAAATTCTCCCCTATGTGGTGCTAACTCCCACTTCTGCTATTACCATTTACTGCTTTGAGTTAGGGTAGTTACACCATCCCCCTGGCTAAATGGATCCTTGTCTTAATTTCAACTCATGTGTGGAGCGAGCAGCAACCAGCGCATCTCTGCTTGGTGCTTACAGTTGCAAAAAAAAGGGTACGAGGCTATAAACACCTCGATACAGTACCCTGGAAAAGTGGTTTGCAAGTTGTGCTCTGAGCCACCCATAAACAGTTTATTTCTATCTCTCCAACTGGTTTTCTGTTTTCCCCATTCAGTTCATTTGAACAATTTTCACGTTAAGAAGTTTATAAATTTATAAGATGGAACCATCACATCCTGTGTCCCCTTCTGCCTGTCATTCTGTACATCTGGGTCTTTCCAGCCACCACAAGTGCCTGGACCTGGTAGTTAGCATTTAAAAAATGACCTCAAACTGCCCATCTCCTTCTCACCAGACGGCAAACTGCTGGGGGACAGGGGCTGCCCCCTGCTCACCGCGTGCACGGTGCCTGCCCGGGCACACGGCCTGGCACCGGCAGCCTTGCGGTGTCTCTTCTTTTGTTTCTTCACACAAAATGCGGGAAATGGAATGAGGATTGGATGGTTTGAGATACTGTGGGAAAATGGGCGTGAGAATACAGAAAATCAAGTAAATGGAGGTGGGGGGCAGGGAGAAAGCCATTATTAAGTCTCATCCTGGCCCTGCAACAGGACAAATATAGGCCCCTGGGGAGGCCAGTCTCACGTCCTGCGTCATGTGGGGCCTGGTGCACGGGCAGGTGGACATGTCAGCTTCCATGCTCCAGTTCCCCTCCAGAAAGCATCTATTCCTCGGCCATTTCTAGGTCCCATAGGTGTGTGCCCTCTTAGGAGAGACAGTTCTGAAGAGGACTCCCTGAATGTGGGCTTGGGAACATTTGACCGGGGAATTTTGGAGTTCCAGGTAGAGTATGGGCTAGAGGGGAGGGGTGTGGACCCCAGGTAGGGCCGTCACTTTGCCCCTGAGAGATCCTCACTCTCTCTAGGGAGATGCAGTCAGAGGAGGGTTCGGGTGGAGCCCAGGGCAGGAAGCCCAAAGGCTCAGAGGTGGAAGGGCTGAGCTCCAGTGGGGGACAGAGAATCCTATGCCAAGGAAATAAACACAGTCACTACTTGACCCACCAGAAGCAATTTGTACATAGGTGTAATAATGTAAATACTGCTTACTGATTTGACTAAATTTGTGTTTTTAGAAACATGATAAGTGGGAGAGTCACAGGTAAAGTGTGAAATCCCCAACTATCATGACAAGGAGCCAAGCGATTCTGTCAAAAATGAACAATTTGAGAAATAACTGTATAAACGCATATATATTTATTTTATAAAATCCTGGAAGTCAAAAGCAGAAGAAAGGACTAAAAGAATTGAAAGCTAATGTCATTAGGGAGAGGAACCAAGGGTTGGAGGCAGGAGATGATAGTATTTTATGGATTTTCTTCTAAAGAGAAAACATCCACCCATATCTTTATTTAGAAGGTACAGTTTTTGTACTTACTATTTGTTACATCTATATTCTGGTTATCTTTTGTTGTAAAACAAATTACAAAACTTAGTAGCTTAAGACAGTCACTTTTTATACGGTAGGTGTAATTCAGGCAGGGCTCAGATCAGCAATTTTGTGTGTTTGTGGAATCGATAGGGGTCAATGGGTAGGAGTCGGCTGGTGATGAGTCTTTAGGAGGGTCTGGGATGGCCTTACTTGCAAGCACATGTGGCATCTGTGCACGGAGGTGGACAGACTGGGCTTGGTTTGGACCGTTGGTCTGAGCATCTCTGTATGTGCTCTTTCTCATACTGAGGGTCTCAGGGAACTTCCACAGAAAAAATTCTGTTATAGCTCAGGGCTCCCAGAGACAGCAGTCCATGATGGCCCAGCAACAAAGATTTCTTATGAATTAGCCTTGGAATTCCCAGTCCACCACTTCCACCATGTTCTGCTGAAGCAAGTCAGTAAGGCCAGCCCAGGCTCAAAGACAGAGAAATTCCCTTCCCTTCTTTTCCCTTCCCTTCCCTTTCCCTTTCCGTTCCTTTTTCTTTTCGTCTGAGTCAGAGTCTCACTCTGTTGCCCTGGGTAGACAGTATGGTGGCATCATTACAGCTCACAGCAACTTTAGACTTCTGGGCTGAAGTGATCCTCTTGCCTCAGCCTCCCAGATAGCTGGGACTACAAGTACCCACCACAATGCTTGGCTAGTTTTTCTATTTTTAGTAGACAGAGTCTTGCTCTGGCTCAAGCTGATCTCAAACTCCTGAGCTCAACATTCCACCTGCCTTGGCTTCCCAGAGTGTTAGGATTATAGGACTGAGCCACTGCACCCTGTGGTAGGACAGAGGAATTAATTAAACTAGGAGTAGCAGCAAAGACTTTGTGGCCATCTTTGATTTTGCTCATCTACCTTGCTTCTCCCAAGGATTTGAGATAGCTTTTTTTTTTAAGTGATTAAAAGTTTTTTTTTTAATTGGGAAATTAGAAAATATATTCTGGCCCTGCCTACCTCTTCAGCTGCTTTTGTTTACATCACTGCTCGAGACCCCCCCCCCCACCCAATACTACGATGAATAGAAGTACACACCAGAGATCTGATCTCACTCCTGATGTCAGAGGGTAAGTGTCCAATGTCACACTTTCAGGGTCGTGCTGGCTGCAGGATTTTTTACAGATTGAGAAAGCTCATTTCTGTTCCTAGTTTGCACTCATGAATTTTTAACACTATTTCTGAAAATGGTGTGTGTACAACCTTTTAACAAAGGTTAGAAAACAAAAATTGGAAAATAAAAGATGACTCTGGTAGCCATGGGAGGATGAACCCAGGTGATCAGCTTAGAGGCGTGGAGGCCGGGAGAGGGCAGGGGAGGTGTGGGGAGAGGGAGCAAGGGGACACCGGGTGAGAGCCGCAGGTCCGGGTACCTTGACGACTCAAATTCTATGGGACTGAGGAGTCAGTTGAGGACAGCAACACCACAAGGCAGGAGGCAGGCGTCCTGGGCTGGCCATGAGTGAGATGTGTGTGTGAAGGCTCAGTCCTGCCCGGACTGCGGCTGCTGTGGTGGCTGCGTGAGCTCCTCCAAGGTCTTCCTGACTGTCACTCAGGCACCTTCATGACAGCTGGGGAAGGGCCCGGCGTTTCCATGGCAACGGGGCAAAGAATTCCAGGAAAGGAGAAAGAAAACCACAAAATCAAATCTGGCTCTGAAATAAAAATAGCCAATAGTTGAGATTTTTACGAAAGGGGAAAAACAAAAACAGCATTTGCTGCATGAGTCACACTCACTTCTCCCAATTACCAGCTTTTAGGCTCGAAATAAAGCTTCTGACAGAGACAGAGGAGCCTTGGCATGTTGGTGGTGGCAAGAATGCTGAGCTCTGGGCCCTCCTCCCAGACTCACGTTTGGCTCTATCCTGAGGAAACAGTTGCCCTCCCTGCCCAGGGCTGTATTGCTTCCCTGGCATATGGAGCCAGGAGAGCTGGCCCAGAGTATGTCCCTTTGGGCCTCAGCTTCCCCCTCTGCAAAGTGAGGAGGCTGGACTGACTTCATGCTTTGACCTGTTTATAGTATTGCTTGGAAAGAGGGTCAGAGGCCGCTGCGGCACTCCCCCTGCACTTAGACCATTCTGTTACATTGCACAGGTGTGTGCTTTTGTTAACAGACTGCAGAAAGAACTCTGAACCCTGGCAGGCACCTCCATTCAGAAGACTGGATGGAAGTTTTGACTGGGGAAGAGAACTCAGGCATCCCGTGAGTTTGGAGGAAGGGAGATGCTGTCTGTGGACAGGACTGGGCTGGAGGACTCTTAAGGAAGAGGCTGCAACCTTGGAGATGACCACTTGCCTAGGCTGGTTCAGGAGAGGGTGCCCAGATGCAGGGAGATGTTCCACATAACTGCAACAGAACTCCCTGCCCCGTCATGACTTCAGGACAAGCTTGGTAGCAATTTTCCCCCGCATCTGGGTCTGCACTACCTTGCAACAGCCACGCTTGCCCTTTCTCCAACATGCGTGAGCTCCATAACTTCCTGGGGTGCTCAGGTGATTGGTGTAGGAGAGAGCTCATGAGGTGCAGGGAGACTGTGGCCATCGTTTCACTCAAAGAGCACTCAGTTGGGACTGAAGAATCTCCCAGACCCTTGGTCAGTCTCAGGCCATCCTGCTGAGCTGAGCACACTTGGAGCATAAAGTCACAGACGCCACGTTCACTGCAAACACTGCCCTCAGGACCCAAGCCCTGCAGGCTGCCATTCTATAGAGCCATGTGCACACAGGCCAGAAGGCACTGCCCTTGCTGACAAGGGGCAAATGCATAGTGGTTGAGAGGCTCCTGGAGCTGGCCTGCCAGGGTTTGAATCCTGCCTCTGCCTTTTACCAGATGAGTAATGGCAAGTAGGGTCCTATAGGAAACAGATGTTTGAGCAGAATTTGCAGAAGGTGTGACTTACAGAGGTGTGCACAGACCCACAAAGGACGGGGAAGCCCCAGGGGCTCCTACAGAAGGGACCAGAGGGGCTAGAACCCATGAGGAAAATGGTGATGGCTGGAGACTTGGGAGAGGGGCTGAGGGCGGGAGCTGTGGCAGAGGTAGGGGAGGTTGCCCCTTCCTGCTGTCAGCGTCCCGTGAGCTGAGTCAAAGCAGGAGCCAAAGGACAAGGGAGCAGGTAAGGCTGTGTGTAGAATTAGCCCCTGGGCACAAGGCAGGGGGAAGAAAGGTTAAGGGTGGCTCTGGAGGAAAAAGACCATCACACATGATCTTCCTGGGCCGCAGTTTCCTCATTTGCAAAAAATGGTGATGATAATAAAATCTATGGCATAGAGCTGTTGTCAGAACTGAATGAGCCAATCAATCAATCAATCAATCATCTATCTGTCTACTCATGCATCCTCCATCTCTTCTTCTATCCATCTATGTATCCATCCATCTGGTGTTTGGAACAGTGCCTGGCACATAGGCGTGATGTATAAATGTTTGCTGTTACCCGTGTCCTTACCGGGCTCCCACACACATCTGCTCCCTTTCTCCAGGCACCCAAGTTTCCTTTCTCTCTTTTATTCCAATCAGCTCCCTGCTGGCTCAGGAAGGGCCTAATAATCAGTTCTCACTAAGGTGTGTAGCTGATAACGGCTTCAGGGCCTTCTCTGCCCGGGGCACGGCACTGGGAGGAAACCCTGTTTCCTGCTCAGGGCCAGAAGCTCAGGCCTGTGCAGCCTGCCCCTCCTGCTCTGAGCAGTGATGATTGGTGGGAAGGTGCTGGGAGTGTGGGGGCTTCCTGTGGCCACAGTAGAGAGAGGGGCTGAGATGTTAGGACCTGACTGCAGAGGTAGCCAAGTGCCACCTGCCAGCTACTTACCATTTCTGGAGAAGCCAGCCGTCACCCTGAGCCTGGGCAGGTCCTCGGTGTGAGGCCCCTCAAAGCTGAGGCAGAGCACCTGCAGGGCCCAGGTGGCAAGGTGCCCTAGAGGGATGGCCCAGCCCCAGGCTCCCCAAGAGTCTAGGATTTGAACAAACAGGCCTGGCTCCCCCAGAAGGGCCCTTTCTTCATCCTCCACTGTTTACTCTGAAGTAAACCCTGGGGTAAGCCTCCGTTTACCCTGGTGTGGCCAGAGACATCCCTGGGCGGACGCCTGACTTCACCACTTGGCCCTGAAGCAGCTCAGCCTTTCAGCCAGAAGGAAATGTGTGACCCAGAGGGGGTTCAAGTGTGACTCAGGCTGAGACATGGACTCTTCCGGATGCTGAAGCCCCTCCTGTTCTCGGCTCTGTCTGCCAGTTGTGACCCTTTATCCTGGCTCAGTGGCCTTGACCATGACTCTCTCCCCTGTTCCCACCTATGGAAGTTCCCCACAAAGGGAGACTTCAGCTGACCTCAGAATGCCCCTCTCTCCACCCAATAGCCTGAACCCCTGTAGGTCATCGGTCATATGCTCTGGGACACACATGTGTGCTGATTGTTTATACAGTGTTTGCTCACAATGGCAACAAGCACCCCCTCTTCCACAGCCCTTTGATGGCCAGGCGCTGTCACACTGGGAGGGGATGCAGAGTAGCTGGTGGCAGAAAGCATCCAAAACATGAGCTTAGGCTCATGAAAGCATCTGGAAAGCAGGCTCAGACTCCAGAAAGTATTAAAAAAAAAAAACCAAACCAATAAAAAAAAACAAACAAGCTCAGGCTCAAGCTCTTTCCCCAGCTCATGACTCATTTGCACAAATAGGCCTTGCTCTGCAATGTCAGGGTCATCTCCTTGCCACATCTCCACCTCATGACCTTTTGTGACCCCAACACAGCACTGCTCATAGCCCAGGTGTCCCAGATTTCAAGGCTTAGGGATGGAGGCTGCAGGGTGTCTAGGATCTTACAAACGAAATCTCTCAAACGAAATGGAGAGACTCTTAGTTTTGCATGAATGTGCACTTTTCTTGTGGCCTGAGCATTTCGTCAGATTCCAAAAGGGGCCCCATGTTAGTCAGTGTAGGCAAGTAATGCTGTGACAACAAACAGTTCCAACGGTGAACTTGGAGAGCCACTGGTTGGAGTCTATTTTCTGTCCCTGTTCTCCTTCCCTCCTTCCTTAACATCCAGCCAGCCATCTGTGTAAGGGCAAACTAAATAACAAAGGCCAACCATAACCCAAAGGTTTTATGAAATTATCCCTTATGTGGTGGGCACACAAAGAACCTGGCATTTCCTGAAGTAGCATCTCATTTAACCTTGTGAGGCAGAGGAGGGAACCAAAGTTCACAGAGGGGAGTGACATAAGTCACTTGGCTAGTTGTCCAGTCAGATGCTGGGCTGAGATGTAAACCCAAGCTCACTCCAGTGGCTGGTTGTGACTGAATCCAACAACCTTTCCAACCACATTTCCACTAGTTCTAGTGTTCGTACCATGATTTTGAATTTATGTAACATTTTTATTCATTTGGCAAATATTGCTGAGCCCCTCCCGTGTGCTGGGCACTATACTAGACACTATGGCTCAGGGCCCAGGGAACAGGGCCCAGGGAAGTGTAGAGGATGGGCTGGGAGTGGCACGGAGAGAACCACGGGGCCAGTGACAGATGAGGAGATAAGGCTTTGACTGGAGGCAATGGCACCTGCTGGGGGATTCAGGCTCTGCAGCAGAGAGGCCAGACCATTCCTGAGCCTTCCATAGCAGATTAAGTGATTATGCCTCTGAGGTGGGGGTGCAACCCCCCAAATTCTGGAGACATCTTCAAACCACTGAGTCTGAACTGTATTTTTTTAAACTGTGGAATCACATTCACCATTTTGTCACCAAAAACGTGGGATCTGGTTCAGAGATGTTCCCCAAGTGTTTACACAATAAATAAGTTAGGGAGTGAATGAATGACAGGATGGATGGATGGATGGTGACCGAGGGTGGGCAATCCCATTCTACTCTCTGGACCTCAGTTTCTTCATCTGTCTATCAAGGTGATGTCTAAGGGCTCCTTCCCTTGTGACATCTGATGACTCATGCCAGCAGCATACCTGTGTGGTTGGAAGCTCTTCTGGCCATATCAGACACAGCAGAGCTCATGTGTCAGTTCCCAGATCTGACTTCTGTATTGTCTGGGTGATTTTGCCCCAGAGACAACTGTTTGAGCTGTTTGTATGGGCACCAGGCCCAGCAGCATTGCTGTGGCATCAGTGAGGATTCCCCAGGGCCAGGGTTCATAGTGAGATGCAGACAGGCGTGACTCTAGGCACACACAGGAAATGCTTTTTCTCAAATACCTCTCCTGCTACCACCCTTTGTGATTTATTCCACTGGGTTCAGCACTGCCCTTTTCTGCTGTGGGTCCTCTGTGTCAATGCTAAAAACCTCGGCAGAGTGATGGAGCTCTTAAATACAGTTCAGTTTTACTCTCTGCAAGAGTGAGTGGGGTAGACGCAAAAATAATAATGGTGGGCAGCGCCTGTGGCTCAAAGGAGTAGGGCCCCATATACCGGAGGTGGTGGGTTCAAACTCAGCCCTACCACCCCGCCCCCAAAAAAAAGAACTGCAAAAGTAATAATGGTGACATTAATATAACTACTGTTTTCAAACTTTTAAAAATTATTTTACTGATACATAATACATGTACATATTTTCTGAGTACATGCTATAATTTGTCAAATTCACATGGTGTGTAAAGATCCAATCCGTTGAATTTAAACATTTTATTTTTTTTGGCCGGGGCTGGGTTTGAACCCGCCACCTCCGGCATATGGGGCCGGCGCCCTGCCCTTTTGAGCCACAGGTGCCGCCCCTAAACATTTTTCTTTAGCTAGGAACGTTCAAATTATTCTCTTCTAATCTGAAACCCACAATAGATTAATGTTAATTATAGTCACCCTTCTCATCTGTCGAACACCAAGTCTTATTTCTGTTAAGTGTATTTGAACCCATTAATTAACCTCTCTTCTTCCTATTCTCCCCTCAGTAACCACCAATCTGCTCTCTATCTTCATGGAATCCATTGTTTTGCTCTCGCATTGAGTGAGAGCATGGAATATTTGTCTTTCTGTGCTTGGCTTATTTCATCTAACATAATGACCTCCAGTCCCATCTCTATGGTCACAAATGACAGGATTTGACTCTTTTTATGGCTGAATAGTTTTCCCTTGTGGATAGGTATTACCTTTTCTTTATCCATTCATCTGTTAGTGGGCACTTAGGTCGAGTCTATAACAACTCCTTATGGTAAGGAGTACAATGTACAAATCCTTACATTTACCATGTAACACACTCTGCATACATCGCTTACTTAACCCTTGCCCCAGCCCTAGGAGGTACGTATTTTTGGCCTTATTTTACAGGAGGAAATTGAACCAGAGAGGCTGAGACATTTGCCCAAGGTGACATAACTGTATCTCTCCTGCCTGTACAACTGCTGTGCTACAACTCCCTGACTCTACAACTCCCTGACTCGTGTGGGTTTCTATCTAGAGGGGAAGAACATGTGGCAGTTGAATGGAATTGACACTACGTGGAGGTATGGGCAGTGAGCCTGTGGGGGGACATGGGGAGCCAGGTGTGGGTGACCAGGAAGATGAGGAGATTTTGTCCCAGCTGGCTCTTGGAAGGGTGGAAAAGATTTTCTATACTGAGAAGGAACGAGAGCAATAGAGTGACTAGAGTTAAGCTCCATGTAAGCTGTCTGTTTTTTGGCCCTGGGATGGGTGAAGAGTACAGTAAATGGAAGAAGAGGTGTGACTGGTGTGGCCCAGGACATGGGAGGTGATGGGGACCCAGTCAAGGTTTCTGTGGAGTAAGAATCAGTGAGGTCTGTTTTAAAATAACTCCCCCTCCTGAGAAACTGTCACAGACCAGAGGGGGCTAAAGTGGCTTGATAACTAAGTATAATAAGGCATCCTGGATGGGTCCTGGAATGGGGAAAGGACGTTAGGTACAAAGCTAATGGTTTCCTAATAGGTGTGGAGTTTAGTTGAAAGCAATTTGCTGATGTTGGTTCAGTAGTTGAGACAAATATATCAAAGTGTGTTAACAACAGGGGAAGCTGGGAGAAGGTCTATGGCAGTGTTTTTCAACATTTTTTATCTCATGGCACACTTGTACCTATAGTTCTGTAGCACATTTTAATTACGTTGATCAAAAAAAGTAAAAAAAACACTGGGCTTTAAACTTCTTTCAAAAATAATTTAATTAATGATCTTTAAAATGTTTATGGCACACCTAAGATCCTCTCACTTCACACCAGCGTGTCACAGGACGCTGGTTAAAAATCACTTGGTCTATGGGACATCTCTACAACTTTGCTGTAAATCTAAAACTATTCGCAAATAAAACACTCATTTAAATAAAAAGTAAATTTAGGTAAAAGAAAATGCTCCCTCTACAGCCATTGTGGAGGATGGAGTCAAGTGTAGGTCTGACTAGGGGAAGGAGGGTGTAGGAGGAGTCAGGGAGAAGGGGCCAGAAACGGGGACACATACAACGGGTGGCAACTGGTGGGATGTGAGGGTGAGCTTGAGCCCCAAATCAAAGGTGATACTCCTGTCCCAGTCCAGTGACAGGCACGGAGATTTCCTGAGAAGAGAGATGAGGTTGCCTTAGAGCAGCCTGGGTAGCTCGGGAAGAGGGAAATATACCAGAACCGACACTGCTCTGAGCTCGCCTGCGTTCTGCTCATGCTGCTGTTTATTGGGTAGCCAGAGTCTTCTCAATGACGCCTCCCAAACTATTAGTGGTGAAGGAACAGGATTTTGGTTTTTAAATGTATTTCCAATTCAATGAAGACCAGTATTTTGGTCTATACCCTGTTCAATGAGACAAGGCTCAGGAGCACGTGTTATTTTCAAAGTGCTATAAAACTCTTGAACACTTACTTTCCATTTTTATCTTTATCTCACTGCAGACCAGTAAAACACAGTGTATGGACCGGTACTAGTCCACTTTAAACCCTGTAACTGTTTGAGAGTTAAGGACTATAATGATCAATTTACAGAGGACAAAACAGAGACTTAAAGAGATTATAAGGTATCTGAGGGCTCACAGAACTTGTATGTTGCAGAAAGCAAGGATTTGCTCTGTGGTCTGACTGCCTCCAGAGGCCGTGCTCCCACCGCTGCTGCGAGCTGTCAGGGCTCAGGCAGCCCTGTCGCCTGGCTCCCACCTCTTGCCCTGTAGGTTGTTTCCAATCCCTTCTTTACTCCTCTCCCCCTGGAGGCTGAATCATGGGTTGCTTTGACTCAAGGAAAGGAGGATGTGGAGGGGAGTGCCTGGAATAGCCTTTGCCAGCAGTGACCTCATGATGGCCCGTCTCCCCGAGGCCCACGGGCCAGAGCATGCAGAGAGCTCTGGCTTTGGAGACCTTGTAGAGTGGCCAGGAGTACTGACCCTGATGCTGGGAAGTCTCTGCCACTGACAGATTGGAAAGGGAGAAAGGTCACACAGGGTCCCATCCAAGGACAGCTCCTTCAGAGAACCTAGGCAGCACTTAGCAGCAGCTACTAAAGACAACACAACAGAAAGATTGGAGCACCTGTCACATGCCAGACAAGGAGCTAAGTGCGGAAATATAATCTGTGTTCACTTTTGCTCTGTGGGAGAATCAGGACGATGAGGTCTATTTAGTTTTTTTCTTTCTCCTTTAGTTCTCCTCCACACTTAAGACTGGCTATGAACCTCTCTCAGAGATATGGGCAGGGATGAAGAGGATGTGGAGTAGAAGCTAACTCCTTTTCAGGCTTCTGAGAAAGCCTAAGCTTATGGGGGGGATGGCGCCAGAGAAGGGCATAGGAGGTACCTCTGGCAGGTTACGGGGCAACAGAGCGAGGGAGAGTCTCCAGCCTGGGGAAAGGGCTGGTGGATGTCTGTGGGTATGTAAGTTGAGACACCCTCCCTGGTCCACTGCCTGGGGCAATGGCTGTGATAAGTGCTTCCAGCCTCTTCAAAATTTTATTCATCAAATAGTCACCAAAACTCCACAATGTGCCTGCATGCACTGAGCTTCTGGGGATACAGAGATAAATGAGGTAGACGTTTAGAAAATAACAACATTTTTCTTGCACACTTCACAGAGGCAAAGTCTACCTTCTGGCTCTTGGCTGCAATCACTCCTTTCCCCCCTGAATTCTCCCTTTTAGCCTCAGCTGGAGTGTCACAGTCTCTTATTCAAAGCCTTGAGACTCAGTGGCTCCATTTCAACAAAGGAGAGAGTGCAAACTCCTCGTCAGGGTGTGCAAGGTCTTTAAAATAGAATGAACAGGGTCATTACTGCTCACACACGTTCCTTGGCCCCTGCAGGGGAACATCCGCCTCACTTCCTGTGGCCAGGCTCAACTCCTGCCCTTCCGGGGTCACTCACCAGCACATCTGGTCTGCCTGCTTCATGCCCAGCAGTGCACATCAGTCCTTACTATCTAGTCTCTGCTCCTTTCCTCATACTATTTCCTCTGTCTCAAATGAGTTTTGAATTTTCCATTTCTCTGTATATTGAAATCTTATAATCCCTTAAATCCCAGCTCACGTGTCACCTCCATTGGGAAATCTACTCTGATTCCCATGGTCAGAGGCATGCTTGCCTGCTCTCTATTCCCAGCCAACTTGACTTCCATATGCTCATTATGATCTTTTAATGCCTGGCCAACATCTTCCATTTCTTCCACAAGACACACTGCTAGTGGGCTATTCTCTAGTTGGCCCTCACACTCTGTTTCCACCAGTGTAGAGTCTGCTCATCAGGGCCATTTATTAGTCAGTGCTCTCCACCAAAACAGCACTAGTAGGATTGATCGATGGATAGATGATTGATTATGAGCAATTGGTTGATTCAGGAAAGCCAGTGGTGTGATTCAGTCCAAGTCCAACAGCCTGAGAACTGGGACAGCCAGTGGTGTACATGTCAGTCCGAGAGGCAGAGAAGATGAGATGAGACAGTCCAGCTCAACAGGCCAGCAAGAAACAATAAGGGCAAATTCCTTCTTCCTTCACATTTTTATCTGCTATTCAGACCCTCAACAGAGTAGATGGTTCCCACCCACATTGGGAATGGCCATCTGCTTTACTGAGTCCACTCATTCATATGCTGACCTCATCTGGAAACACACACATTAACACCTTCATAAATAATATTGAATCTGGGCACCCATGGCCAGTCAAGTTGACACAAAATTAACCACCCCATGCAGTTGTTCTCAAATCTGTTTATTTGGCTCGCTCTTGTTGTTGTCCAGGATGACAGATCTAGGCAGGCTTAACACTGAACCAGTTCAGACTGGAGCAGGAGGACGGAAAACTTCAAAGCTTCTAGGAAAGAGGAACCTAAGCTTACCCAGTGTATTTAAATCAATAGAGAAAAGAGAAATGTTTATAGTTCTAGCTGAAAGTTGGGGGCTGAATTAATCATAGGTTCATAGAAAGTAAACAAATGAAAAGTAAAAGTAATTTTCCAACTGCTGAAAAAAAAAACAACAAAAGCTGTTCAAGACGAAGAAAATATAATCATAGTACTTTGGGGGTAATCTGTGAACAATATTTATTAATCATAATCATCTCAATATTGAATGGAAATTTAAGTAAAAATTTTGATACAATCATCTTGAAAGGATGGGAGTTTGGGAAGTGTGTGTGTATGTGTGTGTGTTACGATTAGGGGAGAAGTCTAAGACGGCTGAATTGTTGTCATCTTTGATAGTTAATGGCTAATGTCAAAATGGAAAAATCAAGAATCGATGCTGAAGAAATGCTTGCATTCCTTCGTTGATTACAGCATTACTCACGATAGCCAATGTATGGCGTAGGGGAGAAAATGTGATATCATTTCTTTACTTCATAGATTCTTAGTTGAGAGACACTCTCCTGAAAATTAATTTTTTAAAAATTAATTTCATCTGAAAATGAAAGTCAGATTAAAACTTTTTTAAAATTAATTTCATCTGAAAATGAAAGTCAGATTAAAACAAAAAACACAGTAGAAGTTTACTGATGTATGCTGTACCCATCAAATGGGAGAGACCCCAGTTCAAAAGTATTTCTCTCTCAAGTCAAAGGCTTAGGACCCTTACTTAAATCATTTTTTAACAAACAGCCATGAATCCTATAGTGAGTCACAAGACAAAGAAGAGGGCTTCTTCAGGCTTCCAAAAGGTGGGAAAACGTGGGAAGGTACATTTATGGAAGGGTAAATCCCACTCTTATTTGTAAATTGCTAACGGAGTAGATTTTAGCTGTTCTTGCTGCAAAAATATATGTTAAACAGCTTGATTTAGCCATCCCACGATGTATACATATGTAAAATTCACGTTGTGTACCATGAATATATACTATTCTTGCTAGTCATTTAAAAAACAATGGAGTCAAAAGAACAAAGGAAAAATAAGAAATCAGCATGATGTTTTTTATACAGAAACATGAAGGTAAATACAATCCCATGTTGGAAATGGTTGCCTCCGGGGGATGGGAAGGGGTGGATCTGGAGATGGCTGTTTTTGTTATAAATGTCATAGTACTATTTGTTTTTTTGAAACCAAGCACATACATTGCTTTGATTAAAATCAAAATTAAAATTTAAAAAGTTAAAAGTAGAAAAAAGATACGTTGACTGCTGTCCCTTCCGAATAGCAGACCTGAAACCCATGCCTGGCTCCCACCAGGAAACAGAGCAGAAGCTCAGCCCTCAGGAAGCAGGGAGCATTTGCTCCCCAGGGAAAATATCTGGAGAATCTGTCCCCACACAGCTGCAATGTCTGGTGGTGGTTTATTTTCATGGCTCAGAAGCACAGGGCAATCTGGCTCCTTATTAAATGACATATCTCCATTAGGTGGATGCACAGTTAGGGCGTTAGGTGGGAGGATGTTTGGGGAACACTTGCAGGCCAGGGTGAGGGTGTTTGTTTTTCCTCTGAGACCCAGACACTTCTGGTAACCATTGTTCCCAAGTGTGGTTTTTTGAAAACTCATTCTTTGCAAATTCCATAGCAGCCCAGACTGATTCTTCCGTCTAGGAATTTGAGGGGCCAAGAGCAGAAATAACATTTTATAGGAGAAGGGGGATCAAAGCCAACAGGCTCTTTGCAGAATCCACCCAGGTCTTGCACTTTCAGGATCGCACCTCATTAACGGCAGCCCAAGCCTCACCAGGTTGGTTTTTAATAAGCTGCCCTTCAGTGAGCTCTGGCTTTTTGTCAACATTTTCCAGGCAAACTGCTATTTGTCCTGGAGCTGGGATGAGTCTCCAGTGAGCCCAAAGTGGGAACCCAAAACCCCCCATATAAGAGGTCTTCTGCTTCATCTGCCAACATACATGGCCGTTCTTTCTTGATGTCCTTTTCTCCCTTCAGGCAATTGCTTAGATTTCTCTAATACTTTATGGTTCGTAAAGGACCTCATTGGACCTATCTAATATCAACACAGGATGGGCAAGGATTATTGATTCCATTTTACAGGTGGCAAAACTGAGGCTCGGAGAGGTTTGGGGATAATCATGCAGCTAGAAAGGGCAGAGCTGGGAATTGAACCCGGGTTTCCCCAGACCAGAAAAGGCCTTGACCAGCACTCTTTTCTCAACGCCAGACGCCTGAAGGTCCCAGCCCCAATCTTGATGCACATTCACCACCACATCACAGCCGGGGTAGCTTACCTGACTTCCTGCCTTAGATGAAGCCAGGTTTCCAGCCCTCTTAAGCTCCTCTCCTCTCTCCAACCTTGTCCTCTTTTCTAAAGCCTGAGTTTCAACTATAGCTATCATATGGACAGAGTCTGAAGCTAATTCACTCTAGAGGGTGAATGAATGCCCTTCAGTCCTTCCCAGGTCAGAGCAGACAGAACTCTAGATTCAATGTTAGGGTACAGATCCCAGCTCTGGAACTTGACAGCGATGGTCTTGGTAAAACCTTAAGGCCCTCTGGGCCTCAGTGTCCTCTTCTTTGAAATGAGGGTAGTAATTTCCACCTCTACAGGATCTTTATAGATCAGATAACCAAAACGATTTGTCAATTGTATAGAAGAGATTAATAATATCACCAATAGTAATACCTGCCTTAGACCCCTCACCTTTCCTATGAAAGATGGGTCATTCTCCCTACTTCATGGGTGAGAATACTAATGCCTGAAAATAGTATTTGACTTGTCCAAGTGTTAGCAAACCCATGGGGTACTGGGTTGGGTGGGAGGATCAGATCTGGTTCCAATTAATCACTGCACAGAAAGCCAATTACTGAGACAATAAGGATTTGTCAAGGAAGCAAGGTAATTTATTACAGACAATGTCATCTGAGAGAGGGAAGAAATTCCTCAAATCCATTGCCCCAACCAACTTCAGGTTCAGAAGGGCGGCTTCACGTATCCAGGCAGGTTGTGTTGAAAGCAACACGTGTGGGAAATCTAATTCAGAAGTCCCAGGCTAGGGATGGATGGTTATCCTGCAGAGTCTGCTGTTTCTGGGGGACAACTTGAAAGGTAAAAGGATTAGCTAAACAGAAAGATTATAATCTGGTCATTGAGTGCTATGTGGCTGGGAATCCAAAGCACAGGAAAAGCTATAGGAAAGCATACATTTAGAAGGGGAGAAGGGAGTGATGTCCTTTTGTGTTTGTTCATGGAGCCATCACACAAGGCTACACAGTGAGTTGGTAGAAGGGTCAGGTCTAGGTCTTAGCTCTGCTTGTTCTAAGCTCATTTGCCAAAGTCAAATATTTACCTCAATACCCAGTGAGTGCCTAGGTCAGTCCCTAGCACTCATTCTTCTGGAGAGTAACTAATAAATTCCTTCATTAAAAAATTATATTTCTTAGGATGCTTTTGGCTGCAAGTAACGAAACATATCTAAGACATGGAGGAAATGCGTGACATCCACAGAATTAGTGAATTCAGGGCTCAGTGCCACCCTCACCAAGTGGCAGGGTAGATGCAGCAGGCCCTGGGGCGTCATGCAAGCAGAACCAAGCTCAGAGGAGAAGAGGCACATTTCCTGTTACGTGCGTCTCTACAGTAGTGAGGAAGCTTTTCCAGGAGCCAGCCCATTCCCCCAGCAGAACTCCCCTTAAGGGTCCTTGGCCAGGAGACCTGTATCACATGCCCAGATTAAACCCACCACTGGCAAAGGGTAAGGAATAATCGACATTGGCCTAGTTTAATTAGTCCACTCCCATGGTGGGCATAGGGTTGGGTGTCACCTTCCAGAACACCTGGGGAGGTGAGCAACAAAGCAAAACAAGGGCTTCTGGTAATAGTCTAAAACAGAAGTGTCCAGTAGAACTTTCTGCAATGATGCAAATGTTCTCTATCTGCCCCATGCAATACAGAGTAATACGCCTACTCTGTCGGGTACTGTAGGTCTAGGTGGAGTATATTTGAGTTTGTGCCTGTATATCTATTGGATAGGTAACCAAGTGTCTGCTGCAGAGTTGAACTCTACTTTCCTGGGAATACTTATATTCTGAAAAAGGAATCATATCTTAAAGGAAAAGATAGAGGATCTAATGGTGGACTTTTAGGCTGGGATGTGGGGATGAGAGATGCAAGAAAGAGCTATGAAGAGAACCGGACAACACCATCTAGGACATCTCCACGGGAGGACACCTGCCACTTTGGAAGGAAGCTTTTCCTGACTTGACATTGCTTCTCTTTGAGGAGTTATTAAATACCAAATTTCTGAAACCTGGAAGTCCCATCAGGGCCTGATGGACTCTTGGGAAGGAGGAATGACTTCATCAGAATTCTTTCCAGTTTCTGGTCTTCACTGTACTTTTAAGGGTGAAATGCCATTCATGCAGACCCTTTCCAAAGGTCCAAATAACTTTTGAACAGGACAGAAAGGGGCTTCTGCTCTCTAGGAAAAATCCTCTACCCCAGGTCGTAAACAGCCTGGGTAAACCTACCCCAGCGCCCGAGCTGTAAATGCTGGCTTTGTTCTGGGAAGGGCCTGCTGGAGGCATCAAGTCTGAGGGAGTGACTGCTCTCTCTCTTAGGCGCCCCATGGCGGGGAACACTAGTGATCCTGTGCCAAGCACTGCAGCCCACCCAGGTGGCAATGGGTGGGGCTGTGAAGCCTGTGGGCCCTGAGTACACAGCAACAGGGTGGTGGTGAGCTTGGCCAGAGCTGAAGGCCTTCACCATAAACACTCTGTTCTGCTACTGGGCAGCCTGTCTCTCTGAGCACGTGCTTCTAAGTTCCTGGGGGGCTCTGTGGGACACTATGAGTTCTTTGCCTGCTCCTTCCTTGCTCCTCTCTTTTTCCAGCACTGACCCTCCTCTCATCACATGCTAGGACCTAACACTCCACCCCCTTACTTACCTCTTTGCCTCTGCTTGAAATGTCTCCACCTACATGGGTCTATCAAAGTTCAAGCCAAAAACTGCCTCTTCCTTGAAGCCCTACCAGATTTCCACCCAGAACTGAGAAATTTCCACTTTGTCTCTGAGGATCCATGTGATAGGTTTGTTAGACTAAATCAGTGATTTTCAACCGGTGCGCTGCAGTGCACTGGTGTGCTGTGAGGGGATCTTAGGTGTGCCGCAAAAGTTTTTAAAGATCATTAATTGAATTATTTTCGAAAGAAGTTCAAAGCAAAGTAAGTATATTCTTTCTTTTACTCTTTTTTTGGATCAACGTAATTTTAAGTGTGCCATGGATGTTTAACTATAGGTTCAAGTGTGCCGTGAGATAAAAATGGCTGAAAAACACTGGACTAAATTACAGTCTTCCTTGCTTTAGAGGTCACTGTGCGATATCCCACCCATGTATCTCTGAGTCTGTCCCTTCTTCCTGCACCCCCACCCAGTGCTGGGCACAGCGTCCTGTTAGAGCAGGCTCCTCAGCCCTGTTGGTGAAGATTCACTCTCTTTCAAGTTCTGCATCAGTGCAATACTAACCGCAGGGATTACTGAGTACTTGCTGTATACTTGGCCAGAGTCTAAGTATTTTGTGGGTATTAATTCATGTACTCTCATAATGGCTATAAAAGGTGGGTACTCTTATAAAATTATCCCATTTTATCAATGAGGAAACTCAGAGCCAGTAAGTGGTAAAGCCTGGATTGAACTCTAGACAACCTGGCACTTTAATTTCCTTCTCCTTCTCAATGTGTTTGGGAACTTGGGGTTTGACTGATGAGGTTCAAATCAGGGTTGTGCCTTTCCCTAACCATGTAACTTGGATGGGGTTACTGACTCTCTGCATCCAAGTTTGGTCATGTGAAACACAGGTAGTAACAGTAGGCACCCACATCGCAGCACAGTTGAGTGAATTCAGGGACAGGGCGTGTGCACAGTGCCTGACATATAGAAAGTGTGCTCACAGAGCTCACTGTGCTTGCTAATTACCTGGTGATGTACAGTTCAGGAAGGTCCCAGCCAGCAGGCTGCAGCCCAGGCCTTGAGAACTGATCCTGGGAAGTGCCCGGCAAAGTCACGCAGAGCAAGCCCACAGGAGAGCACTACCCCTGCCCAGGACCTCAGCAAGATGACCATGTGGATGGGTGATCCAGGCAGTGCCCATCTCTTCCCATCCCAGCCCCCCAGGAACATCCTGTCCTCATTGTCACAGAGCCATAAGGGCAGGATCCCAACACCAGAAAACAAGCAAAGCGACTCCAAACACCCAATAGGCAGCACTCCGGCCGCATCAGAGGCCCAGAGAGACAAGATTCCTTCATGTCTTTTATGAATGGAGTCAGCCACACCACCCTCAGGTGAGCTGTTGCCTTTCAGGATCTTCTCTGAGGCAGAAGAATTGAGTCATCATCTGCCTCAAAAGGTGTGCGGTGGGAGACAAGGCCTGGAGGTAACAAGCAGGAGTAAAAAGAGTTGGTGCACTAGGCTGGTGACAGCAATGTGTGAGTGTTTCTAGAACATTCTTTAATGGTGCTGTTAGTACCCCATCAACCTCCCATAAAAACAGTGGGGGTAAACAATGTTGTTTTGGACACATTTGCTGGGTTGGCCTGTTCAGTCCCTGTTCCCTAGGCTAATGGTTCTTGGCTTCTGATTTAGGCCTGGCTCCCAGGTTGGGGCTTTTACATCCAAAGCATCAGACACCCTGGGCCATAGAGGTGGCTGAGAGGCTGAGGCATGATGAGGGAGGTGGGTGCTGGTGAAACGGTTCAAGCTCTGGACTCAGGCTGGCCTGAAGAGAACTCTCTGCCTGGACTTACCTCCCAGCAGGGGTAATATGGGTTGTGGCACCAATCTGCCCCCGCAATACTTGGCTCTACCACTTGCCAGTGTGGGTCCCTAGATGAGGCCACCCTCTGCCTCATATTCCTCATCTCTAAAGTGGGGTGAGCGGTTCTCAACATGTGGGTCGCAACCCCTTTGGGGGTCTCCTGCATATCAGATATTTACATTACAATTCATAACAGTAGCAAAATTACAGTTATGAAGTAGCAATGAAAATAGTTTTATGGTTGGGGGTCAGCACAACATGAGGAACTATATTAAAGGGCTGTGGCATTAGGAAGGTTGAGAACCACTGCTCTAGGTGGTACTGAGGATTAAGTGAGTTAATACACATAGAGCAAATGCAAGCACCGTATGTGCTGGTCATCACTGTCTGTTATCGGTACTGAGCTGGGTTTCCTCCACTTGTGCCTGAAAAAGTCCTCACTGCTGTGTGGTCTGCTAAGGCCAGTGTGGAGGAAGGCTGCACAAGTTGGCCCTGACAGGATGGAATTGTCTCCAGGCCAGATCTTATGGCCACTGTCTCTTAGACCCCTTCACCAGTAACATGGATCAGTTCTGACCCAGACCATGTGTCCTTGAGGATCGCACTCCCACCAGGCAAGGACTAGAACTAGCTGCCCCACAGTGTTCAGGATTCTGCTAAACCTGGACACGGAGGCGCCCACAGCTCTGGCCACAGCTTCTTTCTTATTTGACTCATGGATCTCACTTGGAAGACAGCCACTGACCCACTGTCCTGGCTGGCCTTGTAGTGCCTGTGCAAGCCTCCTGCCTCACTCAGTCCATGGCAGCCTCGCCCCAACTGGACGCTGTCCATGCATGTTGGGCTTGCTCCTAACAGCTGGACCTTCCGGAATACACAAAAAACCTGACATTTCCTACCAAAGAAAATCCCCAGAGGTGCCAAAACCAAAATCGTGGCACAGTCAGTTATAGTAACAGCTGCCATGTGTTGAGCACAGGACAGGAGTTCCTCTACCAGTGAGGGGTGACATGAAGCTGGACTCTGGCCAGGGAAATGCTCTTTCTGCTCAGCCAGGTCCCTCTATCCACAGGGTTGCTGCCATTGGACAGGAACAAAGCCCAGACCTGGGGCTTCCTTCCTAGCCACACCACCAGTCCTGTCCATAAAGTCTCCCCTCCCTTCATCCTTTCCTGGCTGCTGACAGTGGCTGGACATGAGCTCCCTGACAAACCCACAGCCCCCACATTAGCTCTTTATTGCTGCATAACGTGGTACCCCCAAAACCTGAGTAGCCTGAAACAGCAAACACTTACAGTCGTATGGGTTCCTGAGGGGCAGGAATTTGGGGGCAGCTCAGCTGGTGGTTCAGCTCAAGGGCTATCCTGAGACCTGTCTGCGGCTGGAGGAGGTACTCCAGGCTCTGTGGCTGTGGTCAGGAGGCTTCAGCTCCTCCTGCCCCATAGGGCTACTCAGGATATGGTAGCTGGCTTTCCCCAGGTTGAGCAATGACTGAGCCAGAGAGAGATGGGAGTGGGGGTGGGGGACACCGAATGGTAAGCTGGAGTGATCTGTATAACTGCATCTTGGAGGGGATGCCCTCTACTTCTGCTATCTTCTCTCATTCACGTAGAATCCAGGTCCAATCATGGCAAGACCTGGGAGTGGGAGGAGACACAGTGGGTGTGACTGTCAGAGCTGGGCCACTGGGCCACAGGGCCACAGGGCCACAGGGCCACAGGATGACAGCTGCCAGGCCCATGAGGATTTGGAGTTAGAGAGGGAGGCAACAATTGATCGACATCAGAGCTGTGGATGGTGATGTGACATTTCCATTTGATTGGATCCTCACCCAGGATACTTACCCTGCAATAACGTGCTTGGATCTCAGACCTCCTTGACCTTATAGGAATAGGATGAAGAGTAGGATTTCTTTCTAAGCAGATGGAAGGTGGGGGTGTTTGGGGGATTACAACAGTCTGTGGATTTGAGAGCAATGTGGGCTTGCCTTGGAGGCTCTGAAGTGGGGCCACCACGTGCTCCCTGGCCTGTCTACTCATGGAATGCCCCACTCTCGTGTGCCCATAGGGTCTGAGGAAATGAGACCAGTCTCCTTACAGAAGGGGGTAGCTTCAGAGCAGTGCCTTGAAGGAGGGGAAGATTTGGTCAGAGGCAGTGAAGACATCAAAGTAGAGGGAACCAAGAAACAAAGGCTTGGAGAGGAGGTGACAGGTTTCTTTTGGGACAACCTCCAGCCCTCAGACCCCCACTGCTATGCAGACCCCAGTTCCTGCCTTACCCACTGCCTTCACGCACTTTTCCTCTTCATTCTGTCCCACTGAACTTTAGGTTTCTGTAAATTGCCAGCAGGGTTTTTTATTTATCTTTTCCAGGTGGATGTGCATGTCTACTCTGAGCTCTGGAGCCTTTCCAGGCCTCAGAGGCTTTGCCCAACCCCCAACCAGTTCACTCCGTGAACCACCCACTCACCACCCCTCCTGCTCATCCTCTGCTGCCCTACATCTGGCCTGGCGCTGCTAGAAACTCCATCCCCAGGGAAGAAGCAGGAGCTGGCTGCTGCAGCCAGCAAATTCCTAAAGTGTGAACAGGTTGGTTTTCATCAAAAGATCTAAAAGTCCTGGACAGCCAGACACCTCTCTTTGGGATAATGGTATTTGCAGGCCCCAAGGCTGTCTTCCAGCTCCTGTGCACAGCAGTTCTCTGCCTTCTGATGCCAGCACCTCAGAGCCCCAGAATCCCCAAGCCAGCTCCTGAGGCCTTTTAAACCCTCCTAAAGACCTCCAGGGCCTGGGGCCTTAATAGATGGGACAGAATCCAGTTCTTATAAAACATCCAGGAAAGATCAGTGGACCCCAGGCTCAGGTCCCAAGCAAATGCAGCCCAGCCTTGGGCCTGATTCTCCAGCATGGTCAGTACCACACTTCACTTTCTGACCCCCATCACAATGCACCCACTGCTGTCCCTCCTGCCAGGCTGGTCCACAAACTCTATCCCTTGGTGGCAGTAATGCTTAACTTTATATGTCAACTTGACTAGGCCATGTGATGCCCAGATTATTTGTCTGTTTGCTGTTGCTATAGTAGAATACTTGAGACTGGGTGATTTATAAAGAAAAGAAGTTTATTTAGCTCATGGTTCTGGGGGCTGCAAAGTCCAAAAGCATGACTTCCTACTTCATCATAACATGGCGAGAGGGTAAGTGCAAGAGAACCAGAAAGAGCTCACCTTTATAATAAAGACACCCCTGAGATAACAAACCCATTCTTGTTATAGTGACATTAATTCATTCACAAGGGCAGAGACCTTGTTAATCCATTAATTCATTCCTGAGGGCAGAGGGATTAAGTTTCCTATGCATAGACTTTTGGGGGACACATTCGTATCATAGCATCAGACATCTGGTTAACTGTGATTTTTGGGGTGTGTCTGCAAGGGTGTTTCCAGAAGAGATTAACATTTGAATTGTTGGACTGCATAAAGCAGATGGCCCTCCTCAATGCAGAAGGGCATCATGCAGCCTGTTAAGAACTTCAGAAGGGAAAGGTGGGGGAAGGCGGAATCTCTTTCTACCTGATTGCTTGGGCTGAGAGTTGGAGCTGAGCCTTTGGACTGGGACTTGCACTTATTGGTGCTGGTTTTCGGGCCTTTTGACTTGGATTGGAATTTACACCACTGGCTTTCCTGGGTCTCCAGCTTGCAGATGGCAGATTGCGGAACTCTTCAGCCTTTATAACTGTATGAGTCAAGTTTCCTAATTATCTAACACCTATCTATCCCACTGGTTTTCTTTCTCTGGAGAACATTGACTACTACGGTACCCCTTAGCAGGTTAAGAACATAGGACCAAAGAGATCAGAGTTCAGTTCCACTTCTGATTTGTGGACAAACTTCTAGCAAGGATGTCATCTCACATCCTGCTCTTAGGGTTCCCTGGGTGCAATTCCCGCCCTACTACCTCACAAAATTGCTGAGAAAATGAGTCACTAAGGTTATATAACTGTGAGTATCTGCCATTGCGACAACAACTATTTGTAGGAGTTTGTCCGAGATTTCCTTATGACACCAGCATTTGTACAAAATTCAGTGAAAACTACACTTTCAGTACCTCCCACCAAGTAATTTGAAGGAAATGATGCTTCTAGGTCCCTGATTTTCAACGTGTGTGCCATGGAATATCGGTGTGCTGTGAGAGGATCTTAGATGTGCCGTGGAAATTTTTAAAGGTCATTAATTAAAATTATTTTTGAAAGAAGTTCAAAGCACAGTAAGTATATCTTTTTTTTTTTTTGATCAATGTAATTTAAGTGTACTGAGGAAGTTAAACTGTAGGTTCAATTGTGCCATGAGATACAAAAGGTTGCAAAGCACTGCTCTAGATCAAGGGAAATAATCAGTTACTACCTAGAGTTGTCTGCATTGCTATTTGCAGTGTCATGAAGGAGGCCTAAATCCCCTCATGAGAACCCATTTAGAAAGTTGATATCCCTTGTTCTAAGTGTCACTTTCGCTCCCTACAAGTGACATTAATGAGAGTAACTCAAGGTTTCTAAATGAGAACCAAGTAAAAGAGATTTGTTTTTCCCCACTTTTCTCTCCTACCCCTTTTCACACCAACCCCATCTCTGAAGCCAGTGAGGAATCTTTCCTCTGACAAGCCAGAGGACTGTTTAGGGGTGCTGGGGCACAGCATCTCCCCTCCCTTCTGACTAGTGAGCCTGTGCTGCTGGGATAATAGAAGCCACCTGATAGGGTCTGTGGTGCCAGCTGCAGGCTCCAAGTGAGTTTGCAGGTGGGCAGATGTGGGGCTGATCAGCCAGCTCTGGCCTTTGCATCTTCTCCTCCTGGGTTGTTGCCAGGCAGGACTGGCTCAAAATCAGCAGCCTGGCTCTGTGACCACTGCTGCCTACCTCTTGCTGTGGTTTTAAGTGGGTGTGGTCTGGCAGATCTACTAGGTCTGGGTAGTCAGATACAGGCAGGTCACTAAGGCAGGAAGAAGCAAGCAGGCACAATAGATGCAGCATTATGTCAGCATTCACTCATTCAAAATGTTTACATACTATGGGTGGGGCCCTGGGTATGTAATGGTGAGCATGACTGTTGGCCCTGCTGTCACAGAGCACTCGGTGTGACAAGCACTGCTGTGCTGTGGGAACCCATAAATAGGGGCACTGTCATGGGTTGAATTGTGCCCCTAAAAGGTATGTTAAAGTCTTAATACCTGGCACCTGTAACTGTGACCTTCTTTGGAAATAGAGTCTTTGCAGAAGTACTCAAATTAAGATGCTCATTAGGGTGGACCCTAATCCAATATGACAGGAGTCCTTGAAAGAAGAAGAGAAGAGACTGAGACTCAGAGATTGGAGAGATGTGCCCACAAACCAAGGAACACCAAGATTTGGCAGCAACATTAAAGCTAAGAGAAGGGGATGGGACGAATTCTCTCTAAAGTCTTCATCAAGAGTGTGGCCCTGCCAGCACCTTGATTTCAGACTTCTGGTGTCCATGACTATGAGAGAACAGATTTCTGTTCTTTAAAGCCACCCAGTTTGCATTATTTTGTTACAGTGGACCCAGAAAACTAATGTAAGCCCTGAGCCCACAGCAGTACATCAGGGATGGCTTCTTGGAAGAAGTGACATTTAAAGGGAGATTTAGATGGTGTTTTAATCAGGGCCTTTTTGTTTGTAAGAAAAGTTCATCAGACTAAATCGAATAAAAGGGTTGCTGATGAGGGTGGAGCTTAAAAGGATACAGGGCATCTCATGGAACCCAGTATGGAAAGAGCAGCTGGATCTCATCGCACCTGAAGCCTGGCAGTAGGAAGGGCGTGGTTTTCACTGGTCAGGGATGCATGATTTCCCTCACCCCCACTTCCCTCTTTCTTTCCTGATTCTCTTTGTAGTCAGCTCCATCTTTTGCTCTCTCCCTCCCAGCTGGCTTCTTCCACTTTGTATGTCTCAATGTATGCGTCACCCCACAGAGGCTTCCATAACCACACTAGGTAAGTGGCCCCTCATGACTCCATCCCACCACCCTGTTTATTTCATTTCTAATCCTTAGCAAAAGCCATAGTCACTGTGTTCATTTAGCTGTAAATGTGTTTTTTGTCTTTCTCATGAAATTTGAATAGTGCGCCACTAAGAAGTCAGACTTCTACCAAAGAATAAGGAATGATGGGATCTGAATTGTGTTTTCTTTAAGACCCCTGGGCCACAGGGGAGGATAGGTCAGGGCCAGGGTGAGACCCAGCACCAACCTGGTGCAGCGCGAGTGCTCACAGACAACTGCGGTGAGCAAGTCAGCAGGCCCAGGAGGAGTCCAGGCAGGAGATGATGGATGGAGAGAAGCAGGTGACTCCCCAGACACCCAGGAAGAAGAATGGAGGGGACTTGGTGCCTGACGAGATGTGGGGAAGACAGAGAGGGGAGAAAGCAGAAGAGACTCTGAAGGTTTAGAATGTGGCCATGGGCTGGCTGCCAGAGGAAGTGATGACAGCACACCTGAAGGTGGTGCTTGAGATGCCCAAGGAGCAGCAGAATGAGATGCTGGTGAACAGCTGTAACATCTGCAGTTGGCTGGGCTGCCTGGAGACACTGACATGGGTCTCTTGCCTAGAAAGAGTAGCACACTGTGGAGGTGACTCCCAAGACAGCTTATATGTGTACATACAGGGAAATGAGAAAATGGCCTTGGACAGAGGCCTGAGGAACATTAAGTGGTAAAGAATAAGCAGAGAAAGAAGATCCGCAGAGGACACTGGGGCTGGAGGAGGAGCTGAGGCTAGAGGGGGAAGGGAACCCCAAGGGAGGTCCCCAGAAGCCAAGCAGAGAACTTGACAAGGAGGAGACGGTCAGTGGTGTCAAATGCCATCTCCAGACTAAGTAAGATGAGACAAGGAGTATTCCCTTGAAAGTCTCAAGAAGGTGGTCAGTTACCTTGGCAAAAACAACTTCATTATGGGAGGTGGGGGCAAAAGCCACACTGCGATGGGAGTGCGAGCTGAACACTGTGTGTGGGAACAGCAGCTCTTCCCAGAAACTGGGCTGGAGAGAGAAGAGGGAAGGGAATTCAGAAATGGGGGGAAGAATGAGGAATTGAGGGAGGTGGGTGCATTTGTGCCTGAGGTGGAGCAACATGAACATGTCGCCGCCCAACAGAACAGAGAGGAAGTCGGAATGTGGGAGAGGGAGAAACAAAGGCTGGCTGGCTGGGAGCCAGCAGCAGGTGGCACCCTGGAATGAGAAGGGACTGAGGAACAGCAAGGAGGTAGCTCTTCTGGGAAGGGTCCATGGCCCAATAGAGAGGACAGACCTGTGAACAAGTGATCCCACAAAGCAGCCTAGCTTGGGGTGAAGGGCCATGGGAGCACAGAGGCTTTCATCCTCACAGCCCTACTGGACCCTCTAAATCAGTGCATCCTTCAGGGATCTGCTCAAATTCACACTCTTAGGAGATCCCCTCTGAGCTGTCTGGGAGGGACGCAGCTCCAACACCCCAGCATGCCTTGCTTCTCCTCAGAGCCCTTTCCTATAAATCCTGAGTTACAGAGAGTTAAGAAAACTACTCTCTTTGATGCACGGGATCTCATCATCACCTGTCTGTGTATCATCCCTATGGTGGGCAGAATAACAGCCCCCTGAGGATGTCCATGTCCTAGTCCCAGGAGCCTGTGAGTGTGTTACCTTACATGACAGCACGGACTTTGCTGGTCTGATAAAGACAAGGATCTTGAGATGATACACTATCCTGGGCTATGTGTAGGACAGGCCCAGTGTAATCACAAGGGCCCTCCTACCAGTGAGGAGGAGGTTAGAGTCAGAGAAAATGTGATGACACTGTACTGCTGGCTTCAGAGGTGGCAGAAGGGGTCATCTGGCTGAAACACAGGTGGCCTCTATAAGGAAAGACAGAGGCAGGGAAGCCCCTTCTCCCTCAGAGCCTCCAGAAGGAAGCTCTGAAATGATTTTGGACTTCTGACTTCCAGCACTGTGAGGTAATAAATTTGGGTTGTTTTAAGCCACTAAATTTGTGGAAATTTGTTATGACAGAGATAGGAAGCTAATACAACACTTACCTTGTCTGCTTTGCTTTTTGCTTTCATCCCCCAAACTGGTCTAACCCCCACTCTCACAGTGGCCTCTGCTCCAATGTACTTAATACAGAGGGTGCCAAAGCTGTATATGCATTTTAAGAAAGGGAAAACCGGGTAATGCCTGTGGCTCAAAGGAGTAGGGTGCTAGCCCCATATGCTGGAGGTGGCAGGTTCAAACCCAGCCCTGGCCTAAAACTGCAAAAAAAGGAAAAACTGTATTAAAACTGTAATACTCAATATTTGCCAATAACATTCTTGTATATTATTACATCCTGTATCTCTTGTAATTGCAAAAGTCAAACGTGACTTGATTATTATAATTTTAATGCAGTTTTAGATATTTAATAAGTATCTTTAAAAGCTGCAGATGCTGGCGTAGATGTGGAAAGAAGGGAAAACTTTTACACTGCTGGTGGGACTGCAAACTAATACGTTTTTGGAAGGAAGTATGGAGAATCCTCAAAGAACTCAAATTAGACCTCCCATTTGATCCTGCAATCCCATTACTAGGCATCTACCAAGAAGGAAAAAAATCATTTTGTCATAAGGCATTTGCATAACCTGTTTATCACATCTCAATTTACAATCACCAAAATGTGAAAACAACCTAAATGCCCACCAACCCAGGAATAGATTAACAAGCTGTGGTATATGGATACCATGGAATACTATTCAGCCATTAAAAAAGATGGAGTCTTTACATCTTTTTGGATTGAGGTGGAACACATTCTTCTTAGTAAAGCATCACAAGAATGGAGAAGCAAGAATCCAATGTACTTAACTCTAATATGAAGACAGTAGATGATCTAATACAAGGGGAGGTGGGGGAATGAAGAAGTGGGGAGAGGAGAGGAGGGAGGGAAAAGGAGGTGACAGTGTGTGGCACACCTCATGGGGGCAGGACATAATTATAAGAGGGACTTTACCTAACAAATGCAATCAGTGTAATTTAAATCTTTGTACCCTTAATGAATCCCAAACAGTAAAAAAAAAGTCTTTAGATATGTGGGAAACAGGCAGCACTCTTTATGTGTGTTTGTTTCTAATTGACATAAATGTTGCTCTGTGTCACCTCTCACACTTCCTTTCATTTTTTCCCCCCAAAGCCAAGTTTAAAAAAAATCCATCCCTTTTGCTATGTATTCAATCACCTATGGCATAGGTTCTACCATGTGTATCAACCACTATCAGCTTAGAATGCTAAGATTTCTGCCAATGTGCTGCTGCCACCAACACTTCTGGGGTGAGTATCCTCACCCACTTTCTTCTCATGGATTTATGAGAGAGCTTCTCTATCTTGTATACCCAGAAGTGGGATTGTTGGCCCACTAGTAAGGCACAAAATTCATTCCCTAAGTACTGCCAGGTGGATCTTCAGAGCAGAGAATGCTTATGATCCCTGCAGAAGGGCATGAAAACTCCTGTTCCTCCACTTCTCCAACATTGTTAGATATTATCCAATTTCCCCAAGTTTTTCCAGTAGTATGGGTGTAAGGAGGTATGTCATTCTGTCTGAAGTTGCATTTCCCTGAGGGCCATGAGCTCACGTATCCCTTCAAACACTTCTTAGCCATCTGGAATTTTTCTTCTGTGAATTGTTTATTCCTCTCAATTTCTTGATTGGCATTAGGTTGTTTGTCTAAGCTTGTCAGATTGTTGATTTGGAGGAGTCCCTATGTCTTTTTATATATCTAGTTTGTTTTGGTCACTGAAACTATTTTCACCCTAGGTGTTATTTGTTTAATTTGCACATTGTTTTATTTATTGAACAAAAGTTGATAATTTCAATGTAGATGGATCACCCTTTTAAATTTTATGCATTTGGAGCCTTGCATACAAAATCACTGTCTATCCCCCAGTCACAGATATTCTTAGACGGTCTTATTATTCTTAGTACATCTTTAGTAGAATTTTTTAGATTACCTTTTGCATCCAACTAGTATTTACCTTTGTTATACAGTTTTACAATTTGATCCACAATATTTTGTTAATTTTACACTTTCCTAGATGATTTGTAAATTTGTTGCTCTTGTGACTAGAAATTTATTTATAATTGCATTGGCTAGCACTTCCAGCACTATGTTGAATAGTAGTGTTGACAGTGGACATCCTTGTCTAGTTTCAGTTTTAAGTGGAAAAGCTTTCAGTTTTACTCCATTCAGTATGATATTGGCTGTGGGTTTGTTGTAGATGGCTTCAATTAGTTTAAGATATACACCATCTATGCCTATTTTCTTAAACATTTTGTCAGTAAATGATGCTGAATTTTGTCAAATGCTTTTTCTGCATCTATTGAGAGAATCATGTGGTCTTTGTTTTTGCTTCTGTCAATATGGTGAATTACATTTATGAATTTGTATATGTTAAACCAATCTTACATCCCTGGGATAAAGCCTACTTGGTCATTTTATTGTGCTTCAAAATTCATTAGTGAACTTGGTTTGTAGTCTCCTTTTTAGTTAGATTCTTTCCTGGTTTCAATATCAGGGTGATGTTTGCTTCATAGGACAAGTTAGGGAGGGTCCCTTCCTTTTCAATGTTTTGGAATATGTTCCACAATATAAGGTACAAACTCTTCTTTGAAGGTTTGGTAGAACTGTGGGGTAAAGTCATCTGTTCCAGGGCTTTTGTTGTTATTGTTGCTGGGAGCTTTTTTATTGCTTCTTAAATTTCGGTGCTTGATATTGGTCTGTTGAAGAGATCTATTTCTTCCTGGTAAGTCTAGTAAGGTTGTGTAATTCCAAGTATTGGTCCATTTCTTCCACATTGTCAAATTTCTGGGCATAGAGTTTTTTGTAATAGTCAGAGATAATCTCTTGTATCTCTGTGATATCTATTTTTATTTCCCTTTTTCTGTTTTTGATCAAGGTTATTAGACATTTTACTTTTCTTTTTCTAGTTAATCTGGCCAGAGGTTTATTGATTTTGTTTATCTTTTCGGAGAACCAACTTTTTGTTACATTAATTTTCTGAATGATTCTTTTAGTTTCAAATTTGATTTTTTCTGTTTTAATTTTGCTTATTTCTTTTCTTCTGCTAGGTTTGGAAATGGATTGCTCTTCCATTTTTGATTTCCTCGAGATATTTCATTAGGTTGTTAATGTTCTCTCTTTCTGTTTTTTGGATGTAGGCATCAAATACAACAAATTTCTCTCTATGACTGCTTTTGCAGTATCCCATAGATTTTGGTAGCTTGTGGCTTCATTGTCATTATGTCTGAGGAATCTAATAATTTCCTTCTTTATCTATTCCTTGACCTAACTGTCATTCAGCATGAGATTGTTTAGGTTTCATGCTTTCGTGTAGGGATGAAAATTTTGTTCAAGTCGAGTTCCACCTTTATTGTCTGTGGTCTGAAAGAATACAAGGTATAATTTCAATTCCTTAGTTTTGTTGAGGTTTTATTTGTGTCCTAGGATATGGTCAATTTTGGAGTACATTCTGTGGGCTGACAAGAAGAATGTATATTCATTAGCTTTCGGATGGTATGCTCTATATATGTCTATGAAGCCTAATTGTTCTAGAGTCTTGTTTAAGTCCCTTGTTTCTTTATTTAGTTTCTGTTTAGAGGATCTATCCATTTCTGTCAGAGGGGTGTTAAAGTCCCCAGCTATTATGGTGTTGTGGGTTATCAGCTTGTTCAGATCAATGAGGGTTTATTTCATGAATCTGGGAGCTTTTAAGTTGTGTACATAAATTGTGTTGTTCCCTTGGCCAGTATGAAGTGATCATCTTTGTCTTTCTTAAATTTAGTTGCTTTAAAT
The DNA here is from genome assembly GCF_000181295.1 of Otolemur garnettii. Taxonomy (NCBI): domain Eukaryota; kingdom Metazoa; phylum Chordata; class Mammalia; order Primates; family Galagidae; genus Otolemur; species Otolemur garnettii. Next base: position 20,961,697 of record NW_003852406.1, read on the forward strand.
ACACTTATGTCTGAAAATAAGACTGCAACTCCTCCATTCTTCTTCTTTCCATTTGCCTGAAATATTGTTTTTCAAACCTTTACCCTGAGTCTTGTTTTGTCCTTTGTAGGTGTGTTTCCTGGAGACACCATATGGATAGCTTGTGCTTTTTTTGTTTTTTAATATTCCAAGAAAAGTTTGTATTCATCTTTTCAGAAAAAAACAAAGACTTTTGGAAGGCCCATTTGCTTTATAAAACATTGAGAACATCCCCAACAAGATATACTAAAACAAAGCAATCAAAATGGAAGGTGCCAAATAAAGTATTGCTGACAAAGAAATACTTTAAAGTATTTGTTTACTATTACTATTGAAAATTAGGCTTTTCTCTAAATCAGGCTGTGATTTTTTTTTTTATCCAATCAGCTAGTCTGTGCTTTTTTGGTGGGGAATAAAGCCATTCACAGATATTGAGGGAACTGATAAGTGTGGTGGAGTTCTAGTCATCTCATTCTGTGAAAGGCCATTGCTTAGTTTTAGTCTTTGTGCCATTGTGGAAGCTAGGCTTTGTCCTTTAATTTCTGGGTATCTACTTTGCTGGTGGTCCATTGTGAATGGTGAGTGTGGAGAATGGGTCTGAGTATTTCCTGAAAAACTGGTCTTATTGTAGCAGATTTCCTCAATACTTGCATTTCAGTAAAAGATATAATGTTTCCATAAAATCTGAAGTTGAGTTGAGCAGGATACAAAATCCTGGATGAAAATTGTTTTGTTTAAGAAAGTTAAAGGTAGATGATCACTCTCTTCTGGCTTTAAAACTTTCAGCTGAAAACTGCTATCACACTGATAGATATGCCCCTGTAGATCAATTGGTACTTATTCCTGGCTGCTTGTAGAATTTTCTCTTTTATTTTGATCTTGGCTGGGTTCATTACAATGTATCTTAGAAATGCTCTGTTTGTGTTGAGATGAGCCAGGGTTTCATATCCCTCTAAAAAGAGGGTGTCAGAATCTTTGGTGATGCATGGGAAATTTTCAATTATGATGTCCTCCAGTAGGGCTTCCATTCTTTTGGGTCATTCTTCTTCCCCTTTTGGGATACCTATAATTCATTAGTTTGAATGCTTTGTAAAGTCCCATAATTCTCTGAGTGATTGTTTTTACTCTCTTCTTTTCTGCCTCTTTATATGCCTGTGTTAGCTCAAGAGCCTTATCCTCTAGCTCTGAGATTTTTTTTTCTTCTCCATGTTTTAATCTGTTATTGATAGTTTCTACTGCATCCTTAAGTTCCCTGATTGACTCCTTTAATTCCATAAGCTCTGATGTTTCTAATTTTATCATGTCTTTTATTCTTTTTCTTGGCTCAGTTTTTGGATTTCCTTTTGGTTATTTCCCACTTTCCCTTCAATTGCCTTCATTGTTTTTGCCATCCACATTTTAATTTTCTTTCTATCATTTCCACAAATTCTTTATAGGTGGGTTCCTCTGTGGTAGCTACCTCATGATCTCTTGGGGGTGGGGTTGATTTGTTCTGGTTTTTCTTGTTGCCAGAATTTTTCTGTTGGTTCCTCCTCATGTGTGCTTTCTTCTTGTTTACTTCCTTCCCCTAATTTTTCCTTTCACTTCCTCCTTATCTTTAAGTTTTCTTATCTCTGTGCTTAGGTGTTGGAATACCCTTTTCTTATAGGACCAAAAGGAAGAGAAGAGTAAAGAGAAGGAAGGGAAAAATGAAAGTAAAAGATAAAAAAAGGAATGAAATAAAAAAGTGGAAAAAAAGTGAAAAAAAAAGAAGAAGAAGAAGGATGGCAACAGAAAGACAGAAGTCATAGTTATGTTTGACAGGGTACTTTGACCTATCCCTGTAATTCCAGGACTCTGGGCAGCTGGGCTGAATAGGTCCCTCAAGGTCAACAATTTCTTACCAGCCTGAGCAGAAGCAAGACCACACCTCCACCAAATATAGAAGAAAATCAGCAGTGTGGCATGGTGAGGACCTACCAGTACAGTCCTTCCAAAGGCCAAAGCTAGAAAGATGCCCTAGACAAGGGGCATCTGACCCAAGCCAGTACCCCAACCCAGGCCTCAGAGCAAGGCTCTGTTCCATAAATAGAATACAGAATGAAATATAACAAAATAGATCAGAAAAAAGGAAAAAATAACAAAAATTACAATAAATAAAATTGTATCAAATGTTAAAAAACAGGAATATCTTAGTTATTGTTTTAGAAATTTATGAGGGAAAGGTGAGAAAAGTAGAAAAATCTCCACAAAAAGAAAGAAAAATGGAGAGAAATAGAGAAGAAAGAAAAAGAGGCAGAAAACTGTAACAAAAATGAAACACTTAATATTGAAGTAACGAAAAATGAAAAAATAAAAATACAACCAAATAAAAATTCAGGAAATAAAGAAAGGGAAAAACAATTTATATATATATATATATAGCCTGGACACCAGGTGGTGCTCCAAGAAGATAAAAGAGAAAGAAGATACATAATGCAATATATTGCTTGGACAGCAGGTGGTGCTCCAGTGTTAGGAGATGCAAAGCATGCACACTGATTCTGCTTTATAAGATGGGGGCCAGAAGTCACTATCTAGTTGCTGAGGAGACCCAGTCCATCTTCTTGATTTATTTGCCTGTAATCAAGGCTTGGTTGCCTTGCTAGCACTCCATTCCCACAGGGCTGGAATACTGAAGCTCTTGCCAAATCTTTTAGGAGACACTCCTCAATCCTCTAAACAGCACCTCTTGGCCACAGAGGGGTTTCCCAGGGGTGTGGGAGCTGTCCAACTCACCCCAAGAGTGGCTGCCTGAGCTCAGCTAGTATACCAGAGCCAGCCACATGTTGTGCTACAACCCTGCAGGCTGTCCCTCCTGGCAGCCCTTCCACAATGGCAGTGCTCTGCTAGCAGCCAAATTGATGAGAGCTTGACCCTGCCTGGTGGTTCAATTTCAACTACTGGGCACTGTTCAAGCTCACTTACTCAAATCCTCCCAAGGCAGTTCCAGCAAGCACTCTAGTCCCCAAAAAACTTCAGTACAGGCATTCTCTGTCACTAGTCTTCCACCAGAGGAGTAGCCAGCCCCTGCATGCACCCAGGCACTCACCCTCTGTGCTGGTCTTCCACTGTTCCTGACCTCCTCCTTGGTTCCTGGAATCCCCTGTTGTTTCACTGTGCCCCCTGGAGCAAAGCTTCTGAGCAAAATACTCCAGCCAGGTGTGGCTGGAATCCTCTATCTCTGATCTCACCACAGGTGGCTGTTAAGACAATGTCTCTAGTCTGCCATATTGCTCCACCACCCAAGACACATTTCTTCTCTCTTAATGTATTAATGTACTGAAATACATGGATCGATTTCCTCATACTGTACCATTCTTACATTATTAGAATAAACAATTCTTACTCATGATATACTATTTTAAAAATAATTTACTAATACTTCCTGAAGCATTACAACTAGGGTAGTAAGTGAAATAATTTATAATTTTTTGGTATTATCTTATATAGTATTTAATTTTACTATGAAAGAAAATAGAAAAATTATAATCATTCTTGTACCTTCGTCCACTAGTATCAAGTTGCCATCTGCTGCCTCTTACTATGCCTTTCTGTGTGTATTATATCTAATCGTAGTTGTTTTTAAAAGCAATTAAGCTGAATGAACATGGTATGAACAATGTAAAAACAGTGCACAGTTTGACTACCAATGACATGAACAGCTAAGACCAGGTTCCTGCATGAACAACATTGCAGCAGCCACCAGGCCAACAGCAATCATAAGGATCCATTGATTATAAACACATCCTAGTTACAGAAATGTTAAAATGTGCTTCTTATAATTGATGAAATATGGCAATATGAAGAAAGAGCCAATTATTATCAAACAAAAGTTAAGTGCCAAATTGCACAATATAAGTCACTAGTTATATATGTGTTTATGGAGATGATCCTGGGCCCCCCACCCCCACGTTCTGCAGTGAAGATGCTCTGGACTGATGTACCTGTCTCTTACTTGTATGACCAATGGCATATGCTCAAGGTCTGGGTGTTCTAGGGTCACTAGAACATCCAGAGTGCAATAAGGAAGTCTAGGACTGTGGTCACAGGTCAGTTTGTGGTCAGTAAGTAGTTAGTTCATAGCAGTTAGGGGCAGCCCTTGAGGATTGAGGTAAATATTCAAGTATGGTTCATGCTCAGAGTCAATCTTTCTAGAACTGGTTTGTGGTCAGCCTATGACTGAGGTTTGGAGCACTGGTTTGTATCTGGTTATAAGAATTTATATGTGACTAGGTCCTCAACCCAGTGTTAGGAGTCAGTGTGTGGCTAAAGCCATGGATCAGAGAGAAGTCCTGATGGGTCCTGAGGATGGTCTTGGCCGCATGAGCCACTCTCACTACCCTACACACTGCAGGGAGCTCCATAACTAATCCCTTTGGCCAAATAGCCTTTGCCCTGGGAATCTGTGCACTGTGTACTCTGGATAGCTCTTTCATAGCACACTGGCCTTGGCAAGCCTTGGCACCACCCCCTCATGGGGACTGTGCTGAGAGCTCTGGGGCTGCCCATCACACTGTGCTTCCAAGATGGGAGTCAGCACTGCCCAGCTCACCCTGAGCCAGGCACCCCAACCTATCTCCCCAGAGAGGTTGGGAGCTAGCCTAGAAAGAAAGGAGTGGCCATGGAGGAAAATATGGCTGCTTGCAGCAAACATAAAGGCACCCTAAGGTGCTAGCCAGTGGCACTGCTATGAGGAGGCAAGGGACCTGGGTTCAAGTCCTGTTTCTCCCATGGAGTGAGCAATCTTCATAGGTCATTTGGTCTCTCTGAACTTCAGTTTTCTTGTTTGTAAAATAGGAATCAAAATTTCCACGAGGATGAAATGACATAAAACATTGAAATGTTTTGTGGAAACTGTAAAATGCTATTACAAAGTAGGGAGTGTGGTGATGACAATGATAATGATGATATGATAGTGATGATGGTGTTGGTGATAACGACAAAAGGTAATCATTACAGAGCCTTTGCTCTTACAAGGGACATGGGAAACATAATTCTACTCTGAACTCAGAGAGAGGAAATGGTATGGTGAACATATGGCCTTGTCTCAGCCACAGAAGATATCTTTATCTCCTTTTCACAGAAGAGAATACCGAGACTTGAAGATTGTATGATTTACCCAAGGTCACATGACTCAGAGGTTCTTTGACTCCTGTTTTAAAATTGGTGCCATGACATCTGTGGCCTTGGTCTGGAGTGTTTCTGATAGTTGCTTCTTCCTTCCCTCCTCCAGAAACATTCTCCAGTTGTCCGTGTCACAGCACCATGATAAACGTGACAGCATTGACTGACTGAGTACTTACTATTGGCCATGGACTGTGGCAAGTTTTTTAGACAAATCATTTCATTTCCTCTTCATAACAACATTTCAAAGTGGGGCTATTTAGGCCTAAAGATCCCAGGAGAAGACGTCACGGTAGAGGAAACTGAGGCTGAGAGTGGAAGTGACTCGCCAGTAAGTGACTGATCCAAGACCAAATCTCAGTAGTCCCAAAGCCCACACTCATGCCACTGTGTAAAACTGAAACTTTGCCAGTCAGGAGTCAGACCAGCTGGCTTCTGGGGCTTGGTCAGCCTGCTGGTGACATCTTCATGTAACTTCAGACTTGTGGAGCATTCTCATTTGTAGAAAATGAAAATGCCTACCAAGCCTACTTCCCAGGGGTAGTTGAGGATCCAATGAATGGAACAATGTATTAAAAAGGCAAATTGTTGCATAAATAGAAGGGATTTTTAATATCCTCAAAACTCCTTCTCTGCACTCTTTCTTCCCAATGTCCTCACTCCTGAGTAACAGAGTTAGGACAAAAGTGCTGATTATTCTGAGGGGTATAAGCAGGGTCTGTCCCTTGGAGAGGCCTCCCCTCCCAGCCTCCTGGGGGGTTTTTCCAGTTTTCAGACTGTTTCCAATGACCCCGAGAAGACTGCCACTGTTTCGGTCCTCAGCAATGGAAATAATTAGCTCTATTCTTCCCATTTGAATAGTTGTGCCTAGTTGGGCTTTTAAATATGGTCTTTGCAGTGTATTTTCAAACCCTCACAGGTTCTATTTTTACTTTTCTTGCTGGAGGAATGTGATGGAAGGCGATTCCAGCACAAAGATCCCAATTAATTTCCCCTTCCTTTGAATATTTTTTTCAAAGATGTATTTGAAAAGGACGTTTAAAAAATAAATCCCATGGCTCCGGAGGTGGATTCCAACATATTTCTCACTGCTTTGCACTTGGAAAGCAGCCTTCTCCTTGCCTCCCGGTGGCCTGTGTCACAGCTGGGCAGTGCTCACCGCTCCTCCTCCCAGCAGGATGAGCTGCCTCCTTCAACCATCTCTCCAATAGCTGAGGGCCAGCTGCTCAGGCCATGGACCACTTTAAGTCTCAAAGTCTGAGGGCCTGGGGAAGACAGTCTGGAAAAAGGTCTGCAAAGGTGAGAAGTGGGGAGATAGGGGCTCCTGGGGCCCAGAATCATGAAAACACAGGACTGGAGCCATTGGAAAAACCATTAGAGAAGATTCCTTTGCCCTGAATCCCAATTCCCAGAACAGCCACCCAGCCAAACCATACATGTTGCATAGTGATTTATTATCAATCTGGCTGTCTTGACTTTGAAATGCTATTCCTCAAACTGCATGTGTCCTCACAAGGCCAGGGGAAGTCTGAGGCCAAGATCTGAGGGTAAGAGAGAAGCTTGTGTGATCTAGCACATAGGACTGGGAGGAGGTGGTTTTGATCCTCTGAGAGTAATTTTGGTTTTCAAGGTCCTCGTTGAAAAGAAGTTGTTTTGAAAGAGCAGATGCCTTTTGAAAACACAAGAGAAAAGTTTCTCCCATTTCCATCTCTCAGCTGCCAGCGGGTAGGCTCTGGCTTCCTGGAATGAATCCTCAACCTAGGAAGGGATGCTGGAAGCCTCCAAGACATAAATTGAGGGGCGCCGCCGCCATTTGAGAGCCCTGTGTCTGAAATCCCACAGGAAAGCTTCATGCCTGAAAATTCTAGGCACCATCCCTGGCAAAATGCAAATTATCTTCAGCAGCTCAAGCAAGGTGTGAGTGGCAGCGATGAGGAACAAACTCCTCTTGTCCCTCTTCCCGCTCCTCTCCACCCTCCTCTACTTGTCCTGTCCTCTCCTCTCCTCTCCTCGTCTCTACCTTCCTCTGCCCTCCCCTCCTCTCACTCTACCTGGCCGACTCCTACCCCACTCCCTGCTCCCTCTGCATTTCCACTTCTGGCCTTTTCTCTTTCCTCCCTAGTCTCTCCTCCGCCCTGTGGGCCTGCTTCTCCCTTGCTTCCTGGGAAGCAGCATCCAGTCTCTTCCATCCACAGTGAGCTAATTGGCAGCACTGCAATCTTGCTGCTAGAATTGGGGTCTCTGGACACAGCTTCATTCATGGCCTGAGAAACCCCCTTTGGACTCCTCAGGGCTCTCTGGTAATCTTGTGATGCCTTCTCTTACTCATTTCTGATGGAGTCAGGATGGGGCACTCCTGAAAGAAGGAGAAGTCTTGTCTTTATAGCCACAAACCCTAAGCAAGACACAGAGCAAGCCAGCTGGGCCTGGTCTCTCAGAACTTGGGCCTCCAGGCCCCTAGTTTGGCACCTGGGAAGGACCGCTAGTCTGGGCTAGGCCTCTGCTCTGTAGCCTCTGATTTTGGATAATACACCCCAGTTGCCCAGCACAGGCAGAGCATTCAGGGCCCAGGCATCCTCCCACACGTGGGAGCCCAAGTTGGATTAGCACTCTTGGACTTGTGCACAACAGCCCTCGCTGCAGAGCTGCTCTGCTGTGGCTGTGCCACCCTCCAAGACAAACCTACCCTTTGGAGACCTCAGGAGAAACCCAAGCCCCGTATCCTGCAGGAAATGTGTCTAGGACAGACAAGGGCTGAGAACACTGACTCTTTAGAAATGTACAAATGCGAGGCCAGGCGCAGTGGCTCACACCTGTAATCTCAGCACTCTGGGAGGCCAAGGTGGGTGGATTGCTTGAGCTCACGAGTTCGAGACCAGCCTGAGCAAAAGCAAGACCCTATCTCTATTAAAATAGAAAAACTGAGGGAAGAGGATCGCTTGAGCCTAAGAGTTGGAGGTCTCTGTGAGCTATGACACCACCGCACTCTACCCAGGGTGAAAGCTTGAGACTCTGTCTCAAAAAAAGAAATGTACAAATGCACACAAACACACATAAGTGCGTGTGGTTTGGAGTCCCAGAGGGAGAAAAGATGGGACTAGGGCAAAAGCCATAGGTGAAAAGACAATGGCCAAAGATTTATTAAAACTGTCAGGCAGGTTAATTGTATATGATTACAGATAATTCTATATCATTAATTCTATCATAAACCCCACCCCAGATAGGCAGTCTAAGTTTTAGAGGCCACACTCTTATCATTCTGACATATGTCCTATATAAATTCATTATGAATATTTATCTTTCCATTACTAATATTGGTCATTTGTGCTTTCTTTCTGTGTTCCTTCGTCTTTCTAGAGGTTTATCAATTTCACTAGTTTTTCAATCAACTTTTGGCTTTGTTGTTGATTTTTCTTTATTATTTATAATGTGTTTCAATAACACTTAGCTATACCTTAAGAGGAATATTAAATTGATTCCAGCCTTTCATTTTCTATAATATAGGTATTTAAAGTTATAAATTTCCCACCAAGCACAGCTTTAACTACTTAAATTTTGATATACAGTATTTGTCATGTCACTCAGTTGAAACTACTTTCTAATTTCTATTGTGATTTTTAAAAATTCATATATTATAATGGGAAGCATAATGTTTAACTTCCAAACTTTGGAGATTTTCTAGTTATTTTTTCATTATTGATTTCTACATTTAGTCCACAGGGGTCAAAAAATGTATTCGAATCATTTCTGCCATTTGAAATTTGTTGAGATCTGCTTTATGGGCTAGCGTGTGGTCAATGTCGACAAACGTTTCGTGTGTTTTGGAAATGAGTGCGTTTTCTGTTGCTGTTAGGTGCAGGTTCTGAATATGCAATTAGGTGAATTTTGTTACTTACATGGTTCAGATTTGTGTCCTTATAGTTTTGTTTTTGTTTGTTGTTGTTCCATCAGTTACTGAAGGAATAATTACTCCTTATAATTATTATTTTTGTCTCTTTCTCCTATAAATTTTTGCTTTATATAATTTGAAACTATGATGTTAGGTGTGTGAAAATTTTGAAGAGTTGTATCTTTCTGATGGATTAGTGCTTTTATTATTATGAAATCTCTCTCTTGGACTCTAGGAATGCTTTTTGCCTTAAACTCTACCTTTTATTGCTTACTGTTTACAGGGTACATTTTTCTGTCCATTTTCTTTCAGCTTCACTATGCCCTCATTTTGGGTTGAGCCGTATGAAACTACTTTTTTAGTAAGCAAAAAATGTTTGAATATTGGTGCTTTCGTGTGGTTCAATTTAATATTTAAGATAATGTTTTTGTATGCAGCATAGTTTTTTTCTTTTAATTCTAGACTGAAAAGCTTTGTCTTTTAAAGGGAGTACTTAAAAAAAAGAAAAATATAAAGGGAGTATTAGTCCATTCACATGTAATAAAAGTCTTTAGTTCTTTGGTTGATTTGTTTGGTTTTATATCTACCATCTTTATTATTCTTTTTCTACTTTCTCTGTTCATTTTTCTTGCTTTCTTTTGGATTAATAATATACGTTTTCTTATTCCATCTCCCTCAGTAGCCTGTCAATTTTGTATTCTGTCACTATTATTTTAGAGATTGCCCTAGATTACTTATTAAAGTCTAATATAAAGAAGTAAGTGCCTTTTGGAACATTTTATCTCTGTGTATCCCCTTTTGTCTTTCATTTTGGTTTTATACGTTTTGAACTTTACATTATTATCTTGTGAAGTCAGTATTTATTTAGATATGCCCACGTATTGACCCTTTACATAGTTCTTCATTCCTTCCTACATTTCCCGTTTTTTTCAGTCTAAAATCCTTTTACTAAAGTCACTTTAGCCTTTATTTTAATACAGCAAATCTAGCATTGCTGACTTATCTTGGTTCTTTCCCATCTGCAAATGATTTTATTTTGCCTACACTTTGGAAAATATTTTCACTGGGTATAGAATTCTAAGATGTAAATTATTTTTATTTTAGAAATTTGAAGATATCATTTCTTTGTCTTCTTGCTTTCATCTTCTTATTGTGCTTTTAAAGGGACACACCTTTTTTACCATGGACTTCTTTTAGGAATATTCTCCTTATCATTGGCCTTCAAAGATTCACTATTATGTTACTAGGTATGATTTGCTTTCTACTCATCTGCTTGGACTTTGTGGCACCTCTTGAATCTCTAGCTTGATGCCTTGACGTAGTTGAAAAATTCTTGGTCATTATTTCTATATTTCTTTAAATACAACATCTCCATTCTTTTCTCTTCCCCTTCTCAGATTCCAGTTGTACACATATGTGAACTTACCACCATGCCCCGTACGGCTCATATATACTTTAAAATACAATTTAGTTAATTGGCTGTGCTAATCTCCTGTTGTACCAGCTATTGAATTCTTAGTTTTGTGAATTACATCCTTTTTCAGTTTTGGAATTTCTGTTTGATTTTTTTCTAACTTGTACTTCTCTTGATATATGTCTTTTTATGAACATACTAACCACAGTTATTTTAAAGTTAATATCTAATAAGACTAATTTCTAGGTCACCTGTGGATTTGTTTTTATAGGCTGTTTTTTTCTCTTCTTTGTTTTTTCAAGGTCCTGGAACTCGGCATGAAATTTATTTCACAAAGAGGTTAAATAAATTCTTCTAATTATGGTAACTAAGTAGAGACATCCTAACCAAAATTTAGTTCTTCTGGCTCAAAGTCTAGCTGCCATTCACAGGTTTCCCACACCCAGGACTTTTTTCTGAATACTCCACAGGGCTAGCTAAAAGTCGTAGCATACAGTAGATACTCTCTGGTTACACTTGCTGAATTGATTTATATTATGTAGCAGCAGCTGATCAGAGGCAGAGTCTTCTAGCCTGATGCTGGCCCTTAACTGTTGCATCAGATTTTATTTAAAAAGGAACAGAGAATAATAAATCAAATTCTGGTGCCAAAAGGAACCCACAGGAATTTATGAGAAACACAACATAAATGGACTAAAACTCTTACTCAGTATTTGTTCTCTCCTGTCTTATATTTAGGCACATCTGGGTATAACTAAATCTGCCACTCTCAGACAGGCAGCTTGACCCCCTCACCCCCCTCGGAAAAAAAAAAATCCAAAACAAAAATAAAGCAAACAGACATCATATAACAGTTAATGGGGCCTATTGTGGTCTAAAATGACAGGCGTGTAAATTGAAACCATTTCTGAAATAACTCACTCAAAATTCCAGGAGTGGGAATACAACCTTTATTTTCAAAGTAAATTTTGCAGCATTTTGAAAAGAAAAGAAGAGCTGTCTGTGCAACATTGCTGAATTAAGTCAGGAAGAATTACAGATGTTTTAAAGCACATTACTGGTGAGCTTGTCAAAATTTGGAAAAGGATAGCTTCCCATCACGCTAGGTCACTGGAGGACTCAGCAAGGCTTTATAAGTTACCCAGCGGAGCCTAACTCAACTCTTGACAGAGCCTTTTGCAAGGTCTGCGGAAAATATTTTTCATTTGTTAAAAAGCAGAAATGCAAGTTCTGTTACTTACTCCCTTAATAAAAATATCCAGCCTCCTGTCACAAATTCAGTCTAATTCCCATCTGTCTCCAGCACAGAAACCAAAACCCCTGAAAAGGGTCAAATTGTCAACATCGTTTATTGTTCCTGGGTGGAGAGTCAAACTTCGCTGGCTAGATTTTTTTAAAAAAATTGTTTTAATGAATTTTATTAACTTGTAGTGAGGTATAAAGTGCATGTGTGAGTGTGCAATGAAATGTGCTCATTTAAAGTTTATAGAGCAATAAGTTTTAGCAAATGTATGTACTCATGTACATCAAAATCAAGGTCTAGAACACTTACCTCTTTACCTCCCAAGTTTACATATGCTCTGTCCTAGTCAATCACTCTTACTACCAGCCCTAGGCAACCACTGATCAGTTTTTTGTCACTCTAACATAGATTTGTTATTTCTGGAGTTCCTAGAATTTCAGACAAATGGAATCAAGAGTCTGTATTCTTTCCTACTTGGCTTCTTTCACTCAGCATAATATTTTGAGATTCATCCATGTGGTTGCCCATATCAATAGTCATTTCTTTTTATTGCCGGGCAGTATTCCATTATACACATGTACCATAATTTATTTATCCACTCACCAGTTTATGCACATTTGGGTTGTTTTTAGTTCAGAGTTTTTATTGAGCTGCTATGTATGGCTCTTTGTGTAGACGTATGTTTTCATTTCTCTTGGGTAAATGCCTAGGAGTAGGATTGCTGGGTCATATGATAAATGTATATTTAACTTTATAAGAAACTTCCATGATTTTCTGAAGCAGTTACAACATATTTTTCACTATCACCAACCGTGCTCCACATCCTCCATATTCTTGCATTGTCAGCTTTTAGATATCAACCCGAAGTACGACCATGGGTTTGTACTTCTATCTCACTGTGGTTTTTAAATTTTCATTTCTGTAATGACTAGTAATGTTGAGCATCCTATTTATTGGTCGTTTGTACATTTCTTACAAACCGTCTCTTTGGATCTACATGCATTATCCATTTTTTATTATGTTTGAGTTTTAAGAGCTCTGTATAAATTTAAGATACATGTCCTTTGCCAGATATATAGAAAATGAATATTTTCTCTAAGCCTATGGCTTGCCTTTTCACTTATTAAGGATGTTTCTCAAAAATCAGAAGTTTTTATTTATTTATTTATTTTCTGAGACAGAGTCTCACTTTGTCACCCTTGGGAGAGTGCCATGGCATCACAACTCACAGCAAGCTCAAACTCTGGGGCTCAAGTGATTCTCTTGCCTCAGCCTCCCAGGTAGCTACAGCCACAACACCTGGCTATTTTTAGAGATGGGGTCTTGCTCTTGCTCAGGATGAACTCCTGAGCTCAGGCAATCCACCCACCTCAGCCTCCCAGAGTGCTAGAATTACAGTCATAAGCCACTGCACCAGGCCTCATAAGTTTTTAATTTTAATAGAGACTGTTTTGAACCAAAATGTGTCCCCCCCTCCCTCAAAATCCATATGGTGAAGCCCTAACTCCCAGTGTGTTTGGATGTAGGGCCTTTAAGGTGGTAATTGGGATTAAATGAGGTCATAAGGGATGGAGCTCTAATTCACTAGGATTGATGTTCTTACAAACAGAGGAAGAGACGCCAAGGATGTGCATGCAGGAAAGGCCAGGTGAGGACGCTGTGAGAAGGAGTCTCTCTGTAAGCCAAGGTGAGAGCCTTGGAGAAACCAAACCTGCAGGCTCTTTCATGTTGGACGTCCTGACTCCAAAACTGGGAGAAAATGAATTTTTATGTGTAGTCTGTAGTATTCTAGTCAGCCCTAGCAGAATGATAGAAAGGGCAACTTAGCAGTTTTTTCTTTTGTGGTTTTTGATCTCTGTTTTCCAGCTAGGACATTCTTACCTATCCTAAAGTGGCAAAGATTGTGTCCTCTTTTAAAAAAACAAATAGGTTTCATCGTATTCAACTTTTAGGTCTCTTACCTGTTTGGGGTTAATTTTTACGTGTGATGTTCAATAGGGATTGAGGTTCATTTTCTTCCCCACATCTAGGAATTCCAGTCCCATTGGTCAAAAGACTGTCATTTCCTTGATCAAAATATGTTGAAAATCAATTGACCATGTATCTGTGAGTGTATGTTTGACTCTTTCTTCTGTTCCACTAATCAATATGACTACTTTGATGCCACTACCATACTCTTGGTTACTCTGTTAAGTATGGAAGTCACGTAATATGAGTCCTCCAACTTTGTTTTTCTTTTTCTAATTTCTTGTGGACTTTCTAAATCCTTTGCACATATATTTTAGAATAAGCCTGTCCATCACTTAAAAAAAAATGCATTCTTGGCTATTATTGGTATTGCTTTGAATCTATTGTCCATACAGGGTGGATCAGCATGTTAGCAGTACATGGTATGCCAATCTGTGAGCATAATATGGCTCTCCATTTATTTAGGTCTTCTTTAATTTCTCTCAGCAACATTTTGAAAATTTTTTAAGTACGTGCTTTACCTATATTTTGTCACCCAAGTATTTCCCATTATTTGATGCTGCTATAAATGATATTTTGTCAAATTTTGATGTCTAGCTGTTGTTGCTACTAGAGAAAAACAGTTGATATTTGCTTATTGGTCTTGCATCCTGAGACCTTGCTAAAAACCACTAAGTCACTTATTAGTTCTTGTACCTTTTAAAAATATATATACCTGAGGATTCCCTATGTATGCAGTCATGTTGTGTGCTAATGAAGAGTTTTACTTCTTCCTTTCCAGTTCAGATGGCATTTATTTCTTTTTCTTGCCTTATTGCACTAGATAATATCTCTAGGACCAAGTCAAATAGTCATAACAAACACAGACATTTTATCTTATTTCTGACATTAGAAGAAAAATGCAGTCATTTTTCATTTACTGATCCTCTTTATTGGGTTATAGGTTTTTCATAGATTATCAGGTTGAAGAAGTTCTCTTCCTAGTTTATTGAGAATTTTCATCATAAATTACTGCTGAAATTTTACAAATACTTTCCCTATACCCATTGAAATGGATATATGGATTTTCTCCTTCACCCTATTAATGTGGTAAATTACATTGATTAATTTTTGAATATTAAAGCAAACTTGCATTCCTGGGATAAACCCTACTTTTGCACAGCATATTATCTCTTAAAATATTGCTGGTTCTATTTGCTTATATTTTTAAAGAATTTCTGGCTCCATGCCTGTAGCTCAAGTGGTTAGAGCACCAGCCACATACACCGGAGCTGGCGGGTTTGAATCCAGCCTGGGCCTGCCAAACAACAATGACAACTGCAACCAAAAAAAATAGCCAAGTGTTGTGGCGGGTGCCTGTAGTCCCAGCTACTTGTGAGGCTGAGGCAAGAGAATAGCTTAAGCCCAAAAGTTTGAGGTTGCTTTGAGCTGTGACATCACAGCACTCTACCAAGGGTGACATGTGAGAATCTGTCTCAAAAGAATTTCTGGGTCATATTAGTCTATAGTTTTCTTTTCTGTAATGTCTTTAATGTAGTTTTAGTTTAGAAATTGGGACATATTCCTTCCTCATCCTTTTTCTGAAAAAAGTTTTGGTTTTTGGTTTTTTTGAAACTGGTATTACTTCTTTCTTAAATATTCCCTGATATTTACTCTTGACTTAGAGTATTTTATCCTGTTGTTTTGTTTGGGAGTGAGGACTTTTGAATTACAAATTTAATTTCTTTAATAAATGTGATGCATTTTAGTTTCCAATTTAAGTTTTAACTTCACTTATATCAGATCTTTAGCAGAAGTGGAATTTAAAATTCACACCACTTACTTCATTAAGCATCATTCAATCAAGCAATTATGTTCTTTAAAAGCTAAGTGGCTAAAGCAAACCTAAAAGGTATAAACCTAAATGTATAAAAGGTATACAGTCTGAATCCCTGAATTAGTCACTCTTTCTCTCTGCCCCAACCAGTACTAGATGACCTCTGATCTCTGACACTCCAGGGTTTCTTGCAGAGACACAGGGAGCCAAGGACATAAGTTGCTCAATGGGAAGTGGCTTGATGGTTATGTGACATGCTAGGGTTTTATTCATAGAACTCTCTCTCACAGAGAGAGGGTGCCCTTACTGTAACTGGTCAGGAGATACAGCATTTGTCATTAGTATGTTTCCATATTTAATGTCATGGAAATCATAACTCTGTTTACTGATTTTTGCTCTACATGTGCTGAGCTATTTAGGAGTAAGTAGCCAAAGAATTTTATTTGCTCATGTTTGAAAATATTATCAGACAAAACAGATCACTAACGATTCTAAGGACGAGATACCATTGATAGAGTTCAAGAAACATATTCATAGCACATATGAGGCTATTTAGGTTTTTCTTTTTCATCTTAAGTGTGCCCTTTAGCAATTGCCCATTTCATCCAGGCTCTTGGTTTTATTGGCAAAAAGTTGTTCATTACTTTCCCTTGTCAGGTTGTTATTTTCTCTAGCATCTGTAATTATGCTTTCTCTTTCACTCACTCTGTTAGGGCACTCTCTTTCACTCTCTTTCAGGTAACTCTTCTCACAAATTTTTCAATTCACTGATCTTTTAAAAGTCAGCTTTTGGTTTGTTGAGTTTCACAGTTGTCCATTTTCCGTTTCATCGATTTCTGCTCCTCATTATTTCTTTTTTTCCATTTACTTTGGGTATAATTACTTTCTAATTACTTTGGGTATAATTTACTCTTCTTTTCTAGTTTCCCCAGATGGAAACTTAGAATATGGATTAAAGAACATGTCTTCTTTCCTAAATTAAGCATTTAAAGACAGACATTTTTCCTTAAGCGTTACCTTGCCAGTATCCCACAAACTTTGTTATGCTGAATTTTTATCTTCAGTAAATTATTTTTGAATTCTCCCTATGATTTATTCTTTGAATCAAGGATTATTTGGAAGCATATTGTTTAATTTCCACATATGCTGGGGTCTTAGATATCTTTCTGTTATTGATTGTGGTTTAATTTCATTTTGGTCAAAAAACATACTTTGTTTTCTGTCCTTTAAAATATACTGAGATTTTTTGTGGCACATAAAATGGTCTATTTTGATAGATGCTCCATGTGTACTTGAAAATTGTATTGTGTTATTGCTGTGTAGATATTCAGTAAATGTCAGTTAGGTCAAATGGTCATATTGCTTGAGTCTTTTTATCTTTACTAACTCACCTGCTACTTGTTCTATCAATAATTAAAAGAGGCTCGGCGCCTATAGCTCAACTGGCTAAGGCGCCAGCCACGTACACCTAGGGTGGCGGGTTGGAATCCCCAGCCCAGACCCGCCAAAACAACAATGACGGCTGCAACCAAAAAATAGCCGGGCGTTGTGGCGGGTGCTTGTGGTCCCAGCTACTTGGAAGGCAGAGGCAGGAGACTCACTTGAGCCCAGGAGTTGGAGGTTGCTGTGAGCTGTGATGCCACGGCACTCTACCCAGGGGGACAGCTTCAGGCTCTGTCTCAAAAAAAGATCTTTCTGTTTATCCTTGCAGTTCTATAAGTTTTCCTTCATATATTTTGAAACTGTATTAGTAGGTGCATAGGCACATATTTAGGTTTTTGTGCCTTCTTGATGAATTATATGCTTATCATAACTAAATATTTTTATCTCTGATAATATTCCTTTTCTAGATAGTACTTTTTAAATACTAATACAATCAAACTAGTTTTCTTATGATTATTGTTTTCATGGTATATTCAGTTTCATCCTTTTGCCTGCAAACTATTAGTGTCCTTATATGTTTTCATGGTATATTCAGTTTCATCCTTTTGCCTGCAAACTATTAGTGTCCTTATATTTAAAGTGGGTTTCTTGTAGATAGCATATAACTGGATCTGCCCTTTTCGTCTATCTGACAATCCCTGCCTTTTAAATGGGACATTTAGACAATTTATAGTTATGTAATTTTTAAATTCAATTTTTAAATTTATAATGACATATGATAATTATACATATTCATGGAGTACAATGTGATGTTTCAATGCATATATACATAATATAATGATCAAGTTGGGGTAATTATAAATCTCATTGCTTGTTTCCTGTTTGTCCCATCTACTCTTTGCTCCTTTTTTCTTTGCTTTATTTTTTGTTGATTGCTCTATGGCTTACAATATGTATCTTTAGCTCATCATGGTTTACATTTAAGTATAATTATATGCTTTTACATATAATATAGGACCCTTAAAAAACTATTCTTTCATTTCTCTCTGCCATTTGTTATGCAATTATTGTTATACATTTTTTCTATTGTCTTTTAAGGAACTTTCTAAATAAGAAAAAATATCCCATATTTACTATTTTTGAGGCTCTCTATTCCTTTCACTAGATTCAAGTGTCCATATAGTAACATTTTATTTCTGCCTGAAGAATTTTCTTTAACCTTTCTTATGAATAGCTCTGCTAGGATTAGATTCTGGAAGCTTTTGTTCATCTGAAAAATTCTTCAGTTTGTCTTTGTTTTTGAAGAAAATTTTCACTAAATATAGAATAATAGATTGACAGGGTGATTTTTTTTCTTTCAGCACTTTAAAAATTTCTTTCATTGTTTTCTAATATGCATAGTTCATGACAAAAAGTTTTTGTTATCTTTTTTCCCTCTGACATAGACTATCCTTTTCCCCTAGCTGCTTTTAAAAGTTTCATTACTGGCAGCACCCATAGCTCAGTGGGTAGGGCACCAGCCACATACACTGAGGCTGGCAGGTTCAAATCCAACCCAGGCCAGCTAAAGCAACAATGACAACTGCAACAGGAAAATAGCTGGGCGTTGTGGCAAGCACCTATATTCCCAGCTACTTGGGAGACTGAGGCAAGAGACTCACTTAAGCCCAACAGTTTGAGGTAGCTGTGAGCTGTGACACCACAGCACTCTACCGAGGGTGACATAATGAGACTCTGTCTCAAAAAAAAAAAAAATTCATTACTGATTATCAACAATGTGACCATCATGCACCTTCAGTTTTTGGTTTTTGGTTTTGCTCTATTTGGGGTTCATTGAAGTTCTTGGATATCATTGAATTTAGAAAAGTTTTGCCCAATATTTCTTTAAATATTTTCCTGTCTTTCCTCCTTTGGGACTTTAGCTACATATGTATTAGAGCACTTGACATGGTCCCATAGGTCATTATGTTTATTATTTAGCCTTTTTTATTTTTATGTTTCATTATATTTTGGATAATTGGCTACTGCTATGTCTTCAACTTCCTTGATGTGCCCTTCTAAACTGTTATTAACCCCATTTGTAAATTTTTCATTTCACATCTTGTGTATTTTTATTTCTAGAAATTCCATGTGGTTCCTTTTTATGATATTTTCATATCCTTTATTTTCCTTCATTGTGTTCCATAATTTCCTTTAAGTTTTTGAACATAATGAGCACATTTACCTTGTTTCCCAATTTTGGCATCTCTGTCATTTCTCTTTCTTCATATACCAACCAAATTTTCTCTTGGCTTTGAGTCACCTTATTCTGATTCTTGCACTGTCTAGTAATTTTTAATTAAACTTTAGCTTAAATATGAATATTACTTTGTTGAATGTCTTCTAGTCTTTGATTGGTTTACTTATTTATTCTGTAAAGAGTGTTAAGAATTTTACATCAGGAAGTTAAATTGCTAAAGGATTAACTTCCTTCTTTCAATGCTCGCTTAAACCTTTGTTAGGAAAGATCTAGTGAATGCCCTCAGTGATCAGTAAGAACTTTCCACTCCGTCTGTTGAAGACATAAAACATCCCCTCACCTGTATTAACTCTGGGAACTATCCAACTTCAAAATCCACCATTGTTCTTTGCCTAAATTCATGGAGTTTCAGCCTCCACAAGCATGACTTATAATTCAGCAAAGATTCAAAGGAATCTTTATGAAATTTTGTTGTTGTTGTTTGAGACAGAGTCTCACTATGTTGTCCTGGGCAGAAAGCTGTCGCATTACAGCTCACAGCAACCTCAAACTCTTGGGCTTAAGTGATTCTCTTGCCTCAGCCTCTCACGTAGCTTGGGACTACAGGTGCCTGACACAATGCCTGGCTATTTTTTTGTTGTTGTTGCAGTTGTCATTATTGTTTAGCAGGCTTGGGCCGGGTTCAAACCTGCCACCCTTGGTGCATGTGGCTGGTGCCATAACCACTGTGCTACAGGCTCTGAGCCCCTTATGCAATTTTTTGAAGCTCTTTTTCTATATACTATTCTCTTCTTCAGAATTCTAGCCACATTTCCTGCTAACATCAGCATCTCTGAACACTGATCTCTATCTCCTCAACTCATCAAAACCACTGTGCTCTACTTGATATTTCTTCCTTACATTACAGTCCAGAATGTGCCACTAGACACAAAGTCACAGAGTCACATGGCTCAACTTTTGGTTTCCATTCTCTTAGGATCATACTCCCAAAGTGTCTATTAACCAATGTTTGAAATTAGTCATTTAATTTCTTTTGATCAGTATACTTATTTATGGTGATGGAAAAGTAAATGGGAACTCTGTTGGTTTATCATGACCAGAAGTGGAAATCCTGTATTGCTAAATTTAACTCAGAAACTCTTTAACTAGTCCAGAGAGAGCAAAGATGGATTAAAAGGTTTATAGATTAGGCAGACATGTAACATATGTGCAAAATTGTTAGTTGAAAGCATGAACAAATCAACAGATAAACTTGGGGTACCAATGGGTTTGGTAGACTGTGGATCTAGATGAAGAGCAGAAGAACAGATGGGTCAGTAAGTATCAGGCATTTATCAGTGACTGCCACTCCCTAGGGGACAAAAAAGAGAAGTCAAAGCTGGGGCTTGGCCTCCCCTGGGCAGGGTCCATGAGAGAATGAGGTCAGGAAGATGAATAGTCATGTGTGCACGTACTATCCTATGCACAGTCACACACTTGTAGCTCTCCCACAGCTACACTTACATTTTATTTTTGCCCATTTGTCCTGTTGAAGTGGCATTTCTTGAAGACAAAGATTTTTGCCTTATACATTTTTATGATATTTTGTCTCCAAACCCAGGAACATGATAGAAGCTCAACAAGTAACTGCTGAATAATGAACTCTTTTTCACTTTAGGAATTTGTTCTGCCAAATGGACCAGAGCACTCATGTCAGTCAGTCCTGGTATCCCCCTTTCCATACTCACTGCTAATTAAAGACTGCCAAAGTAACTTTCAGAAACTCAGTGAAAGTTATAGTCTCTTTGGCTCTGTTCTTTCTATATGTCTCAGCACAGTGGGTTGTGTTACATGGTTCTTAGTTATGTGGGAGTGTACTTGGAGATTCACCTTGGCTACCTTAGATTTATGCCTCCCTAAATCACTTAAGCTCCTCACCTTTTGCCCATTTTTAGAAAGGATCATTTCTTCAGGTAGCTCCCTTGACCATTTGCCTGTTATGACTTAGTAGTTTTGATACCAAAGAGTGGGACATTCCTTTCCTATGCTCTATCCCAAAGCTAGAGACATCTCCCTACACTCCTAAAATCAACAACTAGTATTACAATTTTGAATCTACTACTTCACGGTTGTGAGACCTTAGTTAAGTTAGTTAACCTTTCTGAGATTGGAGTTTTCATCTATGAAATGAGGATCTTGATGACAATTCATCACAATGATAATTCAATCATAGGGTTGCTGAGATGATCGAATGAGATGAGCAATGTAAAAACCTTAGTGTGATGCACGTGGTAGGCCATTCAATGAATGTAGTTCTAATTGTTATTATTCTTAAGACGTCATACACTCTCACCCCAGTCCTTTTGCCTCTCAGAGATGTTTCTAAAATCTGTTATGGATTACGCAACAGTTGGCAGTACTTATAGGGAGAGTGTGCTTGCCACTGGCATTGGAGAAGTAGTGTTTTGTGAACTCTAACTTGGGAGCAGACAAAATCAACTTCAGTTGCTAGCTTAGTTGGGAGACTTAGGAACCAGAGGCCAGGAATGTAATACAGAAGAATTATGTGGGATTCCAGAACTCAGGCCATATAAGAACATTATCTGGAAACTTGATCTGTAAGAACAAAGGGTTCTCTATGGGTTTACAGAACAATAGGCTCTAGGAATACTGTGTGACCCTAGATACAATGGCTTGAAGAATGTCTTGATGATTCTGGAACATTGGCCTGTAAAAATGTTAAATGATTTATCATTTTGGTTTTTAGTAATATTATGCCATTTTGTAACTTTGTGTGCTTATGAAAACTTGTAATAAACTTATGTGGTTCTGGAAACTTGGTTTATTAAAATATTATGTGATTCTGAAGCCTTGGCTTAAAAGAAGTATATTTGATTCCAGGATTCTAGCTGTCAGAATAGCACTATAATAACACTGTAGATTTTAGAAACTTGTGCAACAAGAATATTATGTGATTCTGGAAGCCTAGTCTACAAGCTATTCACTGTAATTCTGGAATCTTGATCTCCATGTACCATGACCTGTAGGAATCTTACATGAGTTTTAAAACTTGTTCAGTAGGAATCTCATATATTTCTGGATGCTTGATCAAAAGAATCTCATGTAATTTGGGAAGGTTGGTTTACTGGTTTTATGATTTTGATTCTTGGCTTACAAGAATCTTATGAGAACTTGGAATCTTGGCCTGACAGAATGTTATCTAATTCTAGAACCTTGTCCAATGAGGATCTTTTGTGATTCAGAATACTTGGCCCATAATAGCGCAGCATTCCAGAACTTTGGCCAGTAAGAATATAATATTAGTATGTAATGCTGGCCTATAATAATGTGATGTGGTTTAAAAACCTTAGCCTTTATGAAGTATGATTGTGAAACTTTGGTATGTCAAAAACCACTAGAAGTCTTTAAATATCTGTTCTTTCTTCCTTGGTTACAGATCACCTCACCTCATTTTTAGCTGTGTATATGACCCCCTGAAATAAAAACTAAATTTTTCATCCTCTTTTGTAGCTAAGGTTGTCCTTGTAACTAAGTTCTGGCCAGTGACATGGAAACAGAAGTAGCAGAGACATTTCCTGGATAACATCCATACCCAAAAAGTCTATGCCCTTCTTACACCCATCCTCCTTCTTATTGGCTGGAATAAGGACCTGGTTCCTGCACCCACCTTGAACCATGTCAGGGAAGCCATCAAGACTGAAGGAACATGAGCTGCTGACACTGTGGAATACTATCTCAACCCTGCCTGATAACAGAGAGAATTAAAGTGCCTTACTGAAGCACTTTTGTGTTGGTTTTTTTTTATTAAGTCAAATACACATAGATCATGAATACATTCACACATATGTGGGGTGCAATGTGCTGATTTTGATTTTTTTTAATATAATCTGATGTGATTACATTGAACTAATGAACATAGCTTAGATTAGTTCTATGGATTGCTAACTTCTGCCCTTCACCTCACTTATTTGAGTATTGTGCCAAAACATCTATGTTCTACACTTCACCAATTTGACTTGTAACCCTGTCATATGCTCCATATGTGTGGTCCTGCTTTTTACCCTCCTTCTGCCAAACCTCCCCCTTCCTGTCCCTTCTCACTCCATTTCTCTCCTTCATCTTGGGTTATAGTTGTGTTCTATCATTCATAAGAAAGTGTGAGTAAATATAAGTAGGTTTCATAGAAGTACTAAGTACATTGTACTTTTCCTCCACTCTTGAGACATTTTACTTGTGTTGGATTTTGTATCACTCACAGAGAAGCCCAATCCAATGTTTTAATCCAAAGAACAATAGGTGATTCTGAAGACTTGGTTTCTGTCATTCTGGCATTACTACAGCCTATAAATCTTATAAGATTTAGAAATCTTGGTGCTGGACTGTCTGTTGTCAATTTAGTATCACCTTCTTGAAAAGAAGCCAAGAACTACATCTCCTGGAATCTCCTTCAGTATGTTTCTAGATTAAAGTTCACCTATGAAGACATTCATGTGAAATTTGAAAGGTGAAAAAAAAGAGGCTATTACTCTCCAAACATAGTACTGAGCAATAGCATGGGCAGCCTCTGGATGCTATGCTTAAGGGCAGAAGTTAGCAAATGAAAACCCATAGGCCAAACTGGCCCACTGCTTGTTTTTTTAAATAAAGTTTTATTGGAACACAGCCATGTTTACATATCGTTTATGGCTTCTTTTAAGTTATAACAGCAGAGTTGAGTAGTTACTACGAGACCCTATGTGGCAAAGGCTAAAATATTTATTATATAGCCCTGCATGGAAAAAAATGCCAATTCCTTCTATGGAATCCATTGTTAGAGTAACTTCAGTGCATTATAATAAGCATGTATTGAGCATCAGTTATCTGGTATGGAGGTGGGGGCTCCTTATTCATAGAGTGGGTATCATTTAGGAGAACAATAAGGTATACCCGGATAGCATGGTCACAAATTTACTTATGTTACCTTCAGGTGTTCAGAGAAATATATAATTTTATTTTTTTATCCAGTAATTGATCTGATCGCCTTTAAATCTCTGTCCATTGGGTAACAAAGCTCCCCCCCCCAAAAAAATTCCTAAAATTTAATTTATCCCAATAACTCTTTCTTTCTTTGTTTTTTCTCTCTGCCTCCCCCACCACACCTGAGTTGTAGGGGGATGAAAGGGAAGCAGACAAAACCTCCCACAAAGGCCATGTCTCTAGTAACTTTTAATTGTATAAAATAATTTATCTTTTCAAAGCTATGCTTAATTCAACTCAGTACAAATACAGAGTGTGGCAGTACAGGGAAGAGATGGCTCTTCAGATTGGCACAGTATGTGTATTATAGAATTACTGACCTCAGCTGCAGGGAGGCTGGTCCTGGGTGCTGCTGGAGCTAGTGACTGTGAGGACACTGATGGAGTCTGCAGTGGCTGTGACTTGTGGATTGTTTTCTCATTTTTTCTACATGGTCAGAGTTCACGTTGTTCCACCTGATTTGGCCCCACTTTTGGCTCCTTCTGTTTGTTATTTTGACTACAGCCTAGTCTTCAAGTTCATTTTAAATGAATACATTTTTATCTAGCAGGAAGAAACTCACAAGTTTATGAATATAACAAAAAAGTTAGCTTTTTGTTGTTATTGACATCTCCCAACCTTCCTAGACTCATCAGGAGAGAAGAAGGAGACCCATTTGGACTTTTCACACTCTTAGTTCCCCTATGAAGAGAACTAGGTGTCATCAAGCAGCCTCAGATTCTCATTTTGTTCAGGGAAGGAGAGATGGACTGGAGGTCCTCATTTCTAGGAGGTCAGCTGGCTAAAATCCTGAGGTGTTGGGGGTTTGGAAAACCATTAATCCTTTTGTATTATTATATCACAGAGTGGTGTCATGCTCTTATGTTTCAGTTTTTGTGTCTAAATTCAAACATTTGCATTATAATCTAATTGCATTAAGTGATTTATTGCCCACAGGCTTCTTAAAACAAAGGAGAAAATTCAATAACCAAAAATAAAGTCTAATCAATGTAACAGAGCTGAGCACTAGAGAAAACATAAGCCTGGCAAGAGAACAAAGTGGAATCAGGGAGGAAAACCCTTTACTTCTGCAGTCTCTATAGTCTCCTCTATTGACAAGTCTTACTTTTGTGCCATTTGGCAAAAGAAAAAAATATTTAAAGGGCACAGCTCCATTTTTGCAGAGCTGACAGTGAAGTATGAATTTAGAATAGAGATTCAATAAATTGGTAACTGAACATCTGAGATATGTCTGTCCATAATAATAGTAGAAAAACTAAAAATTTTGAGATTAATTAATTTATTAATTAACCTTAAAATGACAGTAATAAACCTATTCTGCATTAACATTTTTTGGGGAAAATACCTGTATTTTTCCAAAACAAATTTAAATAATAAAAAGAGTAGTATTATTTTACATTTTTTGAAGTCTCTTTGAAGTTTGGCTTAATAGAAGATACCTGGATTCTTCTGTCTGCTTTTGCAGTCAATCTATTGTGATATGTTGCTTTGGTTAAAGTATGTGAAGAAAATCTGGCTTCACACAGTGTATAGTTGGAAAAGGGGGAAAGTATCTTAATATCTTTTCAAGATAATTGTGAATATTATTTTTTGACCATGCACCAAAGTTCAACAAGTGATAGTTTCTTAAAGGTTAGTTATAATGAGGAATCTGAAATCACATCAAAAATTTTCATATCCTATACCATTAAAATCCATTCATCAATCTTGCACTTTAAATGAGTTTTTGCCTATGCATGATTTTGAAACATCATACATTGATCATATGGAAAATATTGATTCACTGAGCCATGTAGATCTTCTGAATGTTGACATATTTCATTACACAATATTTTAAAAATAACATTCCTTAACATCACAATATATTGAGAAGCCATCAATCCCACAGTGGTAAATACAAGTTTTCAAAAATTCTAATTTGCACCTGAAAGCTTGCATTTTAGAATTGGCAACAATTATTGTTAATTATTTTCCCTGAAATGGTAGGCTCCCTTCATTTGTTTTCAAGGTAATGTCTGCCAAATACCCAAGTGTGAATAATTATACTTTATCTGTCTTTCAAGTAAGAACATTATTTAATGAAAAAAGTGCTTGAGTTAGCTAACAACTCAATCATGCCAACCCTTTTCCTCGAAACAACCACCATACTTTAGTATATAGCAAACCGCTTTATGCATTTTCTTCATTTTGTCACACTGAATCAGAATATTAAAAGGGCATGTACTTAAGGATCAATATTTAACAAAATGCATATTTTTTGCTGCTTCATCAAGAACATTCTTAATTAAAATTAGCTTTTTTTTTTTTTCAGTTGCAAGTACATGGTGATAAAAAAATCTTATTCAATGACTACCAGTACAGTCAGGCATCATTGCCACGATTCATGCTAAATCATCAGTAGTTTTATTTCAACATGGTAAAAAGATAAAACAGTGTTTGAGGATCATGATAGAAATAGTTATAATTTGGGGGGATGGAGGCAAGACGGCAAACTGGAGCCAGCTTTCCACAGAGGCACCCATCCAGAAGAAGAGTTTAGCAAGGACAGAAGTTTAGCAAGTAAGCTGATGGTTTGGCACTGAGCCAAGAGAGAGGGTTGAAGAATGCACATCAACCCTGCTGAGGTGAGTTGTAACCCCAAGGAAACAAACAATAGGTACAAAACCCATCACCAAGTGAATGAGAGTCCCTTCCCCCATGAGAACAGCTGGCAGTATACACTATACAAACAAGGAAACAGAGTTCAGATACCCTCCTATTTTATCCTACAGGACAGACCCTGTAAAAACCAGAACTCCTTCCCTAGAGAGGACTTACAAATGTGCCATGGCACTCTCCCACCACGCAAAAAAAACATATAAACTATATATATTCTCTACCTGCAACTCTGAACTCTCAGCAGTCCCTTTCACTCTCACCCTGAGGTATGGTGGCCTGTCTTCCACGGAGTCCAGATGCTTGGGCATTTTCTCAAGAGGTGTGGACAGGGCATGGGCTGTTGCTGGTCTGTTCTGATTCTGTGGCAAGGGAGTAAGGAGAAGACTGAACTGAGGGAACCACACATGAGAGGGCGAGGCAGTACGCTGTGGCACAGAGCAGCAGTGGCAGTGGTGAGAACAATAGGGCTCACATCCATGGGGATATTTTGGAAAGACACTCCCTGTCTCTCTAGGCAACCAGAGGAAGCCAGGCATCTTCTCTGGTGGCAGCCACTGGTGGAACAGATCTGGGATGGAAACCCAGGCCCCATGAGTAGAGGGTATGCCTGGGTTTGGCTTGGTGGGCTGGAGACTAGAATACACATGTACAGAGATGGCATACTCCCAGGGCAGGGCTGAGTCAGAAGGACTGCTTTAGTGAGCCTAAGAAGCACCCAGCCCCCAGGGGATCATAGCTGAGACAAAGGCAGGTTGTCAGAGGCTGTAACTGAGAGCTCAGTGTGAGCTCTGATGCATCCATCCCAACACAGACTGCAGCCGAGACAGAGACACCAGCTCTGGGCAGTGGCACAGACTGGGGCTGAGTCACAGTTTCTGTGAACTCAAACAGCATCTGGTCTGCAGGGGAATATAGCTGGGACAGAAACAAATTCTGTGAAATGGTTCTATTCTGTCAGTAACATCAATCAGGGTGGGGCTGGAACTGAGTGAACTGCCCCAGCCTCCATTAAGCACCTGAGGTTGTCAGGCCTCACCTCCCCCTGCTGGATAGTGGCAGAGAGCAGCAACTTGGCCAAGGAGACATAGATCTCCCTGTGGCTAAGGCAGGTACAAACCTCTGGAGCATCTGCTCATTGGAAGGAACTGGGTCACAGCCCTGTGGGGTTACCAGTGACTGGGTGTGACAGAGGTGCAAAGGTGGGAAAGGAGGCATCAACCTTCTCAGATGAATTCATTTGCTGGGTGGGTCCTTCTGACCTCACGGAGCACTGGAGCAAGTCATACTTGATCTGCCAGCAGACCCCTGCTATCTAGTTGCCAGAGACCTTTTGAACTCTCCCATCTGAGACTGCAACTGACTGGGAGAATTGATTTGGACCTCTTGAACTGGGCCAATAACCCAAGCATTATCCAAAGTAGTACACTGGGTGTGTGGTTGTGGGAAGGTTTGATTTTCCTTTTCCATTTTTGCCTGAGGGGGGTGGGGTGACTTAATTGTTGGTATTTCTCCACAGCTGAGACTTCAACCCAGAGTAACTGATTCAGTACGGTAGGGCAGAGACCAGCTGAAAACAAGACAGAGCCACTAAGCCCCACCACATCAAGAAGGTCCCCAGTTTCTTGGGCTGTAGCACTGTACAAGTCCTTTGCAAAGCTCTGGGGGGAAAGGTACAGACACCACTCCCAGCTCTTGGGCAAAGGGCTGGTTAATAACTACTCCAGGAGCCCCCAATCCAACTTCACCTTATCTGTTCATCTAGTCAAATGGTGTAAAATAATCATGGGGCAGAATCAGCGGAAACACTCTGGTAACATGAATAACCACAGTAGATCAACTCTGTTGAGGAACGAAATGGTGGACACAGCTGAAGATCCCATTCATAAACAAATGGTTGAGATGTCAGAAATTGAATTCACAATTTGGATTGCAAATAAGATTAATAGAATGGAGGTAAAGTTGGAATTAGAAATTCAAGGAGCATTTCAAAAGTTGTCTTAAGAATTCAATGAATTCAAAGACAAAATCACCAAAGATTTTGAAACATTGAGACAAGAATTTGAAACCCTCAAAGGTCAGAGAAATTCAATATAATCCCTCAGTAACAGAATGGAGCAGGCAGAAGAAAGGATTTCTGACATTGAAGACAAAGCTTTTGAATGCTCCCAAACATTCAAAGAGGAAGAGAAGTGGTGAGCAAAAATGGGTCATTCTCTCAGAGAGCTCTGGGATAATCCAAAGAAAACCAATGTTTGCCCTATAGGAATTCCTGAAGGTGACATGGTGGCTTTGAAAGGCACAAATGCTCCTCTTCATGAAATAATGAAGGAGAACTTTCAAGACATGCCAAGAGATTTTGAAATTCAGATACCAGACAGTTTCAGAACCCCAGCATGACTCAGCCCGAATAAGACATCTCCTAGGCACATTATAATTAACTTCACCAAAGTTAAAATGAAGGAGAAAATTCTGAAAGCAGCCAGACATAAGAAAACCATAACCTACAAAGGGAAAAACATTAGAATGACTGCAGATCTTTCTGCTGAAAGCTTTCAAGCTAGAATAGGGTGGTAATTGACTTTTAATCTCCTAAAACAAAATAACTTTCAACCCAGGATCCTATATCCAGCTAAACTGAGTTTCATTTATGATGGAGAAATGAAATACTTTAATGACATTCATATGTTGAAGAAATTTGCCATAACTAAACCAGCCCTCCGGGATATTCTTAGATCTATCCTCCATAATGACCAGTGCAGTCAGTCCTCCACCACAAAAGTAAACTCACTCAGAAACTTTTGATTAAATTCCAACTTCCACAGTGGTGAAAGAATTAAAAATGTACACTGGATGTTTGAAAAGCCTGATACCCAAAATTCTACAAGGTGTATCAATATTTACAATTAATATGAATGGCTTAAATTGCCCTCTAAAGAGGCACAGGTTGGCTGACTGTATACAAAAACTCAGGTCAGATATCTGCTGCATACAAGAATCTCATCTTGACTTAAAAGATAAATATAGTCACAGGGTGAAGGGATGGTCATCTATATTTCAGGCAAATGGAATCAGAAAAAAGCGGGTGTTATCATTTTATTCACAGATACAATAGGCTTTAAACCAACAAAAGGAAGGAAAGTTAAGGATGGTTACTTCATATTTGTTAAGGGCAACACTCAATATGATGAGATTTCAATTATTAACATTTATGCACCCAACCAGAATGCTCCTCAATTTATAAGAGAGACGCTAAAAGACATGAGCAACTTGATTTCCTCTAGCACCATAATAGTTAGAGATTTTAACACTCCTTTGGCAGTGTTGGATAGATCCTCCAAAAAGAAGCTAAGCAAAGAAATTTTAGACTTAAACTTAACCATTCAGCAATTGGATTTAACAGATATCTACAGAACATTTTATCCTAACAAAACTGAATACACATTCTTCTCATCAGCCCATGGAACATACTCCAAAATTGATCACATCTTAGGTCACAAGTCTAACTTTAGCAAATTTAAAAGAATAGAAATTATTCCTTGCATCTTATTGGACCATCATGGAATAAAAGTTGAACTCAATAACAAGAGGAATCTGCATACTCATACAAAAACATGGAAGCTAAATAAACTTTTGCTGAATAACAGCTGGGTCATAGACGAGATTAAGAAGGAAATTATCAAATTTTTGGAACAAAATGATAATGAAGACATGAATTATCAGAACCTCTGGGATACCACAAAGGCAGTCCTAAGAAGGAAATTTATAGCACTGCAAGCCTTCCTCAAGAGAACGGAAAGAGAGGAAGTTAACAACTTAATGGGACATCTCAAGCAACTGGAAAAGGAAGAACATTCCAACCACAAGCCCAGCAGAAAAAAGAAATAACCAAAACTAGAGCAGAATTAAATGAAATTGAAAACAAAAGGATTATACAACAGATCAATAAACCAAAAAGTTGGTTTTTTGAAAACGTCAATAAAATAGATAAACCTTTGGCTAACCTACCCAGGAAAAAAAGAGTAAAATCTCTAATTTCGTCAATCAGAAATACCAAACATGAAATAACAACAGACTCCTCAGAAATTCAAAAACTCCTTAATGAATATTACAAGAAACTCTATTATCAGAAATACAAAAATCTGAAGAAAATAGCCACCTTACTAGACTTAGCCAGAATGACGTAGAAATGGTGAACAGGCCCATATCAAGTTCTGAAATAGCATCAACTATACAAAATCTCCCTAGAAAGAAAATCCCAGGACCAGATGGCTTCACATCAGAATTCTACCAAACCTTTAAAGAGGAACTAGTACCTATATTACACAACCTTTTCAAAATATAGAAAAAGAAGGAATATTACCCAACACATTCTATGAAGCAAACATCACCTTGATCCCCAAACCAGGAAAAGACCCAACAAGAAAAGAACATTATGGACCAATATCACTAATGAACATTGATGCAAAAATATTCAACAAGATCTTAGCAAACAGAATCCAGCAACACATCAAACAAATCATACACCACGACCAAGTGAGTTTTATCCCAGGGTCTCAAGGCTGGTTCAATATATGTAAATCTATAAATGTAATTCATCACATAAACAAAATAAAGAAAAAAGATCATATGATTCTCTCAATTGATGCAGAAAAAGATTTTGATAATATCCAGCATCCTTTCAAGATCAGAACAGTTAAGAAAATTGGTATAGATGGGACATTTCTTAAACTGATAGAAGCCATCTACAGCAAACCCACAGCCAATATCATATTGAATGGAGTTAAATTGAAATCATTTCCACTCAGATCAGGAACCAGGTAAGGCTTCCCATTGTCTCCACTGCTTTTTAACATTGTAATGGAAGCCTTAGCCACTGCAATTACGCAAAAAAGGTGATCAAGGGTATCCACATAGGGTCAGGAGAGATCAAACTTTCACTCTTCACAGATGATATAATTGTATATCTCGAAAACACCAGGGATTTTACTACAAAGTTTTTAGAAGTGATCAAGGAATACAGCAGTGCCTCAGGTTACAAAATCAACACTCATAAATCTGTAGCCTTTATATA